>NC_137879.1:15216481-15413981 GCF_963924005.1 Protomyctophum bolini | reverse complement strand
AGATATGCCAGGAACACACTTATGAACTTTCCACCGAACTGTTCTCATGGACACACATGTCTTACACACAACCGCCTTCTACCCCCCCCCCCCCCCCCCCCGGCAGCTAGGTATCTTTTTTTCCTCCCCCCGCGCAGCCCATCCCTTCGATGGCTTGCGTAGGAAGAGAGCTTTTTTTTGTGCCTAGCCCAAGCCCCCGCCACCCCAGAAACGTGCCTGCACAGCCGAGTATTATCATCTTACTTGAAATGTGATGTGATGACTTCTTACCCCCCCCCTCTATGTTTTATTTTTCTATGATGTAAGAAAGATGTACAGGGGCGCAGCTCTTGCAGCTCCGTGTGAGCTTTTTATCTGCTGTAAAACGAAGTGCCCAGTTTGGGACATATGAATAAACTTGACCTTGACCTTGATATTCAAAAGGTGAATGGGCAAATAGATGTTGTTCATTCAACAGATTGTTTACCATGGTTAGATGCTCACATCTCCCAGTCTGAAAAGCAAACAAATTCCTGCTATAGAAAATTGTTTGTTAGCTGAAAAGGTTGAAGCTGAAGAACATGCAGACATTTATGCAAGTGCATTAGTAAGCAGTCACACCCACAGAATTTGAGCTCAGGTTCATGCAATAGAGGGTGTGAAATCATCATCATACACTACTTTCTGGCCTTGACATACATACAAACAGAAAAATCTGATTGCATTAAATTACGTTAAACAACGTTAATCTCATTTGCCACTCGCTTTGCCACTCGATTTGCCACTCGACTTGCCAAACACTTTAGGTATTATTAACTTGCACTGGACGTGTTCCTGGGTGTTCTGGATGTTCTGATGACTCCCCGGGGACCCCCACATGGAGTTGCACCACTCACTTCACACAGATGTGATTTTTTATACTTTGAGACATATGGCTCTCTGACAGGCAGTCTAGCACAGTAGTTCTCAAACCTTTTCATGTCAAGAAACCCCAAATTGATATGCATGTGGCCCCCTATCAGAACATAACTTGTGCCAGCGACCCCATACAAGATTGCAGATAGCAGTGAAAAGAGCAGATTCATAGGTTCAATGTTTAAAATGATGTTGATGCTACTCGTATATTAACATATTTTGCTGAGGACTCACTAGAGCCCCCTCAAAGCCCCCTGGGGGTTGCTGAACCCACTTTAAGAACCAGTGGTCTAGCACTTAAATTATAATGCACAGACACAAATGGACACACTTGTCCACATGCACACATGGTACACATGGAGCACCGCCAAGCCAAGTCCAAGTACACTCTGCAATAAATGATGCCTACCTCTGCAAAAATACAGCGCCAACCCCTTTGCCCACACCGGTATAGGCCCCACACCAGAGCCCTCTTTCCTCTCCCCTCACACACTCCTCCTCTGGGTGACTTATATAATCATTATCATTCTTGTGAACACTTTCAACTCTGTTTCCGTCAGTGATCTGCAGACACTTGGAGCTCAATTATGAACGTCATATAGTATGACATGCGGTAATACAGAATCCCCTCCCTCCTATGTAGCCTACATAGCTGTCATGACTTTCCAATTAACACTAATTAACAATTACTTAACAAAATAGAGACATAGGCCTAGAAGCTATGCACATCATGGCTGTGATAGCTTGTGGATCTGTTCTTAAAGGCACAAATTTGATAGCATGCAGTGCAATAGGAATAATTAAGCCAAACGTCATGTCATGTCTATGGTGCCTGCCTGCAGAAATGTAATGCCACTATTAAAGCAAAGCTGAATTTACGCATAAAGTACCGGGGTCAGCTGACTGTTAAAGGGAATAGTACGGCCACGTTGATTGGCTGGAAGGAGAAAACGCCCTAACACACCCATGACTAATTCAAGGCCGTTTTGCGCACACCACGTGTGTCGGAAAGCGCATCTTACCGTGCTCATAATTGCAATATGACATTGGCCACGCCTCCATCTCTTAAAATCTGTCATATTATATGTCATAGGCCTACTATATGACGTTCATCATTGAGGCCTTGGCCTTGGAGTGGTAATTTAGCACTCACGATCACTTGCTGTCCCATGGGGGGGAGCGGGCATGATGGAAGCAGAAGAGGAGTGGTGGAAGTAAGGAGAGCAGGAGAGAGTGCAGTAGTTCAGGAAAGCAAGGACGGGTCTCACAGGAACACTTTCCATTTGACTTGCATGCCACAGAGAGCAGAAGTAACAACTGCAACCGTCCTCTTTCCAGGTAGGGCTTGAATAGCAATGGAAGAAAAGATGAGCAAACACACAGATCATACCACTGAATTGAGGATTTGGTCTGTGAGACTGACAACACCCAGTGGGGTTCAAGAGTCCTCAACAAAGTTATTGCTATTGACTCCCTGGCTGAAGAGTCATGTGACTCACGTCAAAGATGAAATCCACCTCTATCTGCTTGTGTTATATCTGCCACGATTGTCTGTCTGGCCTGCCTGCCTGCCTGCCTGCCTGCTAATGCTAATAGCATAGGAGAGTCTTTGGGTGGATGGGATACAGTACACGTGTTTCACAGCCAAGACCCTGAGCAGCCGCCATTGAGGAATGTCACATCTTTTGTAACACTACAACATTTAAGCCAATAAATGGGTTCTCTTTCCTGATTGGATGGAATTAGTGACCTCCCTGAAAATGTGTTTTATGTTTAAAGAGCTGCTGGAGAGATGGGGAAACCTCTATTACTGAGAAACCACTCTGTACAACCTTTTTCTTTTTGAATGCATCAACCATTGCATCAACTGAAACCATTTCAGACTTTTCGAGAACACAGATTAATTCATTGAATTTGAATATAACTTAAAAACATGCTTTGTGTGATCTTGTTGACCTGCTATTGTCTGTGTTCGACACCACCGCACAACTAAGTATAAATCATGTGAACTGTTTTTAAGTGGTGCAACCACTTCTACATCCAGCTTTGTCCGTGTATTAAGTGGTGCAACCACTTCTACATCCAGCTTTGTCCGTGTACATACCTGTGTGTGTACCTGTGTCCGTGAGCCTGAGTAGTTACTTATTTATACCAGAAGGGGGCGCCAGAAACAGAGAGAGGGGTAGTGCTGTGTCTCTAATGAGAGAGAGAGAGAGAGAGAGAGAGAGAGAGAGAGAGAGAGAGAGAGAGAGAGGGGGGGGGGGGATTGCACCACTTGGTTCACACAGGTGTGATTTTTTTTTAAATATTTTTTATCCCACGATTTTGTAACCCATTTTTCACCCCTGTGTCAAATATCTAATGTGATCCTGGGCTCTACACACCCTCCGCCAACCTGGGGAGAGCAACAGACTTGAACTCATGCTTCCTTCATGCATGAGTGTCCAAGTCGCTCCTTTACACCTGCCAGGGGGGAGTTTCCCTGGTTGGACGTAGCGCGTGGAAGGAACACGTTATTCCAACCAGACCAACCAAAACAAAAAGTATAAATTATGCTCCCCATATAAACAGATTATTTGTGCCTTGGATGACTTCCTCTGCGGTCGGTGTGACAATATATAATACACACATTGTAAAGCCTCTTTGGAAAAAGGTGCCGCGCAGACCATTTACCAAGTAATTGAGGTATTAGAAAGGTATTTGTTAAAGCTAAAGTGAAAAGTTTCTGTTTCAGAATGTAATGAAGATTTGCTCGTTGACCTGTGCTCCAACTCTCTAATAGGCTAACATAAACATATTGAACAGGCATACACAAGGAGAGAAGGTGAAAGAGGGGCAGGAGGAAGGAAATGGAGGACAATAAAGGGAAAGGGAGACATATTGCACTCTGGAGATATTGATCGCGAAAGAGGAAAGCTGAAAAGGGCAGTGAAAGAGGGAGGTAGTGAGGGTAAGAAAAATGATCATGTGTGTGTGATCAGGTCAGATGTTCACTGTGCCTGTAATCAGCTATGCACAATTAAATAATCCACTATCACTCATAATGACCCCTGTATTCTTTCTGACAGGGCCAGGGCCAATGCTAATGTGCATGCTTTGTATTCATGCGTTTTTGTCCTTCTGGTCCACTGGACAGTGTTTATATTAGACATCACAGTATACCGAGCAAATCTCCTTGGTGCTTACACTTGTTTCCTTGTTTAACCTTTCAAAAAAATACCAATGTACTTTTCTATTTTAATAGCCATGCATGTTTGCCCTCTTTTTTTAGCCTCCTCTTTATCTACCTCTTTTCCTCACCTCCTCAGAGGTGGATAAAAAACAAACCGGAATAATAAATAGGCTGTTTATAAATGTCGAGTGACTGCAACACATGCATAGCAAGAAAGTAATTTATATCTAAGCCTGTACTGTAGACACTACTAGACAGAGGTCAGCTCAGGATACTATAGAATTTTTACAAGCCCCAATCCATATTAATAGTTTTTCCTTCAAAACATCAAAAGCTGAATTTTGTCCATCTCCCTGTGAGATTTCAGATGGTTTGTATAAGCAGTGTTGATCATCAATCACAGTGTGACTGCTGAAGATTACACCCTGCTGTAGTGACGTAAAGTCTTAAAATCAGAATGTCCCTTCGCGTGGTCTTATCTCTGACACACCACATTGAACGCTGAGCGTCAAAGACATTTGAACTCCACCTGCCAACAAGCTTA
Organism: Protomyctophum bolini; assembly: GCF_963924005.1. Lineage (NCBI taxonomy): Eukaryota > Metazoa > Chordata > Actinopteri > Myctophiformes > Myctophidae > Protomyctophum > Protomyctophum bolini. The sequence goes on along the minus strand of NC_137879.1, from coordinate 15,409,371 downwards.
AAAATGCATGAATGCAGTGTCCGTTTGCTGTGAAAAGCGTAAGAAGAAATGCCTTCCTTTTCACATTGGCCTGTCATAGCGCCACCAGCGGGTTGATTTTTGCGAAACGCATTTTGTTCCAAAAATGTGCTTTGCAAAACACATTTTTGGAACAAAATGCCTCAAATCATGAATGCAGCGTCCAATTGCCGTGAAAGGCGTAAGGAAATGGCACCCTTTTCACATGAACCTATTATAGCGCCACCAGGAGCCCACGGTAACCTACCTCAACTGGCGGAGGACTATCTGTTATTGTAATCTTCGAGATTAGATCAAATCTAAATCAATAGATTTCTCTATCATTGAGTTTTAAGATCTGCTGAAAAATGCACTTCAGTCAGATAACTCACAAATAGATTAAGACCATTAATAGCTTAAGTGGGAGTTCTGGATTGGATAAAATTTGTATCCGACCTGAAAATTTATTTTTTGTTTATTACTAAAGAGGTGGAGAGACAGGGAGACACCTGTTACAGAACAAACACTCTAGCAATGAGCAATAGAGCAATTTAACACTTTTTTTTTAATTTTGCTCTGCTCTTAGTCTGTAGAGGCAAAGTCTTATTTTTTTCCTTTTTGCTAAACTTCTGGATATTGTACTCTTTTCTAACTTTGAGCCTTCCATAATTTAAAATACTAGAGGAGGAACCAATTATAACTGTTTAGCGTGACGGTGTCCAGTCGTCAATCTATATAGTCCCTAAATCCTCAATATCTATATAGTCCCCAAGACTCTGTAGTTAAATAATGGGAGCCTATATAGTGAGGCTGATTTGAAAAAGGTTTCATGGCAATCAGACCAGTCCAACGGTGGCCGAGATTAGCTGTTCCCAGACACACGGACGGACGGAAGGAGGGAAGGACGGATGGACGGACAGGAGTGAAAACATGGTCTCCAGCCTTCGGCATGGATCGAGTAGACAATAATCCAGGCTATAAAGAACCCTCGACAGAGGGTTAATGCCCGTTACAGATAACCTTCCCAAAGATGTTAAGCCATGCAGCTACAGTCACCTTTTCCCAATTGATATTATATCCATTGAAGGCTAATAAATGTAGTGAAACAGACAAAAGATATCCCAGAATTGTACTTTATCATCACGTGCATGGGATAGGGCTGTGGTGTGTGCATACATGTGTTCTCAGAGCCAGACTCCACAGCAGTGGCAAGGAGCTCCTGATGAGACAGCTCTGCAGGCTGCAGCGCGTGCTTACAATTTCCAATTTCCAATTTAGGTATTTAGCAGATGTTCTTTATCCAGGGCGATTTATAATAAACTAGAATCACAGGTAACCCAAGAACCTAAACATCAGTCTAAATCTCTAAACAATATAGTAGGCTATCAAAAGATAATCTATACATTGTGAGAACAAAATACGTTGTAGAATTTAGATCAACAGTGAAAATGTGCCAAATGTAAATCTAATCTCAAATAAATTGTATATCCTTAACATCCCTCATGCTTCTATAGCATGCAGATATGTACTCATACATATACTCCTCTTCGTCCCCTATGGGACATAAGGCTTCAATGAGCTGCTCTCCATTTCATCCGATCCCTGGCAGCATCCATGGCTCTCCCCAGGACAGGTTCATCTGTTCCAGCTCCTGCGTCACAGTTCTGCGCAAGGTGGTTTTGGGCCTCCCAGGTTTTCTTTTGCCTGGTGGTGTCCATCATAAGGCCACCTTTGTGGCTAAGTAAGTAGTTTTCACAAATGTTTTCCCAGTCTCTGTGGTGCTGGAGATAAGATTTTTATAAAAAGAAGATTGGTTCAAGTCCACTTTTTGGATAATCTTTACTTTGCATCTAAATCCTATTAGAGTAAGTAATTAGTTGTCACAAGACTATGTAGCTATTCTTGCATGGGAGAAAATTCAGTGCTTTGTTAACAGAATATTGTTCGTTTCAAATCAACAATGTTTTCCAAGTTTGTATCTGCATGGCTCTGAAGAGCCAAAAAGTGTGAATCACACAGTGGTACAGTGATAAGATACAAGCCTCATAAAGAAATGATGAAAATCATGAAAAAACGACATGCTATAGTTCATGGTTTTCAATGACATACTAACAAACACTTCAAAAGCATTATGTGAAGAGATAAATCTAGGGTTAACTTCGTATGATGCCATCTGTGTGACAATATTAACGGTGATGATCCTCCTACTGTAAACATGAATTATGCATAATGTATGATACAATTGTAAAAGGTCTAGTTAGTACTTCTTCTTTGGGTTATAGCCCATGTTTTTAGAATTTTAGATTCTTTTTTTAATCCTCGTTTTTCATCATTTTGGATCATGGCCTATAGCCCATATCGTACGGCATACTATAGCACGCCATTTTTCATCATTTTTGAGGATTTGAAAAGAATGAAAAAAAAAAAAAAACGATGGGTTATAGGCAGCCCATCGTTTTTTTTTACATTTTTGATTTGTTTTTTTAAGTCAATGAATGGTTCGACGTATGTCGCCGAAAACCCAGATTTTCGGCGGACATAGGAGGGGATAGCGCCCCTCAAAAAGTGTAGATTTATAAGATCATAAGGAATAGGCATTCTCTCTCATAGACCAATTGCCGGTTCATGAAACAAATACAGAGCTTTTGTATCAAGAGGGAAGAATGGGGACGAGGAGGTCCAGTCTGAGTCCAGGGCATCTGAACACCCCACAGAGCGAAATGGAGAAAGAATGAGAGGCAGAGAGAGAGAGCAGAAGATCAATACAGTGTATAACTGTATACTTTACTCTTTTGTACTGAGAGCAACTTCAGAATATCAATGGAGGCTCGGTGACTGCCTCCGTCGTGGGGAGAACGGGGGAGGCATACAGAGGGTAAACTATAAGCTATTATGACTAAAACTAAGACTAAATATGTTGAACAATTTTGACAACAAATAAAAACTACACTAAAATGTTAGGAAGGGACTAGTGGACAAGAGATCCAGTTTAAGTCATTTTACACTTGGTTGCATGCTGAAAATAGCAGATAGCTATAAGCTCACAATGCATTGCGCTGCGGCGCGTTGTGAACTTGTAGATCGGCTATTTTCAGCAAGGAGAGAGAGATACAGAGTGAGGTCCGAGACGACGGCGGCCAGAGCAATACTGTAGTTATTGAAGAGTGGAACAAATAATACAAAATGAAGACAAGGCATTGTAGGTCCACTGCTCCTATAGCACTGTCTCCTGATTCATACAGGGCAGGCTCAGAGACTGACTGACGGACAGGGCAGGCTCAGAGACTGACTGACGGACAGACAGGGCAATTTAACTGCCAGAAAAAGAAAATTAGTGCCAGGGGGTGGAAGAAAGAAATGGCATTGACGGAGAGGAATGCAGACGGGCCGGACGTAAATCGTGTTTCCGATGGCAAGGGGGGTGTGTGTGTGTGTGGGGGGGGGGGGGGGTGTGCGCGTGCGTGCGTGTGCTCGTGCGTGAGTGGAGTCACTGGCTAAATCTCAGAGGCCGAAGACATGCACATGTTACAGCATATTGAGAATGAGCGTGAGTCAAATGAATTATATAGGGAGGTAGGACTAACAGCAGTGACCCGGAGTTGATATGCATGGGAACGTATGTAACCTACATTTATTTCAAACAGCCAAGTCACAGACCTGGCCAAAGCAGTAAGGACAAGACAATAACAGAAATGTCCAACAAGTACATAACCAAATGAAACACAAATACAGCATCACAGAAAGAAAGAACTACTATAAAGACTTATCTTCTACCTAGCAGATTAAATCCCACAGTGACATACAGAAGACTATAAGAAGGGGAGAATTTTCTTCTAGCTCTCTCTCTCTCTCATTTCGTTTGTTCTCTTTGTATTCCCTACCATCTCTAGGGTTATCCTTCTTCGCTGTCATTCTCTCTCTCTACTGTAGTTACCGTATGTCAGTATGTCTCTCGCCACATGCGAAGAGTGATCTGCTGTCGATGTAGACTGTAGAGCATTAGTTGGAGCTCACGGGCAAAACCTCAGAGGCTGAAGACATGCACTGTTGTTTTTTTTTATTGTACGGCTGTATTCCCATAACATTTCACAGTTCATGTCGTCTTTCTCTCAACCGCTCTTATCCTAGTTTCTTTGAAGCACTAAATTGTTGCTTTTTTTGCACTCTACTTTCACAACCATTTACCCCGTCGTTTGACATTTATTTTTATGTCACACTTCCAAGTCAATATTGAGAAGAGTGTCTAATGCTTAAATTCTCTCTCTATTGCCTTCTCTTTGGTCTTGGCCAGGGGAACACATTATTTATTCTTTATAGCATATTTACTTGGCGTTTCTAATCAACCTTCTCTTCTCTCCCCTCCCTCACTTGCCCTTCCTTTCATATCATCCGCTTCCTCCGCCTTTTATTTTCTCCTCTTCTCTCTCATTCCTCTCACTTCCCCTATACCACCCCCCTCCACCTCTTCTCTTCTTTGCCCCAGGTGGAGATCGAGAGAGGGAAGACCCTCCACATCAAAGCGCTGCCGCTGGCCCTTGGAGACCTGAACAAGGCCGGTCAGAGGGAGGTGTTCTTTGAGCTCAACGGGCAGCTCAGATCCGTGCTGGTGAAAGACACCGTCGCCATGAAGGTATGGGGGCAGAGCGAGGGATGCACAGAGGGGGGGGAAGACAAGGGGTGACGGAGGTCGGGATGGATGGATGCGCAGTATAGACCTCGTTTACACTTGGCATTTAACATGCGTGTGTATTGAAATCCAATCTCTTTCCCACGCAAAGTGCACACTGCTGCTCTTGTCTCGTGCTCATATTTGCCTCACTCTAAAAAGCAGGCAAGCAGGTTTCACATACCTGCCATCATTTGACAACTTTTGTAACCCATTAAAAGGTTAAAGTATAAAAAATAAAAACACCTTTCACTCAATAGGAACTGTTCCTGTCGCAAGTTGAGGTTGTCATATATGTCCATGTGTGGTCCAGCCCTATGGAATATATGAAATGCACGTGCTAATAAAAAGTATTTAAATGTTGCTTTGATGCTCATACTATCCTTAGGAAGTGTTGTTTTTTATTAGCATATGCATTCCATACATTCCATAGGGCTAGGCCATATAGACATATGACATCATCAACTTGCGACAGGACCAGTTCCTATTGAGTGAAAATAGTGTTTTTATTTATTTTTATTTTAGTTGTAGAGGGTGAGTATAATGTTTTAAGGCATGTCGTATTAGCCAGGGATCCTTTTAAGACCATGCAGACGATTCTACAAATGCCTTCTAAATCTTGAAAGTTCTCACACTTTCAAGGTTTTTCAAAACTGTTCATGTACAAGCTCGCAGGCCATGAGCTTGGTTTTTGAATAGCAGATATACAAATATATATATATTCTTTGTCCCCAAGCTAATGAAGTTCCATCCCAAGGCTGTGAAGGCTATTAAGGGCCAGGTGGGAGCCCCCATGCCTGGCAAGGTCCTGGAGGTCAAGGTGGAAGTTGGCACCAAGGTGAGGTTCCGTTCATGTCATTTAAAGAGTTAACTCTTAAAAAGACTAAAGAGTGGCCGCACACACTGATAGTGCGATTATTTATTAGGATGCAGAGTAGGAACCAACGTTTCGGCAGGTACAACTGCCTTCTTCAGGATATATATATATATATATATATATATATATATATATATATATAGACGAAATATATGTGATATATAGATAGATATGTCATTGACATACTGGTTCTGGGTTGTGTTACGTTTCACCACCAATTCCGAGAAAAACGCTGCTAAAGATCGCACTTACAATGGAAGTGGACGGAGGGGAATCATTTCAATTACCGACCACAGTGGAAGCAAGCGTTGCCTAGCTAGTAAGCTACTGCTCTGTAGATATTAGCGAGATCCATAAACACACAATTGATTCCTTGATCATTATGCTCTGAAGATGCACGCAGCCCACCCATTTGATCACTGTATTAAAACCCATTTAGACCCGAGGCCGATTAAAAAAAAAAGTCTTCTAAATCAGACAGTTCTCTGAAAAAACAATGTTTCTATGTGAGTGGTTCTCAACCTTTTTCATGTCAAGGACCCCCATAATTAAATGTATTTGGCCGACGACCCCCATCTGAAAATATGTTGTTCCAGGGACCTGGATCAAAAATAGCAAATCTACAAGCTCGTAGTGCGGCACTCGGTGCCGCGGTATGAGCTTGTAGATCTGCTATTTATCAATAGCTAAAGTATAACATAATGCTTAAAACACCAAAAGGGGTTCCCGCCTCCAAAATGGGTTGACAATATGGCTTGACAATATGGCTCTTTTTCTCTAGTGACTTCACCACCTTGTCTGGTGGTTTTTACGCTCGAGAAGCCACATCATGTTGTGTGTTGATAAAATGCATGGCTACTGAGCTCAACATTACTCTGTCACAGAAAGTTCATATTTGATATTTTACATTTCATTAAGAATAGAAAGGGGGGGAAAAAAGGCCCAAACTCAAGTCGTACTATGTTCTCCCAGGACTCTGTGGTGAAAATTCTGCCTGTAGCAATAATCAAGTGTAACTTAATTTAAGTTGGCTTTTTAATGAAAATTGTCTATACAGCTATAAGATCCTAAAACTAATAATGAACAAATGGCCAATCAAATGCACCTAAAGTATATTACATTTACGGTATAATATATCATTCAATGTCCTGTTCCCAGACTTGTGCAAGCCACGTGATCAATCCCTCCATACAATTTCACTTTGAACACAGCACAAGCCAAGCCAACTAATCATAGAGTTGTGCCACTGCATGTAGTTCTAGTGTAGGTCCCCCAGATAAATGATTGGGAGTTAGAAACCAAATGGACCCTTACAGGCAACGACGTCGAGTCTGTGGGGGCTATGGGGCTATAGCCCCCATGAAGAATTAAATAGCCCCTTTTAGCCCCCATGAGGATTTTCGTGGACATTTTATATTAACATTACAGATTTTCTGGGAATTATTGACACTCTGTGACTCTGTCACAGAGTGCATACTAGCGTATTTACACATGCTCTGGAATTCCGCCGGCTGTTCAGAGGTGTTAAAAGTACTCAAATGCTAATCGGGTTTCTTTTGTTTTCACCTAGCCAGGTATTATATGCCTACAGTACAGTGCCCATAGGCGGCGGGTGTGTAAGGCAGCAACACTGACACATTCAGCGGAGTGACTGCTGTCTCTGTGCCGTCTGTGAAGAGCCATGAGCCGCGACACCGGGAGGGGCAGCAACACCGCCGGGTAATCTACACAGACTATAGTGAGACTACACACTGACTCGAGAAAAGACCCATATCGTCCAAAATAGGCTAATCAGTCGTTGTCTGTGTATAGGCTAATTCATTGGTAAAAGTATGCTAAATAACTCAATTTTAGACCATTTGGGAAATAAATAAATCCGCGGCGGCGGCCTCGCTTCGCTCGGCCGCGATAGTCCCCCCCAACGCAATTCTGTAGCCTACCCAAAGTACCAGTGAAAACATCAACTTATTTTTTTCCACCGCTGTGGGGGGGGGGGGCGGGGCTGCGGGTAGCCCCCATGAGGATCATCAGAACTATTCGGTTCTGCTTACAGGTGTACAAATGGACCGTTACGGGTCCATTTGGTTCCATTTGTACATGCTCAGAGTAGCATTGAGGAGTGCACAGAGCAGATTGGGTTGCCAGAGAAACAGAAAATAGTCTCTTTGGGGCGTCCGTGGCCTGATACTTGAGGGTCCTTGAAATGAATAAGAAACATCACTGGGTTTGTTAGGCCAGCTAAGCTAAAAAGGGACGTGACCAAAAATAAATGAATAAATAAATAAATGACGAAATGACAAAAACGATGGGTTATAGCCCATGTTTTTTTAAATTTTGAAAAAAAAAGTTAGCCTCGTTTCTCATCATTTTGGACCATGGGCTATAGCCCATATCGTACGGCATACTATAGCGCGCCGTTTTTCATCATTTTTGAAGATTTGAAAAAAATGACGAAATGACAAAAACGATGGGTTATAGCCCATGTTTTTTGAAATTTTGAAAAAAAAAGTTAGCCTCGTTTCTCATCATTTTGGACCATGGGCTATAGCCCATATCGTACGGCATACTATAGCGCGCCGTTTTTCATCATTTTTGAAGATTTGAAAAAAATGACGAAATGACAAAAACGATGGGTTATAGCCCATGTTTTTTGAAATTTTGAAAAAAAAAGTTAGCCTCGTTTCTCATCATTTTGGACCATGGGCTATAGCCCATATCGTACAGCATACTATAGCGCGCCGTTTTTCATCATTTTTGAAAAAAATGACGAAATGACAAAAACGATGGGTTATAGCCCATGTTTTTTGAAATTTTGAAAAAAAAAGTTAGCCTCGTTTCTCATCATTTTGGACCATGGGCTATAGCCCATATCGTACGGCATACTATAGCGCGCCGTTTTTCATCATTTTTGAAGATTTGAAAAAAATTACGAAATGACAAAAACGATGGGTTATAGCCCATGTTTTTTGAAATTTAGGAAAAAAAAGTTAGCCTCGTTTCTCATCATTTTGGACCATGGGCTATAGCCCATATCGTACGGCATACTATAGTGCGCCGTTTTTCATCATTTTTGAAGATTTGAAAAAAATTACGAAATTACAAAAACGATGGGTTATAGCCCATGTTTTTTGAAATTTAGAAAAAAAAAGTTAGCCTCGTTTCTCATCATTTTGGACCATGGGCTATAGCCCATATCGTACGGCATACTATAGCGCGCCGTTTTTCATCATTTTTGAAGATTTGAAAAAAATTACGAAATGACAAAAACGATGGGTTATAGCCCATGTTTTTTTTAATTTTGAAAAAAAAAGTTAGCCTCGTTTCTCATCATTTTGGACCATGGGCTATAGCCCATATCGTACGGCATACTATAGCGCGCCGTTTTTCATCATTTTTGAAGATTTGAAAAAAATGTTGAAATGACAAAAACGATGGGTTATAGCCCATGTCTTTTGAAATTTTGAAAAAAAAAGTTAGCCTCGTTTCTCATCATTTTGGACCATGGGCTATAGCCCATATCGTACGGCATACTATAGCGCGCCGTTTTTCATCATTTTTGAAGATTTGAAAAAAATTACGAAATGACAAAAACGATGGGTTATAGCCCATGTTTTTTGAAATTTTGAAAAAAGAAGTTAGCCTCGTTTCTCATCATTTTGGACCATGGGCTATAGCCCATATCGTACGGCATACTATAGCGCGCCGTTTTTCATCATTTCATCTCTTTCCCTTGCAGATTCCTTCCAGATTGAATGTTGTTCCTATACCGTGGGCAAATGGGAGCGATACACAAGGAAGGAAACTGGATGTGAGGTCGAACGTCGTTTGCAGCGGGGGCCGCATCACCTTGGGTCCATTACCATTATATACCAGAGTGGTCTCTTTGAAATAGTGACGTATGAAAGTATTGAGACTTTTTTTTGTACTTTAAATACATATCTGCAGTACAGAACATTTTGCATATATATATATATATATATATGACAAGGTTGTCTGATTTTGGTTATGTGCTTTGTTTGGCCTCCATGTTAGACGTTGATGACAACATACTGTCCCAATACCTCTACACATTTGATTTGTATTGTTCTAGAAGCCTCGTTTTTTTTGTCTTAAATCTTTCCTTCCAGAAGCCTCGTTTTTTTGTCTTAAATCTTTCCTTCCAGAAGACTATTTTTTTTTGTCTTAAATCTTTCCTTCCATGTTTTCTCTCCATTAACAGTTAGAATGAGAGAAATTATGTAATTATGCAATGATGTAAAAAAATATGCTGACAGGCCACGTCTACTGTAGTTAAGAGCCTATATTTTAGAAGGGGAAACGCTGATGCTTCCGCATTTTCCCACCTTGCTTCATGATACAGCCTTGTACATTTGCATATATGCGAGTTATTATAGTTTCTAAGGTGTCCCAAGACAATGTAACGGGTCTGAGGTTTGTAAGAGAGTGTTTTTGAAAAGCTATTGCACAGTTCCTCTCTGATCTGAGTTGAGAGCCCTCTACCCTCCTCCCCTCCCTTCTCTCCTATATCCTCACCTCTCCTCTCCTCTCTGCCATCTTCTCACTGTGTACATTTGCACATCTACGATCATAGCATAAAGTTGCGCTATAATGCAAACTGTGTTGTTGTCGAGTGTTTCTCTTTAATGTCTTAGCCAGCAGGAAATCTGACATTCAATGCGTGCTTGTGACAATGTACTGTACTGATGTTTAGTGTCTGGAAAATAATATAGCATAAATAAAGCAGGGGGGTAAACGCATAGCCACCCCCGCTAGAAAATGTTATTTGCTTTTGGGCTTGAGAATATAATGTTGACCTATTCTTTTAGCTCGTGCATTATATAGACCATCAGGGGAGAACATTAAAAATAAAGTCTGACATTTGGTTTTTATTTTCTTTCAATTCCCTTTTTTCTTTTAAAATGGAACCAACTGTTTTTTCTCTTCAGATTTAGTTGTGGTGACCTTGAGATGTATAATGCCTTGGTGCGGCTTTCATTCATTTGTTTTAATACCATCAGAGATGCATTGATGTTTATTAGACTTAAAACGTGTTAGTTTGGCTTTTTTGTTTTGTCTCACCTTAGGGCAGAATCTAAATTTACTTTGGTAGTTTACATGCAATAATAAGCCGTCTTTCATTAAGGATTTGAAAGTCCTTGAGAAATAAATGTTTTGTGAGAGTGCACACAAAAGGGAAACAAAATGGCATCTAATTGTAATTGTTCTTGACCTTACAAATAAAGTTAATCATAACTGTGTGCTTGTGTGTACTCTGTACTGCATATCCATTCCCTACAATCTTCATAGGCCTGACTTTCGATTCCCAAAAGAGAACTTTGTTGTCCATCGGGAGACGGTGCTCTCTCCCCCTGTTTCCTGAAAAGTAACGGTTGGGGGTTATGCCGTACGATATGGGCTATAGCCCATGCAAAAAATGACGAAATGACAAAAACCATGGGTTATAGCCCATGTTTTTTGAAATTTTGAAAAAAAAAGTTAGCCTCGTTTCTCATCATTTTGGACCGTGGGCTATAGCCCATATCGTACGGCATACTATAGCGCGCCGTTTTTCATCATTTTTGAGGATTTGAAAAAAATGACGAAATGACAAAAACGATGGGTTATAGCCCATGTTTTTTGAAATTTTGAAAAAAAAAAGTTAGCCTCGTTTCTCATCATTTTGGAATATGGGCTATAGCCCATATCGTACGGCATACTATAGCGCGCCGTTTTTCATCATTTTTGAGGATTTGAAAAAAATGACGAAATGACAAAAACGATGGGTTATAGCCCATGTTTTTTGAAATTTTGAAAAAAAAGGTTAGCCTCGTTTCTCATCATTTTGGACTGTGGGCTATAGCCCATATCGTACGGCATACTATAGCGCGCCGTTTTTCATCATTTTTGAGGATTTGAAAAAAATTACGAAATGACAAAAACGATGGGTTATAGGCCATGTTTTTTGAAATTTTGAAAAAAAAAGTTAGCCTCGTTTCTCATCATTTTGGACCGTGGGCTATAGCCCATATCGTACGGCATACTATAGCGCGCCGTTTTTCATCATTTTTGAGGATTTGAAAAAAATGACGAAATGACAAAAACCATGGGTTATAGCCCATGTTTTTTGAAATTTTGAAAAAAAAAACTTATCCTCGTTTCTCATCATTTTGGACCATGGGCTATAGCCCATATCGTTCTAGTCAGGGTTCTAGTCTCCTGAAGAACATTTTCACTGTCCATCTAAATTCTAAAAGGCTGGTTAAATGAGACATGGGCTATAACCCATCGTTATTTTCATATTTTCATTATTTTCAAATCCTCAAAAACGATGAAAAGCGGCGTGCTATAGTATGCCGTACGATATGGGCCCATGGTCCAAAATGATGAGAAATGAGGATAACTGAAATTGTCGTAGTGGTTAAGATGTTGGCTTTCCACGTGGGAGACCAGGGTTCGATTCCCGGCTGTTACACTATCATACAAAAGAAGACCTCAACAGCGCTAAGAAAGATCTGATTAATATGATGCTGTGTTATTTAAACTTTACTAACTGAAGGCTAACGAATAAAAGATCACTTCAAAATTACCAGGAGACTTTGCCTGAGAGTGTCTGACTGATGGTGCAGTGGTCTAATCATCAGGGTTTCAGTACAGACATTCCATGTTCAAGGCCTGTTCCTCCTACAGCTTAATGCTGCAGTAATTTGAACCTTTCAAGGCTAGAATAAAAAATAAAAACTCAAAAGCACCCGGAGACATCTGCTGAATGCCCAAAGGTGCCGTGGCGTAATGGTGTGGAGCGCTTGGCCCGATGCCTCTGCTACAGTCAGTTGGCCGGTTCAAGTCCCATGTCATGACATCAAGGTGCTGGAGGACCATCGGGAGTTCCTCCTACAGCTCAATGCTGCAGTAATTTGAACTTTTCAAGGCTAGAATAAAAAATAAAAACTCAAAAGCACCCGGAGACATCTGCTGAATGCCCAAAGGTGCCGTGGCGTAATGGTGTGGAGCGCTTGGCCCGATGCCTCTGCTACAGTCAGTTGGCCGGTTCAAGTCCCATGTCATGACATCAAGGTGCTGGAGGACCATTGGGAGTTCCTCCTACAGCTCAATGCTGCAGTAATTTGAACTTTTCAAGGCTAGAATAAAAAAAAACTCAAAAGCACCCGGAGACATCTGCTGAATGCCCAAAGGTGCCGTGGCGTAATGGTGTGGAGCGCTTGGCCCGATGCATCTGCTACAGTCAGTTGGCCGGTTCAAGTCCCATGTCATGACATCAAGGTGCTGGAGGACCATCGGGAGTTCCTCCTACAGCTCAATGCTGCAGTAATTTGAACTTTTCAAGGCTAGAATAAAAAAAAAACTCAAAAGCACCCGGAGACATCTGCTGAATGCCCAAAGGTGCCGTGGCGTAATGGTGTGGAGCGCTTGGCCCGATGCATCTGCTACAGTCAGTTGGCCGGTTCAAGTCCCATGTCATGACATCAAGGAGCTGGAGGACCATCGGGAGTTCCTCCTACAGCTCAATGCTGCAGTAATTTGAACTTTTCAAGGCTAGAATTAAAAAAAAACTCAAAAGCACCCGGAGACATCTGCTGAATGCCCAAAGGTGCCGTGGCGTAATGGTGTGGAGCGCTTGGCCCGATGCATCTGCTACAGTCAGTTGGCCGGTTCAAGTCCCATGTCATGACATCAAGGTGCTGGAGGACCATCGGGAGTTCCTCCTACAGCTCAATGCTGCAGTAATTTGAACTTTTCAAGGCTAGAATTAAAAAAAACTCAAAAGCACCCGGAGACATCTGCTGAATGCCCAAAGGTGCCGTGGCGTAATGGTGTGGAGCGCTTGGCCCGTTGCCTCTGCTACAGTCAGTTGGCCGGTTCAAGTCCCATGTCATGACATCAAGGTGCTGGAGGACCATCGGGAGTTCCTCCTACAGCTCAATGCTGCAGTAATTTGAACTTTTCAAGGCTAGAATTTAAAAAAAACTCAAAAGCACCCGGAGACATCTGCTGAATGCCCAAAGGTGCCGTGGCGTAATGGTGTGGAGCGCTTGGCCCGTTGCCTCTGCTACAGTCAGTTGGCCGGTTCAAGTCCCATGTCATGACATCAAGGTGCTGGAGGACCATCGGGAGACGGTGCTCTCTCCCCCTGTTTCCTGAAAAGTAGCATTTGGGGGTTATGTTTGAAAGAACCCTGTCCACCTAAAGTTTTACAGATAAGAATTAGGTCAAACTTTTAAAAATAAATAGCAATGCATTTTGGCCCATCATCTGACAGAATAGTCTGTGACTATATGAATTTGACAATGAAAAACTGCAAATTGCGGAAATTGAAAATTGCGGAAATTGCGGAGATTGCGGAAATTGGAAATTGCGGAAATTGAGGAAATCGCAAATTGCGGAAATTGAAAATTGCGGAAATTGCGGAAATTGCAAATTGCGGAAATTGCAAATTTGGGAAATTGGAAATTGCGGAAATTGCAAATTGCGGAAATTGGAAATTGCAAATTGCGGAAATTGCAAATTTGGGAAATTGAGGTGGCCCAAAACTTGGTTGGAAAGTCCCTCTTTTATGTCTGGCTTCCAGGCCAGTTGGAAAATAGCACACTGAGAGGTGGTACATTTTCATGGTAAAAGATTAGCTGGACAGGGTTCTTTCAGACATAAGCCCCAACCGTTACATCTCAGGAAACAGGGGGAGAGAGCACCGTCTCCCGATGGTCCTCCAGCACCTTGATGTCATGACATGGGACTTGAACCGGCCAACTGACTGTAGCAGAGGCAACGGGCCAAGCGCTCCACACCATTACGCCACGGCACCTTTGGGCATTCAGCAGATGTCTCCGGGTGCTTTTGAGTTTTTATTTTTTATTCTAGCCTTGAAAAGTTCAAATTACTGCAGCATTGAGCTGTAGGAGGAACTCCCGATGGTCCTCCAGCACCTTGATGTCATGACATGGGACTTGAACCGGCCAACTGACTGTAGCAGAGGCAACGGGCCAAGCGCTCCACACCATTACACCACGGCACCTTTGGGCATTCAGCAGATGTCTCCGGGTGCTTTTGAGTTTTTATTTTTTATTCTAGCCTTGAAAAGTTCAAATTACTGCAGCATTGAGCTGTAGGAGGAACTCCCGATGGTCCTCCAGCACCTTGATGTCATGACATGGGACTTGAACCGGCCAACTGACTGTAGCAGAGGCATCGGGCCAAGCGCTCCACACCATTACGCCACGGCACCTTTGGGCATTCAGCAGATGTCTCCGGGTGCTTTTGAGTTTTTATTTTTTATTCTAGCCTTGAAAAGTTCAAATTACTGCAGCATTGAGCTGTAGGAGGAACTCCCGATGGTCCTCCAGCACCTTGATGTCATGACATGGGACTTGAACCGGCCAACTGACTGTAGCAGAGGCATCGGGCCAAGCGCTCCACACCATTACGCCACGGCACCTTTGGGCATTCAGCAGATGTCTCCGGGTGCTTTTGAGTTTTTATTTTTTATTCTAGCCTTGAAAGGTTCAAATTACTGCAGCATTGAGCTGTAGGAGGAACAGGCCTTGAACATGGAATGTCTGTACTGAAACCCTGATGATTAGACCACTGCACCATCAGTCAGACACTCTCAGGCAAAGTCTCCTGGTAATTTTGAAGTGATCTTTTATTCGTTAGCCTTCAGTTAGTAAAGTTTAAATAACACAGCATCATATTAATCAGATCTTTCTTAGCGCTGTTGAGGTCTTCTTTTGTATGATAGTGTAACAGCCGGGAATTGAACCCTGGTCTCCCACGTGGAAAGCCAACATCTTAACCACTACGACAATTTCAGTTATCCTCATTTCTCATCATTTTGGACCATGGGCCCATATCGTACGGCATACTATAGCACGCCGCTTTTCATCGTTTTTGAGGATTTGAAAATAATGAAAATATGAAAATAACGATGGGTTATAGCCCATGTCTCATTTAACCAGCCTTTTAGAATTTAGATGGACAGTGAAAATGTTCTTCAGGAGACTAGAACCCTGACTAGAACGATATGGGCTATAGCCCATGGTCCAAAATGATGAGAAACGAGGATACGTTTTTTTTTTCAAAATTTCAAAAAACATGGGCTATAACCCATCGTTTTTGTCATTTCGTCATTTTTTTAAAATCCCCAAAAATGATGAAAAACGGCGCGCTATAGTATGCCGTACGATATGGGCTATAGCCCACGGTCCAAAATGATGAGAAACGAGGCTAACTTTTTTTTTCAAAATTTCAAAAAACATGGGCTATAACCCATCGTTTTTGTCATTTTGTCATTTTTTTCAAATCCTCAAAAATGATGAAAAACGGCGCGCTATAGTATGCCGTACGATATGGGCTA
Organism: Protomyctophum bolini; assembly: GCF_963924005.1. Taxonomy (NCBI): domain Eukaryota; kingdom Metazoa; phylum Chordata; class Actinopteri; order Myctophiformes; family Myctophidae; genus Protomyctophum; species Protomyctophum bolini. The sequence goes on along the minus strand of NC_137879.1, from coordinate 15,393,462 downwards.
TAGCCCACGGTCCAAAATGATGAGAAACGAGGCTAACTTTTTTTTTCAAAATTTCAAAAAACATGGGCTATAACCCATCGTTTTTGTCATTTCGTCATTTTTTTCAAATCCTCAAAAATGACGAAAAACGGCGCGCTATAGTATGCCGTACGATATGGGCTATAGCCCACGGTCCAAAATGATGAGAAACGAGGCTAACTTTTTTTTTCAAAATTTCAAAAAACATGGGCTATAACCCATCGTTTTTGTCATTTCGTCATTTTTTTCAAATCCTCAAAAATGATGAAAAATGGCGCGCTATAGTATGCCGTACGATATGCGCTATAGCCCACGGTCCAAAATGATGAGAAACGAGGCTAACTTTTTTTTTCAAAATTTCAAAAAACATGGGTGTGATAAAGACATGTTCTCTTGAGCCACACATGCATAATTGTATTTCATTTTCTGTTTATCAAACCCTCATTTCACACTCAATATTCCCACCTGTCAGTCAATGGTCATTATCACACACTGTTTGCTAACTATGCCGGCTAAAGTTAGCAATCAGTGGGTCTTGGCTTATTTACAGTTTTATATACATATTTCATTTCATTTCATAATCATTTGGACAGACAATTGGTTGCTCAACATACATTTATTTCTTTCACAGTCAAACAGTTTAAGTTACCATTACTATGTTGTCAAACACCCACTACTCACACCATCCTCATTTCCTGGTCACAAAAGAGGCACTACTGCATCCACTGCTCCTTTTATAGGGGGAGGGTTGAATTGGGTTGCACCATGTTGCAGGGGTGCCGGGTTCTGGCAATACATATTCTTTAATATGTTAGCAACGGTACGGGTTATTTAAAACCTGGTGTGTTAATCATTTTGGATTGACAATTATACTGTACATGTTTGGAAATGTTTCTGTGTTATATGTTCACTAGTAAATGTTAGTGAATGTTTTGGGGAAAGCTGTCTCTAGACAGGTGGTACGGGCCACTAGGGAGAGGCCTGAGTTATACTGCAGGTAGTCAGTCCATGGGGAGACATGGGAGGGAGAGTGGGCCTAATGCAGGAAGCTCTGCCCTAAGACAGTGTTAGGACTGTTAACGTCCAGACTGGGTGCTTGACTTTAAGCATAGATCATGTAAGTTTGTTATTTTCATTTTTGGAGTTATATTTTTATTTTTGTACAAGAAGTATTTTTTCTGAGGCATTTTTTGGAACATTATTTTTGGAATTTATTTACAAAATAAATCTTTGGCAATAATGGAGAATTCTTGGTATGTCATTTTTCTGTGCACCTAGCCCTCATCCAACGGACTTATTTACAATGGGCTATAACCCATCGTTTTTGTCATTTCGTCATTTTTTTCAAATCCTCAAAAATGATGAAAAACGGCGCGCTATAGTATGCCGTACGATATGGGCTATAGCCCACGGTCCAAAATGATGAGAAACGAGGCTAACTTTTTTTTCCAAAATTTCAAAAAACATGGGCTATAACCCATCGTTTTTGTCATTTCGTCATTTTTTTAAAATCCTCAAAAATGATGAAAAACGGCGCGCTATAGTATGCCGTACGATATGGGCTATAGCCCACGGTCCAAAATGATGAGAAACGAGGCTAACTTTTTTTTTCAAAATTTCAAAAAACATGGGCTATAACCCATCGTTTTTGTCATTTCGTCATTTTTTTCAAATCCTCAAAAATGATGAAAAACGGCGCGCTATAGTATGCCGTACGATATGGGCTATAGCCCACGGTCCAAAATGATGAGAAACGAGGCTAACTTTTTTTTTCAAAATTTCTAAAAACATGGGCTATAACCCATCGTTTTTGTCATTTCGTCATTTTTTTCAAATCCTCAAAAATGATGAAAAACGGCGCGCAATAGTATGCCGTACGATATGGGCTATAGCCCACGGTCCAAAATGATGAGAAACGAGGCTAACTTATTTTTTCAAAATTTCAAAAAACATGGGCTATAACCCATCGTTTTTGTCATTTCGTCATTTTTTTCAAATCCTCAAAAATGATGAAAAACGGCGCGCTATAGTATGCCGTACGATATGGGCTATAGCCCACGGTCCAAAATGATGAGAAACGAGGCTAACTTTTTTTTTCAAAATTTCAAAAAACATGGGCTATAACCCATCGTTTTTGTCATTTCGTCATTTTTTTCAAATCCTCAAAAATGATGAAAAACGGCGCGCTATAGTATGCCGTACGATATGGGCTATAGCCCACGGTCCAAAATGATGAGAAACGAGGCTAACTTTTTTTTTCAAAATTTCAAAAACATGGGCTATAACCCATCGTTTTTGTCATTTTGTCATTTTTTTCAAATCCTCAAAAATGATGAAAAACGGCGCGCTATAGTATGCCGTACGATATGGGCTATAGCCCACGGTCCAAAATGATGAGAAACGAGGCTAACTTTTTTTTTCAAAATTTCAAAAAACATGGGCTATAACCCATCATTTTTGTCATTTCGTCATTTTTTTCAAATCCTCAGAAATGATGAAAAACGGCGCGCTATAGTATGCCGTACGATATGGGCTATAGCCCACGGTCCAAAATGATGAGAAACGAGGCTAACTTTTTTTTTCAAAATTTCAAAAAACATGGGCTATAACCCATCGTTTTTGTCATTTCGTCATTTTTTTCAAATCCCCAAAAATGATGAAAAACGGCGCGCTATAGTATGCCGTACGATATGGGCTATAGCCCACGGTCCAAAATGATGAGAAACGAGGCTAACTTTTTTTTTCAAAATTTCAAAAAACATGGGCTATAACCCATCGTTTTTGTCATTTCGTCATTTTTTTCAAATCCTCAAAAATGATGAAAAACGGCGCGCTATAGTATGCCATACGATATGGGCTATAGCCCACGGTCCAAAATGATGAGAAACGTGGCTAACTTTTTTTTTCAAAATTTCAAAAAACATGGGCTATAACCCATCGTTTTTTCATATTTTCATTATTTTCAAATCCTCAAAAACGATGAAAAGCGGCGTGCTATAGTATGCCGTACGATATGGGCTATAGCCCATGGTCCAAAATGATGAGAAATGAGGATAACTCAAATTGTCGTAGTGGTTAAGATGTTGGCTTTCCACGTGGGAGACCAGGGTTCGATTCCCGGCTGTTACACTATCATACAAAAGAAGACCTCAACAGCGCTAAGAAAGATCTGATTAATATGATGCTGTGTTATTTAAACTTTACTAACTAAAGGCTAACGAACAAAAGATCACTTCAAAATTACCAGGAGACTTTGCCTGAGAGTGTCTGACTGATGGTGCAGTGGTCTAATCATTAGGGTTTCAGTACAGACATTCCATGTTCAAGGCCTGTTCCTCCTACAGCTCAATGCTGCAGTAATTTGAACCTTTCAAGGCTAGAATAAAAAATAAAAACTCAAAAGCACCCGGAGACATCTGCTTAATGCCCAAAGGTGCCGTGGCGTAATGGTGTGGAGCGCTTGGCCCGATGCCTCTGCTACAGTCAGTTGGCCGGTTCAAGTCCCATGTCATGACATCAAGGTGCTGGAGGACCATCGGGAGTTCCTCCTACAGCTCAATGCTGCAGTAATTTGAACTTTTCAAGGCTAGAATAAAAAAAAAACTCAAAAGCACCCGGAGACATCTGCTGAATGCCCAAAGGTGCCGTGGCGTAATGGTGTGGAGCGCTTGGCCCGATGCATCTGCTACAGTCAGTTGGCCGGTTCAAGTCCCATGTCATGACATCAAGGAGCTGGAGGACCATCGGGAGTTCCTCCTACAGCTCAATGCTGCAGTAATTTGAACTTTTCAAGGCTAGAATAAAAAAAAAACTCAAAAGCACCCGGAGACATCTGCTGAATGCCCAAAGGTGCCGTGGCGTAATGGTGTGGAGCGCTTGGCCCGATGCATCTGCTACAGTCAGTTGGCCGGTTCAAGTCCCATGTCATGACATCAAGGTGCTGGAGGACCATCGGGAGTTCCTCCTACAGCTCAATGCTGCAGTAATTTGAACTTTTCAAGGCTAGAATAAAAAAAAAACTCAAAAGCACCCGGAGACATCTGCTGAATGCCCAAAGGTGCCGTGGCGTAATGGTGTGGAGCGCTTGGCCCGTTGCCTCTGCTACAGTCAGTTGGCCGGTTCAAGTCCCATGTCATGACATCAAGGTGCTGGAGGACCATCGGGAGACGGTGCTCTCTCCCCCTGTTTCCTGAAAAGTAGCATTTGGGGGTTATGTTTGAAAGAACCCTGTCCACCTAAAGTTTTACAGATAAGAATTAGGTCAAACTTTTAAAAATAAATAGCAATGCATTTTGGCCCATCATCTGACAGAATAGTCTGTGACTATATGAATTTGACAATGAAAAACTGCAAATTGTGGAAATTGAAAATTGCGGAAATTGTGGAAATTGCGGAAATTGGAAATTGCGGAAATTGAGGAAATTGCAAATTGCGGAAATTGAAAATTGCGGAAATTGCGGAAATTGCAAATTGCGGAAATTGCAAATTTGGGAAATTGGAAATTGCGGAAATTGCGGAAATTGCAAATTGCGGAAATTGGAAATTGCAAATTGCGGAAATTGGAAATTGCAAATTGCGGAAATTGCAAATTTGGGAAATTGAGGTGGCCCAAAACTTGGTTGGAAAGTCCCTCTTTTATGTCTGGCTTCCAGGCCAGTTGGAAAATGGCACACTGAGAGGTGGTACATTTTCATGGTAAAAGATTAGCTGGACAGGGTTCTTTCAGACATAAGCCCCAACCGTTACATCTCAGGAAACAGGGGGAGAGAGCACCGTCTCCCGATGGTCCTCCAGCACCTTGATGTCATGACATGGGACTTGAACCGGCCAACTGACTGTAGCAGAGGCAACGGGCATAGCGCTCCACACCATTACGCCACGGCACCTTTGGGCATTCAGCAGATGTCTCCGGGTGCTTTTGAGTTTTTATTTTTTATTCTAGCCTTGAAAAGTTCAAATTACTGCAGCATTGAGCTGTAGGAGGAACTCCCGATGGTCCTCCAGCACCTTGATGTCATGACATGGGACTTGAACCGGCCAACTGACTGTAGCAGAGGCATCGGGGCAAGCGCTCCACACCATTACGCCACGGCACCTTTGGGCATTCAGCAGATGTCTCCGGGTGCTTTTGAGTTTTTATTTTTTATTCTAGCCTTGAAAAGTTCAAATTACTGCAGCATTGAGCTGTAGGAGGAACTCCCGATGGTCCTCCAGCACCTTGATGTCATGACATGGGACTTGAACCGGCCAACTGACTGTAGCAGAGGCATCGGGCCAAGCGCTCCACACCATTACGCCACGGCACCTTTGGGCATTCAGCAGATGTCTCCGGGTGCTTTTGAGTTTTTATTTTTTATTCTAGCCTTGAAAGGTTCAAATTACTGCAGCATTGAGCTGTAGGAGGAACAGGCCTTGAACATGGAATGTCTGTACTGAAACCCTGATGATTAGACCACTGCACCATCAGTCAGACACTCTCAGGCAAAGTCTCCTGGTAATTTTGAAGTGATCTTTTATTCGTTAGCCTTCAGTTAGTAAAGTTTAAATAACACAGCATCATATTAATCAGATCTTTCTTAGCGCTGTTGAGGTCTTCTTTTGTATGATAGTGTAACAGCCGGGAATCGAACCCTGGTCTCCCACGTGGAAAGCCAACATCTTAACCACTACGACAATTTCAGTTATCCTCATTTCTCATCATTTTGGACCATGGGCCCATATCGTACGGCATACTATAGCACGCCGCTTTTCATCGTTTTTGAGGATTTGAAAATAATGAAAATATGAAAATAACGATGGGTTATAGCCCATGTCTCATTTAACCAGCCTTTTAGAATTTAGATGGACAGTGAAAATGTTCTTCAGGAGACTAGAACCCTGACTAGAACGATATGGGCTATAGCCCATGGTCCAAAATGATGAGAAACGAGGATAAGTTTTTTTTTTCAAAATTTCAAAAAACATGGGCTATAACCCATGGTTTTTGTCATTTCGTCATTTTTTTCAAATCCTCAAAAATGATGAAAAACGGCGCGCTATAGTATGCCGTACGATATGGGCTATAGCCCACGGTCCAAAATGATGAGAAACGAGGCTAACTTTTTTTTTCAAAATTTCAAAAAACATGGCCTATAACCCATCGTTTTTGTCATTTCGTCATTTTTTTCAAATCCTCAAAAATTATGAAAAACGGCGCGCTATAGTATGCCGTACGATATGGGCTATAGCCCACAGTCCAAAATGATGAGAAACGAGGCTAACTTTTTTTTTCAAAATTTCAAAAAACATGGGCTATAACCCATCGTTTTTGTCATTTCGTCATTTTTTTAAAATCCCCAAAAATGATGAAAAACGGCGCGCTATAGTATGCCGTACGATATGGGCTATAGCCCACGGTCCAAAATGATGAGAAACGAGGCTAACTTTTTTTTTCAAAATTTCAAAAAACATGGGCTATAACCCATCGTTTTTGTCATTTCGTCATTTTTTTAAAATCCCCAAAAATGATGAAAAACGGCGCGCTATAGTATCCCGTACGATATGGGCTATAGCCCATATTCCAAAATGATGAGAAACGAGGCTAACTTTTTTTTTTCAAAATTTCAAAAAACATGGGCTATAACCCATCGTTTTTGTCATTTCGTCATTTTTTTCAAATCCTCAAAAATGATGAAAAACGGCGCGCTATAGTATGCCGTACGATATGGGCTATAGCCCACGGTCCAAAATGATGAGAAACGAGGCTAACTTTTTTTTTCACAATTTCAAAAAACATGGGCTATAACCCATCGTTTTTGTCATTTTGTCATTTTTTTCAAATCCTCAAAAATGATGAAAAACGGCGCGCTATAGTATGCCGTACGATATGGGCTATAGCCCACGGTCCAAAATGATGAGAAACGAGGCTAACTTTTTTTTTCAAAATTTCAAAAAACATGGGCTATAACCCATCGTTTTTGTCATTTCGTCATTTTTTTCAAATCCTCAAAAATGATGAAAAACGGCGCGCTATAGTATGCCGTACGATATGGGCTATAGCCCACGGTCCAAAATGATGAGAAACGAGGCTAACTTTTTTTTTCAAAATTTCAAAAAACATGGGCTATAACCCATCGTTTTTGTCATTTCGTCATTTTTTTCAAATCCTCAAAAATGAAGAAAAACGGCGCGCTATAGTATGCCGTACGATATGGGCTATAGCCCACGGTCCAAAATGATGAGAAACGAGGCTAACTTTTTTTTTCAAAATTTCAAAAAACATGGGCTATAACCCATCGTTTTTGTCATTTTGTCATTTTTTTCAAATCCTCAAAAATGATGAAAAACGGCGCGCTATAGTATGCCGTACGATATGGGCTATAGCCCACGGTCCAAAATGATGAGAAACGAGGCTAACTTTTTTTTTCAAAATTTCAAAAAACATGGGCTATAACCCATCGTTTTTGTCATTTCGTCATTTTTTTCAAATCCTCAAAAATGACGAAAAACGGCGCGCTATAGTATGCCGTACGATATGGGCTATAGCCCACGGTCCAAAATGATGAGAAACGAGGCTAACTTTTTTTTTCAAAATTTCAAAAAACATGGGCTATAACCCATCGTTTTTGTCATTTCGTCATTTTTTTCAAATCCTCAAAAATGATGAAAAATGGCGCGCTATAGTATGCCGTACGATATGCGCTATAGCCCACGGTCCAAAATGATGAGAAACGAGGCTAACTTTTTTTTTCAAAATTTCAAAAAACATGGGTGTGATAAAGACATGTTCTCTTGAGCCACACATGCATAATTGTATTTCATTTTCTGTTTATCAAACCCTCATTTCACACTCAATATTCCCACCTGTCAGTCAATGGTCATTATCACACACTGTTTGCTAACTATGCCGGCTAAAGTTAGCAATCAGTGGGTCTTGGCTTATTTACAGTTTTATATACATATTTCATTTCATTTCATAATCATTTGGACAGACAATTGGTTGCTCAACATACATTTATTTCTTTCACAGTCAAACAGTTTAAGTTACCATTACTATGTTGTCAAACACCCACTACTCACACCATCCTCATTTCCTGGTCACAAAAGAGGCACTACTGCATCCACTGCTCCTTTTATAGGGGGAGGGTTGAATTGGGTTGCACCATGTTGCAGGGGTGCCGGGTTCTGGCAATACATATTCTTTAATATGTTAGCAACGGTACGGGTTATTTAAAACCTGGTGTGTTAATCATTTTGGATTGACAATTATACTGTACATGTTTGGAAATGTTTCTGTGTTATATGTTCACTAGTAAATGTTAGTGAATGTTTTGGGGAAAGCTGTCTCTAGACAGGTGGTACGGGCCACTAGGGAGAGGCCTGAGTTATACTGCAGGTAGTCAGTCCATGGGGAGACATGGGAGGGAGAGTGGGCCTAATGCAGGAAGCTCTGCCCTAAGACAGTGTTAGGACTGTTAACGTCCAGACTGGGTGCTTGACTTTAAGCATAGATCATGTAAGTTTGTTATTTTCATTTTTGGAGTTATATTTTTATTTTTGTACAAGAAGTATTTTTTCTGAGGCATTTTTTGGAACATTATTTTTGGAATTTATTTACAAAATAAATCTTTGGCAATAATGGAGAATTCTTGGTATGTCATTTTTCTGTGCACCTAGCCCTCATCCAACGGACTTATTTACAATGGGCTATAACCCATCGTTTTTGTCATTTCGTCATTTTTTTCAAATCCTCAAAAATGATGAAAAACGGCGCGCTATAGTATGCCGTACGATATGGGCTATAGCCCACGGTCCAAAATGATGAGAAACGAGGCTAACTTTTTTTTCCAAAATTTCAAAAAACATGGGCTATAACCCATCGTTTTTGTCATTTCGTCATTTTTTTAAAATCCTCAAAAATGATGAAAAACGGCGCGCTATAGTATGCCGTACGATATGGGCTATAGCCCACGGTCCAAAATGATGAGAAACGAGGCTAACTTTTTTTTTCAAAATTTCAAAAAACATGGGCTATAACCCATCGTTTTTGTCATTTCGTCATTTTTTTCAAATCCTCAAAAATGATGAAAAACGGCGCGCTATAGTATGCCGTACGATATGGGCTATAGCCCACGGTCCAAAATGATGAGAAACGAGGCTAACTTTTTTTTTCAAAATTTCTAAAAACATGGGCTATAACCCATCGTTTTTGTCATTTCGTCATTTTTTTCAAATCCTCAAAAATGATGAAAAACGGCGCGCTATAGTATGCCGTACGATATGGGCTATAGCCCACGGTCCAAAATGATGAGAAACGAGGCTAACTTTTTTTTTCAAAATTTCAAAAAACATGGGCTATAACCCATCGTTTTTGTCATTTCGTCATTTTTTTCAAATCCTCAAAAATGATGAAAAACGGCGCGCTATAGTATGCCGTACGATATGGGCTATAGCCCACGGTCCAAAATGATGAGAAACGAGGCTAACTTTTTTTTTCAAAATTTCAAAAAACATGGGCTATAACCCATCGTTTTTGTCATTTCGTCATTTTTTTCAAATCCCCAAAAATGATGAAAAACGGCGCGCTATAGTATGCCGTACGATATGGGCTATAGCCCACAGTCCAAAATGATGAGAAACGAGGCTAACTTTTTTTTTCAAAATTTAAAAAAACATGGGCTATAACCCATCGTTTTTGTCATTTCGTCATTTTTTTCAAATCCTCAAAAATGATGAAAAACGGCGCGCTATAGTATGCCGTACGATATGGGCTATAGCCCACGGTCCAAAATGATGAGAAACGAGGCTAACTTTTTTTTTCAAAATTTCTAAAAACATGGGCTATAACCCATCGTTTTTGTCATTTCGTCATTTTTTTCAAATCCTCAAAAATGATGAAAAACGGCGCGCTATAGTATGCCGTACGATATGGGCTATAGCCCACGGTCCAAAATGATGAGAAACGAGGCTAACTTTTTTTTTCAAAATTTCAAAAAACATGGGCTATAACCCATCGTTTTTGTCATTTCGTCATTTTTTTCAAATCCTCAAAAATGATGAAAAACGGCGCGCTATAGTATGCCGTACGATATGGGCTATAGCCCACGGTCCAAAATGATGAGAAACGAGGCTAACTTTTTTTTTCAAAATTTCAAAAAACATGGGCTATAACCCATCGTTTTTGTCATTTCGTCATTTTTTTCAAATCCTCAAAAATGATGAAAAACGGCGCGCTATAGTATGCCGTACGATATGGGCTATAGCCCACGGTCCAAAATGATGAGAAACGAGGCTAACTTTTTTTTTCAAAATTTCAAAAAACATGGGCTATAACCCATCGTTTTTGTCATTTCGTCATTTTTTTCAAATCCTCAAAAATGATGAAAAACGGCGCGCTATAGTATGCCGTACGATATGGGCTATAGCCCACGGTCCAAAATGATGAGAAACGAGGCTAACTTTTTTTTTCAAAATTTCAAAAAACATGGGCTATAACCCATCGTTTTTGTCATTTCGTCATTTTTTTCAAATCCCCAAAAATGATGAAAAACGGCGCGCTATAGTATGCCGTACGATATGGGCTATAGCCCACAGTCCAAAATGATGAGAAACGAGGCTAACTTTTTTTTTCAAAATTTCAAAAAACATGGGCTATAACCCATCGTTTTTGTCATTTCGTCATTTTTTTCAAATCCTCAAAAATGATGAAAAACGGCGCGCTATAGTATGCCGTACGATATGGGCTATAGCCCACGGTCCAAAATGATGAGAAACGAGGCTAACTTTTTTTTCCAAAATTTCAAAAAACATGGGCTATAACCCATCGTTTTTGTCATTTCGTCATTTTTTTCAAATCCTCAAAAATGATGAAAAACGGCGCGCTATAGTATGCCGTACGATATGGGCTATAGCCCACGGTCCAAAATGATGAGAAACGAGGCTAACTTTTTTTTTCAAAATTTCAAAAAACATGGGCTATAACCCATCGTTTTTGTCATTTCGTCATTTTTTTCAAATCCTCAAAAATGATGAAAAACGGCGCGCTATAGTATGCCGTACGATATGGGCTATAGCCCACGGTCCAAAATGATGAGAAACGAGGCTAACTTTTTTTTTCAAAATTTCAAAAAACATGGGCTATAACCCATCGTTTTTGTCATTTCGTCATTTTTTTTAAATCCTCAAAAATGATGAAAAACGGCGCGCTATAGTATGCCGTACGATATGGGCTATAGCCCACGGTCCAAAATGATGAGAAACGAGGCTAACTTTTTTTTTCAAAATTTCAAAAAACATGGGCTATAACCCATCGTTTTTGTCATTTCGTCATTTTTTTCAAATCCTCAAAAATGATGAAAAATGGCGCGCTATAGTATGCCGTACGATATGCGCTATAGCCCACGGTCCAAAATGATGAGAAACGAGGCTAACTTTTTTTTTCAAAATTTCAAAAAACATGGGTGTGATAAAGACATGTTCTCTTGAGCCACACATGCATAATTGTATTTCATTTTCTGTTTATCAAACCCTCAGTTCACACTCAATATTCCCACCTGTCAGTCAATGGTCATTATCACACACTGTTTGCTAACTATGCCGGCTAAAGTTAGCAATCAGTGGGTCTTGGCTTATTTACAGTTTTATATACATATTTCATTTCATTTCATAATCATTTGGACAGACAATTGGTTGCTCAACATACATTTATTTCTTTCACAGTCAAACAGTTTAAGTTACCATTACTATGTTGTCAAACACCCACTACTCACACCATCCTCATTTCCTGGTCACAAAAGAGGCACTACTGCATCCACTGCTCCTTTTATAGGGGGAGGGTTGAATTGGGTTGCACCATGTTGCAGGGGTGCCGGGTTCTGGCAATACATATTCTTTAATATGTTAGCAACGGTACGGGTTATTTAAAACCTGGTGTGTTAATCATTTTGGATTGACAATTATACTGTACATGTTTGGAAATGTTTCTGTGTTATATGTTCACTAGTAAATGTTAGTGAATGTTTTGGGGAAAGCTGTCTCTAGACAGGTGGTACGGGCCACTAGGGAGAGGCCTGAGTTATACTGCAGGTAGTCAGTCCATGGGGAGACATGGGAGGGAGAGTGGGCCTAATGCAGGAAGCTCTGCCCTAAGACAGTGTTAGGACTGTTAACGTCCAGACTGGGTGCTTGACTTTAAGCATAGATCATGTAAGTTTGTTATTTTCATTTTTGGAGTTATATTTTTATTTTTGTACAAGAAGTATTTTTTCTGAGGCATTTTTTGGAACATTATTTTTGGAATTTATTTACAAAATAAATCTTTGGCAATAATGGAGAATTCTTGGTATGTCATTTTTCTGTGCACCTAGCCCTCATCCAACGGACTTATTTACAATGGGCTATAACCCATCGTTTTTGTCATTTCGTAATTTTTTTCAAATCCTCAAAAATGATGAAAAACGGCGCGCTATAGTATGCCGTACGATATGGGCTATAGCCCACGGTCCAAAATGATGAGAAACGAGGCTAACTTTTTTTTTCAAAATTTCAAAAAACATGGGCTATAACCCATCGTTTTTGTCATTTCGTCATTTTTTTCAAATCCTCAAAAATGATGAAAAACGGCGCGCTATAGTATGCCGTACGATATGGGCTATAGCCCACGGTCCAAAATGATGAGAAACGAGGCTAACTTTTTTTTTCAAAATTTCAAAAAACATGGGCTATAACCCATCGTTTTTGTCATTTCGTCATTTTTTTCAAATTCTCAAAAATGATGAAAAACGGCGCGCTATAGTATGCCGTACGATATGGGCTATAGCCCACGGTCCAAAATGATGAGAAACGAGGCTAACTTTTTTTTTCAAAATTTCAAAAAACATGGGCTATAACCCATCGTTTTTGTCATTTCGTCATTTTTTTCAAATCCTCAAAAATGATGAAAAACAGCGCGCTATAGTATGCCGTACGATATGGGCTATAGCCCACGGTCCAAAATGATGAGAAACGAGGCTAACTTTTTTTTTCAAAATTTCAAAAAACATGGGCTATAACCCATCGTTTTTGTCATTTCGTCATTTTTTTCAAATCCCCAAAAATGATGAAAAACGGCGCGCTATAGTATGCCGTACGATATGGGCTATAGCCCACAGTCCAAAATGATGAGAAACGAGGCTAACTTTTTTTTTCAAAATTTCAAAAAACATGGGCTATAACCCATCGTTTTTGTCATTTCGTCATTTTTTTCAAATCCTCAAAAATGATGAAAAACGGCGCGCTATAGTATGCCGTACGATATGGGCTATAGCCCACGGTCCAAAATGATGAGAAACGAGGCTAACTTTTTTTTTCAAAATTTCAAAAAACATGGGCTATAACCCATCGTTTTTGTCATTTCGTCATTTTTTTCAAATTCTCAAAAATGATGAAAAACGGCGCGCTATAGTATGCCGTACGATATGGGCTATAGCCCACGGTCCAAAATGATGAGAAACGAGGCTAACTTTTTTTTTCAAAATTTCAAAAAACATGGGCTATAACCCATCGTTTTTGTCATTTCGTCATTTTTTTCAAATCCTCAAAAATGATGAAAAACAGCGCGCTATAGTATGCCGTACGATATGGGCTATAGCCCACGGTCCAAAATGATGAGAAACGAGGCTAACTTTTTTTTTCAAAATTTCAAAAAACATGGGCTATAACCCATCGTTTTTGTCATTTCGTCATTTTTTTTAAATCCCCAAAAATGATGAAAAACGGCGCGCTATAGTATGCCGTACGATATGGGCTATAGCCCACAGTCCAAAATGATGAGAAACGAGGCTAACTTTTTTTTTCAAAATTTCAAAAAACATGGGCTATAACCCATCGTTTTTGTCATTTCGTCATTTTTTTCAAATCCTCAAAAATGATGAAAAACGGCGCGCTATAGTATGCCGTACGATATGGGCTATAGCCCACGGTCCAAAATGATGAGAAACGAGGCTAACTTTTTTTTTCAAAATTTCAAAAAACATGGGCTATAACCCATCGTTTTTGTCATTTCGTCATTTTTTTCAAATCCTCAAAAATGATGAAAAACGGCGCGCTATAGTATGCCGTACGATATGGGCTATAGCCCACGGTCCAAAATGATGAGAAACGAGGCTAACTTTTTTTTTCAAAATTTCAAAAAACATGGGCTATAACCCATCGTTTTTGTCATTTCGTCATTTTTTTCAAATCCTCAAAAATGATGAAAAACGGCGCGCAATAGTATGCCGTACGATATGGGCTATAGCCCACGGTCCAAAATGATGAGAAACGAGGCTAACTTTTTTTCAAAATTTCAAAAAACATGGGCTATAACCCATCGTTTTTGTCATTTCGTCATTTTTTTCAAATCCTCAAAAATGATGAAAAACGGCGCGCTATAGTATGCCGTACGATATGGGCTATAGCCCACGGTCCAAAATGATGAGAAACGAGGCTAACTTTTTTTTTCAAAATTTCAAAAAACATGGGCTATAACCCATCGTTTTTGTCATTTCGTCATTTTTTTCAAATCCTCAAAAATGATGAAAAACGGCGCGCTATAGTATGCCGTACGATATGGGCTATAGCCCACGGTCCAAAATGATGAGAAACGAGGCTAACTTTTTTTTTCAAAATTTCAAAAAACATGGGCTATAACCCATCGTTTTTGTCATTTCGTCATTTTTTTCAAATCCTCAAAAATGATGAAAAACGGCGCGCTATAGTATGCCGTACGATATGGGCTATAGCCCACGGTCCAAAATGATGAGAAACGAGGCTAACTTTTTTTTCCAAAATTTCAAAAAACATGGGCTATAACCCATCGTTTTTGTCATTTCGTCATTTTTTTCAAATCCTCAAAAATGATGAAAAACGGCGCGCTATAGTATGCCGTACGATATGGGCTATAGCCCACGGTCCAAAATGATGAGAAACGAGGCTAACTTTTTTTTTCAAAATTTCAAAAAACATGGGCTATAACCCATCGTTTTTGTCATTTCGTCATTTTTTTCAAATCCTCAAAAATGATGAAAAACGGCGCGCTATAGTATGCCGTACGATATGGGCTATAGCCCACGGTCCAAAATGATGAGAAACGAGGCTAACTTTTTTTTTCAAAATTTCAAAAAACATGGGCTATAACCCATCGTTTTTGTCATTTCGTCATTTTTTTCAAATCCTCAAAAATGATGAAAAACGGCGCGCTATAGTATGCCGTACGATATGGGCTATAGCCCACGGTCCAAAATGATGAGAAACGAGGCTAACTTTTTTTTTCAAAATTTCAAAAAACATGGGCTATAACCCATCGTTTTTGTCATTTCGTCATTTTTTTCAAATCCTCAAAAATGATGAAAAACAGCGCGCTATAGTATGCCGTACGATATGGGCTATAGCCCACGGTCCAAAATGATGAGAAACGAGGCTAACTTTTTTTTTCAAAATTTCAAAAAACATGGGCTATAACCCATCGTTTTTGTCATTTCGTCATTTTTTTTAAATCCCCAAAAATGATGAAAAACGGCGCGCTATAGTATGCCGTACGATATGGGCTATAGCCCACAGTCCAAAATGATGAGAAACGAGGCTAACTTTTTTTTTCAAAATTTCAAAAAACATGGGCTATAACCCATCGTTTTTGTCATTTCGTCATTTTTTTCAAATCCTCAAAAATGATGAAAACGGCGCGCTATAGTATGCCGTACGATATGGGCTATAGCCCACGGTCCAAAATGATGAGAAACGAGGCTAACTTTTTTTTTCAAAATTTCAAAAAACATGGGCTATAACCCATCGTTTTTGTCATTTCGTCATTTTTTTCAAATCCTCAAAAATGATGAAAAACGGCGCGCTATAGTATGCCGTACGATATGGGCTATAGCCCACGGTCCAAAATGATGAGAAACGAGGCTAACTTTTTTTTTCAAAATTTCAAAAAACATGGGCTATAACCCATCGTTTTTGTCATTTCGTCATTTTTTTCAAATCCTCAAAAATGATGAAAAACGGCGCGCTATAGTATGCCGTACGATATGGGCTATAGCCCACGGTCCAAAATGATGAGAAACGAGGCTAACTTTTTTTCAAAATTTCAAAAAACATGGGCTATAACCCATCGTTTTTGTCATTTCGTCATTTTTTTCAATCCTCAAAAATGATGAAAAACGGCGCGCTATAGTATGCCGTACGATATGGGCTATAGCCCACGGTCCAAAATGATGAGAAACGAGGCTAACTTTTTTTTTCAAAATTTCAAAAAACATGGGCTATAACCATCGTTTTTGTCATTTCGTCATTTTTTTCAAATCCTCAAAAATGATGAAAAACGGCGCGCTATAGTATGCCGTACGATATGGGCTATAGCCCACAGGTCCAAAATGATGAGAAACGAGGCTAACTTTTTTTTTCAAAATTTCAAAAAACATGGGCTATAACCCATCGTTTTTGTCATTTCGTCATTTTTTTCAAATCCTCAAAAATGATGAAAAACGGCGCGCTATAGTATGCCGTACGATATGGGCTATAGCCCACGGTCCAAAATGATGAGAAACGAGGCTAACTTTTTTTTTCAAAATTTCAAAAAACATGGGCTATAACCCATCGTTTTTGTCATTTCGTCATTTTTTTCAAATCCTCAAAAATGATGAAAAACGGCGCGCTATAGTATGCCGTACGATATGGGCTATAGCCCACGGTCCAAAATGATGAGAAACGAGGCTAACTTTTTTTTTCAAAATTTCAAAAAACATGGGCTATAACCCATCGTTTTTGTCATTTCGTCATTTTTTTCAAATCCTCAAAAATGATGAAAAACGGCGCGCTATAGTATGCCGTACGATATGGGCTATAGCCCACGGTCCAAAATGATGAGAAACGAGGCTAACTTTTTTTTCAAAATTTCAAAAAACATGGGCTATAACCCATCGTTTTTGTCATTTCGTCATTTTTTTCAAATCCTCAAAAATGATGAAAAACGGCGCGCTATAGTATGCCGTACGATATGGGCTATAGCCCACGGTCCAAAATGATGAGAAACGAGGCTAACTTTTTTTTTCAAAATTTCAAAAACATGGGCTATAACCCATCGTTTTTGTCATTTCGTCATTTTTTTCAAATCCTCAAAAATGATGAAAAACGGCGCAAGCTATAGTATGCCGTACGATATGGGCTATAGCCCACGGTCCAAAATGATGAGAAACGAGGCTAACTTTTTTTTTCAAAATTTCAAAAAACATGGGCTATAACCCATCGTTTTTGTCATTTCGTCATTTTTTTCAAATCCTCAAAATGATGAAAAACGGCGCGCTATAGTATGCCGTACGATATGGGCTATAGCCCACGGTCCAAAATGATGAGAAACGAGGCTAACTTTTTTTCTCAAAATTTCAAAAAACATGGGCTATAACCCATCGTTTTTGTCATTTCGTCATTTTTTTCAAATCCTCAAAATGATGAAAAACGGCGCGCTATAGTATGCCGTACGATATGGGCTATAGCCCACGGTCCAAAATGATGAGAAACGAGGCTAACTTTTTTTTCAAAATTTCAAAAAACATGGGCTATAACCCATCGTTTTTGTCATTTCGTCATTTTTTTCAAATCCTCAAAAATGATGAAAAACGGCGCGCTATAGTATGCCGTACGATATGGGCTATAGCCCACGGTCCAAAATGATGAGAAACGAGGCTAACTTTTTTTTTCAAAATTTCAAAAAACATGGGCTATAACCCATCGTTTTTGTCATTTCGTCATTTTTTTCAAATCCTCAAAAATGATGAAAAACGGCGCGCTATAGTATGCCGTACGATATGGGCTATAGCCCACGGTCCAAAATGATGAGAAACGAGGCTAACTTTTTTTTCAAAATTTCAAAAAACATGGGCTATAACCCATCGTTTTTGTCATTTCGTCATTTTTTTCAAATCCTCAAAAATGATGAAAAACGGCGCGCTATAGTATGCCGTACGATATGGGCTATAGCCCACGGTCCAAAATGATGAGAAACGAGGCTAACTTTTTTTTCAAAATTTCAAAAAACATGGGCTATAACCCATCGTTTTTGTCATTTCGTCATTTTTTTCAAATCCTCAAAAATGATGAAAAACGGCGCGCTATAGTATGCCGTACGATATGGGCTATAGCCCACGGTCCAAAATGATGAGAAACGAGGCTAACTTTTTTTTTCAAAATTTCAAAAAACATGGGCTATAACCCATCGTTTTTGTCATTTCGTCATTTTTTTCAAATCCTCAAAAATGATGAAAAACGGCGCGCTATAGTATGCCGTACGATATGGGCTATAGCCCACGGTCCAAAATGATGAGAAACGAGGCTAACTTTTTTTTTCAAATTTCAAAAAACATGGGCTATAACCCATCGTTTTTGTCATTTCGTCATTTTTTTCAAATCCTCAAAAATGATGAAAAACGGCGCGCTATAGTATGCCGTACGATATGGGCTATAGCCCACGGTCCAAATGATGAGAAACGAGGCTAACTTTTTTTTTCAAATTTCAAAAAACATGGGCTATAACCCATCGTTTTTGTCATTTCGTCATTTTTTTCAAATCCTCAAAAATGATGAAAAACGGCGCGCTATAGTATGCCGTACGATATGGGCTATAGCCCACGGTCCAAAATGATGAGAAACGAGGCTAACTTTTTTTTCAAAATTTCAAAAAACATGGGCTATAACCCATCGTTTTTGTCATTTCGTCATTTTTTCAAATCCTCAAAAATGATGAAAAACGGCGCGCTATAGTATGCCGTACGATATGGGCTATAGCCCACGGTCCAAAATGATGAGAAACGAGGCTAACTTTTTTTTTCAAAATTTCAAAAAACATGGGCTATAACCCATCGTTTTTGTCATTTCGTCATTTTTTTCAAATCCTCAAAAATGATGAAAAACGGCGCGCTATAGTATGCCGTACGATATGGGCTATAGCCCACGGTCCAAAATGATGAGAAACGAGGCTAACTTTTTTTTCAAAATTTCAAAAAACATGGGCTATAACCCATCGTTTTTGTCATTTCGTCATTTTTTTCAAATCCTCAAAATGATGAAAAACGGCGCGCTATAGTATGCCGTACGATATGGGCTATAGCCCACGGTCCAAAATGATGAGAAACGAGGCTAACTTTTTTTTTCAAAATTTCAAAAAACATGGGCTATAACCCATCGTTTTTGTCATTTCGTCATTTTTTTCAAATCCTCAAAAATGATGAAAAACGGCGCGCTATAGTATGCCGTACGATATGGGCTATAGCCCACGGTCCAAAATGATGAGAAACGAGGCTAACTTTTTTTTCAAAATTTCAAAAAACATGGGCTATAACCCATCGTTTTTGTCATTTCGTCATTTTTTTCAAATCCTCAAAAATGATGAAAAACGGCGCGCTATAGTATGCCGTACGATATGGGCTATAGCCCACGGTCCAAAATGATGAGAAACGAGGCTAACTTTTTTTTTCAAAATTTCAAAAACATGGGCTATAACCCATCGTTTTTGTCATTTCGTCATTTTTTTCAAATCCTCAAAAATGATGAAAAACGGCGCGCTATAGTATGCCGTACGATATGGGCTATAGCCCACGGTCCAAAATGATGAGAAACGAGGCTAACTTTTTTTTCAAAATTTCAAAAAACATGGGCTATAACCCATCGTTTTTGTCATTTCGTCATTTTTTTCAAATCCTCAAAAATGATGAAAAACGGCGCGCTATAGTATGCCGTACGATATGGGCTATAGCCCACGGTCCAAAATGATGAGAAACGAGGCTAACTTTTTTTTCAAAATTTCAAAAAACATGGGCTATAACCCATCGTTTTTGTCATTTCGTCATTTTTTTCAAATCCTCAAAAATGATGAAAAACGGCGCGCTATAGTATGCCGTACGATATGGGCTATAGCCCACGGTCCAAAATGATGAGAAACGAGGCTAACTTTTTTTTTCAAAATTTCAAAAAACATGGGCTATAACCCATCGTTTTTGTCATTTCGTCATTTTTTTCAAATCCTCAAAAATGATGAAAAACGGCGCGCTATAGTATGCCGTACGATATGGGCTATAGCCCACGGTCCAAAATGATGAGAAACGAGGCTAACTTTTTTTTCAAAATTTCAAAAAACATGGGCTATAACCCATCGTTTTTGTCATTTCGTCATTTTTTTCAAATCCTCAAAAATGATGAAAAACGGCGCGCTATAGTATGCCGTACGATATGGGCTATAGCCCACGGTCCAAAATGATGAGAAACGAGGCTAACTTTTTTTTTCAAAATTTCAAAAAACATGGGCTATAACCCATCGTTTTTGTCATTTCGTCATTTTTTTCAAATCCTCAAAAATGATGAAAAACGGCGCGCTATAGTATGCCGTACGATATGGGCTATAGCCCACGGTCCAAAATGATGAGAAACGAGGCTAACTTTTTTTTCAAAATTTCAAAAAACATGGGCTATAACCCATCGTTTTTGTCATTTCGTCATTTTTTTCAAATCCTCAAAATGATGAAAAACGGCGCGCTATAGTATGCCGTACGATATGGGCTATAGCCCACGGTCCAAAATGATGAGAAACGAGGCTAACTTTTTTTTTCAAAATTTCAAAAAACATGGGCTATAACCCATCGTTTTTGTCATTTCGTCATTTTTTTCAAATCCTCAAAAATGATGAAAAACGGCGCGCTATAGTATGCCGTACGATATGGGCTATAGCCCACGGTCCAAAATGATGAGAAACGAGGCTAACTTTTTTTTTCAAAATTTCAAAAAACATGGGCTATAACCCATCGTTTTTGTCATTTCGTCATTTTTTTCAAATCCCCAAAAATGATGAAAAACGGCGCGCTATAGTATGCCGTACGATATGGGCTATAGCCCACAGTCCAAAATGATGAGAAACGAGGCTAACTTTTTTTTTCAAAATTTCAAAAAACATGGGCTATAACCCATCGTTTTTGTCATTTCGTCATTTTTTTCAAATCCTCAAAAATGATGAAAAACGGCGCGCTATAGTATGCCGTACGATATGGGCTATAGCCCACGGTCCAAAATGATGAGAAACGAGGCTAACTTTTTTTTTTCAAAATTTCAAAAAACATGGGCTATAACCCATCGTTTTTGTCATTTCGTCATTTTTTTCAAATCCTCAAAAATGATGAAAAACGGCGCGCTATAGTATGCCGTACGATATGGGCTATAGCCCACGGTCCAAAATGATGAGAAACGAGGCTAACTTTTTTTTTCAAAATTTCAAAAAACATGGGCTATAACCCATCGTTTTTGTCATTTCGTCATTTTTTTCAAATCCTCAAAAATGATGAAAACGGCGCGCTATAGTATGCCGTACGATATGGGCTATAGCCCACGGTCCAAAATGATGAGAAACGAGGCTAACTTTTTTTTTCAAAATTTCAAAAAACATGGCTATAACCCATCGTTTTTGTCATTTCGTCATTTTTTTCAAATCCTCAAAAATGATGAAAAACGGCGCGCTATAGTATGCCGTACGATATGGGCTATAGCCCACGGTCCAAAATGATGAGAAACGAGGCTAACTTTTTTTTTCAAAATTTCAAAAAACATGGGCTATAACCCATCGTTTTTGTCATTTCGTCATTTTTTTCAAATCCTCAAAAATGATGAAAAACGGCGCGCTATAGTATGCCGTACGATATGGGCTATAGCCCACGGTCCAAAATGATGAGAAACGAGGCTAACTTTTTTTTTCAAAATTTCAAAAAACATGGGCTATAACCCATCGTTTTTGTCATTTCGTCATTTTTTTCAAATCCTCAAAAATGATGAAAAACGGCGCGCTATAGTATGCCGTACGATATGGGCTATAGCCCACGGTCCAAAATGATGAGAAACGAGGCTAACTTTTTTTTTCAAAATTTCAAAAAACATGGGCTATAACCCATCGTTTTTTGTCATTTCGTCATTTTTTTCAAATCCTCAAAAATGATGAAAAACGGCGCGCTATAGTATGCCGTACGATATGGGCTATAGCCCACGGTCCAAAATGATGAGAAACGAGGCTAACTTTTTTTTTCAAAATTTCAAAAAACATGGGCTATAACCCATCGTTTTTGTCATTTCGTCATTTTTTCAAATCCTCAAAAATGATGAAAAACGGCGCGCTATAGTATGCCGTACGATATGGGCTATAGCCCACGGTCCAAAATGATGAGAAACGAGGCTAACTTTTTTTTTCAAAATTTCAAAAAACATGGGCTATAACCCATCGTTTTTGTCATTTCGTCATTTTTTTCAAATCCTCAAAAATGATGAAAAACGGCGCGCTATAGTATGCCGTACGATATGGGCTATAGCCCACGGTCCAAAATGATGAGAAACGAGGCTAACTTTTTTTTTTCAAAATTTCAAAAAACATGGGCTATAACCCATCGTTTTTGTCATTTCGTCATTTTTTTCAAATCCTCAAAAATGATGAAAAACAGGCGCGCTATAGTATGCCGTACGATATGGGCTATAGCCCACGGTCCAAAATGATGAGAAACGAGGCTAACTTTTTTTTTCAAAATTTCAAAAAACATGGGCTATAACCCATCGTTTTTGTCATTTCGTCATTTTTTTCAAATCCTCAAAAATGATGAAAAACGGCGCGCTATAGTATGCCGTACGATATGGGCTATAGCCCACGGTCCAAAATGATGAGAAACGAGGCTAACTTTTTTTTTCAAAATTTCAAAAAACATGGGCTATAACCCATCGTTTTTGTCATTTCGTCATTTTTTTCAAATCCTCAAAAATGATGAAAAACGGCGCGCTATAGTATGCCGTACGATATGGGCTATAGCCCACGGTCCAAAATGATGAGAAACGAGGCTAACTTTTTTTTTCAAAATTTCAAAAAACATGGGCTATAACCCATCGTTTTTGTCATTTCGTCATTTTTTTCAAATCCTCAAAAATGATGAAAAACGGCGCGCAATAGTATGCCGTACGATATGGGCTATAGCCCACGGTCCAAAATGATGAGAAACGAGGCTAACTTTTTTTTCAAAATTTCAAAAAACATGGGCTATAACCCATCGTTTTTGTCATTTCGTCATTTTTTTCAAATCCTCAAAAATGATGAAAAACGGCGCGCTATAGTATGCCGTACGATATGGGCTATAGCCCACTGGTCCAAAATGATGAGAAACGAGGCTAACTTTTTTTTTCAAAATTTCAAAAAACATGGGCTATAACCCATCGTTTTTGTCATTTCGTCATTTTTTTTCAAATCCTCAAAAATGATGAAAAACGGCGCGCTATAGTATGCCGTACGATATGGGCTATAGCCCACGGTCCAAAATGATGAGAAACGAGGCTAACTTTTTTTTTCAAAATTTCAAAAAACATGGGCTATAACCCATCGTTTTTGTCATTTCGTCATTTTTTCAAATCCTCAAAAATGATGAAAAACGGCGCGCTATAGTATGCCGTACGATATGGGCTATAGCCCACGGTCCAAAATGATGAGAAACGAGGCTAACTTTTTTTTTCAAAATTTCAAAAAACATGGGCTATAACCCATCGTTTTTGTCATTTCGTCATTTTTTTCAAATCCTCAAAAATGATGAAAAACGGCGCGCTATAGTATGCCGTACGATATGGGCTATAGCCCACGGTCCAAAATGATGAGAAACGAGGCTAACTTTTTTTTTCAAAATTTCAAAAAACATGGGCTATAACCCATCGTTTTTGTCATTTCGTCATTTTTTTCAAATCCTCAAAAATGATGAAAAACGGCGCGCTATAGTATGCCGTACGATATGGGCTATAGCCCACGGTCCAAAATGATGAGAAACGAGGCTAACTTTTTTTTCCAAAATTTCAAAAAACATGGGCTATAACCCATCGTTTTTGTCATTTCGTCATTTTTTTCAAATCCTCAAAAATGATGAAAAACGGCGCGCTATAGTATGCCGTACGATATGGGCTATAGCCCACGGTCCAAAATGATGAGAAACGAGGCTAACTTTTTTTTTCAAAATTTCAAAAAACATGGGCTATAACCCATCGTTTTTGTCATTTCGTCATTTTTTTCAAATCCTCAAAAATGATGAAAAACGGCGCGCTATAGTATGCCGTACGATATGGGCTATAGCCCACGGTCCAAAATGATGAGAAACGAGGCTAACTTTTTTTTTCAAAATTTCAAAAAACATGGGCTATAACCCATCGTTTTTGTCATTTCGTCATTTTTTTCAAATCCTCAAAAATGATGAAAAACGGCGCGCTATAGTATGCCGTACGATATGGGCTATAGCCCACGGTCCAAAATGATGAGAAACGAGGCTAACTTTTTTTTCAAAATTTCAAAAAACATGGGCTATAACCCATCGTTTTTGTCATTTCGTCATTTTTTTCAAATCCTCAAAAATGATGAAAAACGGCGCGCTATAGTATGCCGTACGATATGGGCTATAGCCCACGGTCCAAAATGATGAGAAACGAGGCTAACTTTTTTTTCAAAATTTCAAAAAACATGGGCTATAACCTATCGTTTTTGTCATTTCGTCATTTTTTTCAAATCCTCAAAAATGATGAAAAACGGCGCGCTATAGTATGCCGTACGATATGGGCTATAGCCCACGGTCCAAAATGATGAGAAACGAGGCTAACTTTTTTTTCAAAATTTCAAAAAACATGGGCTATAACCCATCGTTTTTGTCATTTCGTCATTTTTTTCAAATCCTCAAAAATGATGAAAAACGGCGCGCTATAGTATGCCGTACGATATGGGCTATAGCCCACGGTCCAAAATGATGAGAAACGAGGCTAACTTTTTTTTTCAAAATTTCAAAAAACATGGGCTATAACCCATCGTTTTTGTCATTTCGTCATTTTTTTCAAATCCTCAAAAATGATGAAAAACGGCGCGCTATAGTATGCCGTACGATATGGGCTATAGCCCACGGTCCAAAATGATGAGAAACGAGGCTAACTTTTTTTTCAAAATTTCAAAAAACATGGGCTATAACCCATCGTTTTTGTCATTTCGTCATTTTTTTCAAATCCTCAAAAATGATGAAAAACGGCGCGCTATAGTATGCCGTACGATATGGGCTATAGCCCACGGTCCAAAATGATGAGAAACGAGGCTAACTTTTTTTTTCAAAATTTCAAAAAACATGGGCTATAACCCATCGTTTTTGTCATTTCGTCATTTTTTTCAAATCCTCAAAAATGATGAAAAACGGCGCGCTATAGTATGCCGTACGATATGGGCTATAGCCCACGGTCCAAAATGATGAGAAACGAGGCTAACTTTTTTTTTCAAAATTTCAAAAAACATGGGCTATAACCCATCGTTTTTGTCATTTCGTCATTTTTTTCAAATCCTCAAAAATGATGAAAAACGGCGCGCTATAGTATGCCGTACGATATGGGCTATAGCCCACGGTCCAAAATGATGAGAAACGAGGCTAACTTTTTTTTTCAAAATTTCAAAAAACATGGGCTATAACCCATCGTTTTTGTCATTTCGTCATTTTTTTCAAATCCTCAAAAATGATGAAAAACGGCGCGCTATAGTATGCCGTACGATATGGGCTATAGCCCACGGTCCAAAATGATGAGAAACGAGGCTAACTTTTTTTTCAAAATTTCAAAAAACATGGGCTATAACCCATCGTTTTTGTCATTTCGTCATTTTTTTCAAATCCTCAAAAATGATGAAAAACGGCGCGCTATAGTATGCCGTACGATATGGGCTATAGCCCACGGTCCAAAATAATGAGAAACGAGGCTAACTTTTTTTTTCAAAATTTCAAAAAACATGGGCTATAACCCATCGTTTTTGTCATTTCGTCATTTTTTTCAAATCCCCAAAAATGATGAAAAACGGCGCGCTATAGTATGCCGTACGATATGGGCTATAGCCCACGGTCCAAAATGATGAGAAACGAGGCTAACTTTTTTTTTCAAAATTTCAAAAAACATGGGCTATAACCCATCGGTTTTGTCATTTCGTCATTTTTTTCAAATCCTCAAAAATGATGAAAAACGGCGCGCTATAGTATGCCATACGATAGCCCACGGTCCAAAATGATGAGAAACGAGGCTAACTTTTTTTT
Organism: Protomyctophum bolini; assembly: GCF_963924005.1. Classification (NCBI taxonomy): domain Eukaryota; kingdom Metazoa; phylum Chordata; class Actinopteri; order Myctophiformes; family Myctophidae; genus Protomyctophum; species Protomyctophum bolini. The sequence continues at coordinate 15,367,360 of NC_137879.1, read as the reverse complement.
TCAAAATTTCAAAAAACATGGGCTATAACCCATCGTTTTTTCATATTTTCATTATTTTCAAATCCTCAAAAACGATGAAAAGCGGCGTGCTATAGTATGCCGTACGATATGGGCTATAGCCCATGGTCCAAAATGATGAGAAATGAGGATAACTGAAATTGTCGTAGTGGTTAAGATGTTGGCTTTCCACGTGGGAGACCAGGGTTCGATTCCCGGCTGTTACACTATCATACAAAAGAAGACCTCAACAGCGCTAAGAAAGATCTGATTAATATGATGCTGTGTTATTTAAACTTTACTAACTAAAAAGGCTAACGAACAAAAGATCACTTCAAAATTACCAGGAGACTTTCCCTGAGAGTGTCTGACTGATGGTGCAGTGGTCTAATCATCAGGGTTTCAGTACAGACATTCCATGTTCAAGGCCTGTTCCTCCTACAGCTCAATGCTGCAGTCATTTGAACTTTTCAAGGCTAGAATAAAAAATAAAAACTCAAATGCACCCGGAGACATCTGCTGAATGCCCAAAGGTGCCGTGGCGTAATGGTGTGGAGCGCTTGGCCCGATGCCTCTGCTACAGTCAGTTGGCCGGTTCAAGTCCCATGTCATGACATCAAGGTGCTGGAGGACCATCGGGAGTTCCTCCTACAGCTCAATGCTGCAGTAATTTGAACTTTTCAAGGCTAGAATAAAAAAAAAACTCAAAAGCACCCGGAGACATCTGCTGAATGCCCAAAGGTGCCGTGGCGTAATGGTGTGGAGCGCTTGGCCAGATGCATCTGCTACAGTCAGTTGGCCGGTTCAAGTCCCATGTCATGACATCAAGGAGCTGGAGGACCATCGGGAGTTCCTCCTACAGCTCAATCCTGCAGTAATTTGAACTTTTCAAGGCTAGAATAAAAAAAAAACTCAAAAGCACCCGGAGACATCTGCTGAATGCCCAAAGGTGCCGTGGCGTAATGGTGTGGAGCGCTTGGCCCTATGCATCTGCTACAGTCAGTTGGCCGGTTCAAGTCCCATGTCATGACATCAAGGTGCTGGAGGACCATCGGGAGTTCCTCCTACAGCTCAATCCTGCAGTAATTTGAACTTTTCAAGGCTAGAATAAAAAAAAAACTCAAAAGCACCCGGAGACATCTGCTGAATGCCCAAAGGTGCCGTGGCGTAATGGTGTGGAGCGCTTGGCCCGATGCATCTGCTACAGTCAGTTGGCCGGTTCAAGTCCCATGTCATGACATCAAGGAGCTGGAGGACCATCGGGAGTTCCTCCTACAGCTCAATGCTGCAGTAATTTGAACTTTTCAAGGCTAGAATAAAAAAAAAACTCAAAAGCACCCGGAGACATCTGCTGAATGCCCAAAGGTGCCGTGGCGTAATGGTGTGGAGCGCTTGGCCCGATGCATCTGCTACAGTCAGTTGGCCGGTTCAAGTCCCATGTCATGACATCAAGGTGCTGGAGGACCATCGGGAGTTCCTCCTACAGCTCAATGCTGCAGTAATTTGAACTTTTCAAGGCTAGAATAAAAAAAAAACTCAAAAGCACCCGGAGACATCTGCTGAATGCCCAAAGGTGCCGTGGCGTAATGGTGTGGAGCGCTTGGCCCGTTGCCTCTGCTACAGTCAGTTGGCCGGTTCAAGTCCCATGTCATGACATCAAGGTGCTGGAGGACCATCGGGAGACGGTGCTCTCTCCCCCTGTTTCCTGAAAAGTAGCATTTGGGGGTTATGTTTGAAAGAACCCTGTCCACCTAAAGTTTTACAGATAAGAATTAGGTCAAACTTTTAAAAATAAATAGCAATGCATTTTGGCCCATCATCTGACAGAATAGTCTGTGACTATATGAATTTGACAATGAAAAACTGCAAATTGCGGAAATTGCGGAAATTGCGGAAATTGCGGAAATTGGAAATTGCGGAAATTGAGGAAATTGCAAATTGCGGAAATTGAAAATTGCGGAAATTGCGGAAATTGGAAATTGGAAATTGCGGAAATTGCGGAAATTGCAAATTGGGGAAATTGGAAATTGCGGAAATTGAGGAAATTGCAAATTGCGGAAATTGAAAATTGCGGAAATTGAAAATTGCGGAAATTGCGGAAATTGCAAATTGCGGAAATTGCAAATTTGGGAAATTGGAAATTGCGGAAATTGCGGAAATTGCAAATTGCGGAAATTGCAAATTGCAAATTGCGGAAATTGCAAATTTGGGAAATTGAGGTGGCCCAAAACTTGGTTGGAAAGTCCCTCTTTTATGTCTGGCTTCCAGGCCAGTTGGAAAATGGCACAATGAGAGGTGGTACATTTTCATGGTAAAAGATTAGCTGGACAGGGTTCTTTCAGACATAAGCCCCAACCGTTACATCTCAGGAAACAGGGGGAGAGAGCACCGTCTCCCGATGGTCCTCCAGCACCTTGATGTCATGACATGGGACTTGAACCGGCCAACTGACTGTAGCAGAGGCAACGGGCCAAGCGCTCCACACCATTACGCCACGGCACCTTTGGGCATTCAGCAGATGTCTCCGGGTGCTTTTGAGTTTTTATTTTTTATTCTAGCCTTGAAAAGTTCAAATTACTGCAGCATTGAGCTGTAGGAGGAACTCCCGATGGTCCTCCAGCACCTTGATGTCATGACATGGGACTTGAACCGGCCAACTGACTGTAGCAGAGGCAACGGGCCAAGCGCTCCACACCATTACACCACGGCACCTTTGGGCATTCAGCAGATGTCTCCGGGTGCTTTTGAGTTTTTATTTTTTATTCTAGCCTTGAAAAGTTCAAATTACTGCAGCATTGAGCTGTAGGAGGAACTCCCGATGGTCCTCCAGCACCTTGATGTCATGACATGGGACTTGAACCGGCCAACTGACTGTAGCAGAGGCATCGGGCCAAGCGCTCCACACCATTACGCCACGGCACCTTTGGGCATTCAGCAGATGTCTCCGGGTGCTTTTGAGTTTTTATTTTTTATTCTAGCCTTGAAAAGTTCAAATTACTGCAGCATTGAGCTGTAGGAGGAACTCCCGATGGTCCTCCAGCACCTTGATGTCATGACATGGGACTTGAACCGGCCAACTGACTGTAGCAGAGGCATCGGGCCAAGCGCTCCACACCATTACGCCACGGCACCTTTGGGCATTCAGCAGATGTCTCCGGGTGCTTTTGAGTTTTTATTTTTTATTCTAGCCTTGAAAGGTTCAAATTACTGCAGCATTGAGCTGTAGGAGGAACAGGCCTTGAACATGGAATGTCTGTACTGAAACCCTGATGATTAGACCACTGCACCATCAGTCAGACACTCTCAGGCAAAGTCTCCTGGTAATTTTGAAGTGATCTTTTATTCGTTAGCCTTCAGTTAGTAAAGTTTAAATAACACAGCATCATATTAATCAGATCTTTCTTAGCGCTGTTGAGGTCTTCTTTTGTATGATAGTGTAACAGCCGGGAATCGAACCCTGGTCTCCCACGTGGAAAGCCAACATCTTAACCACTACGACAATTTCAGTTATCCTCATTTCTCATCATTTTGGACCATGGGCCCATATCGTACGGCATACTATAGCACGCCGCTTTTCGTCGTTTTTGAGGATTTGAAAATAATGAAAATATGAAAATAACGATGGGTTATAGCCCATGTCTCATTTAACCAGCCTTTTAGAATTTAGATGGACAGTGAAAATGTTCTTCAGGAGACTAGAACCCTGACTAGAACGATATGGGCTATAGCCCATGGTCCAAAATGATGAGAAACGAGGATACGTTTTTTTTTTCAAAATTTCAAAAAACATGGGCTATAACCCATGGTTTTTGTCATTTCGTCATTTTTTTCAAATCCTCAAAAATGATGAAAAACGGCGCGCTATAGTATGCCGTACGATATGGGCTATAGCCCACGGTCCAAAATGATGAGAAACGAGGCTAACTTTTTTTTTCAAAATTTCAAAAAACATGGGCTATAACCCATCGTTTTTGTCATTTCGTCATTTTTTTCAAATCCTCAAAAATGATGAAAAACGGCGCGCTATAGTATGCCGTACGATATGGGCTATAGCCCACGGTCCAAAATGATGAGAAACGAGGCTAACTTTTTTTTTCAAAATTTCAAAAAACATGGGCTATAACCCATCGTTTTTGTCATTTCGTCATTTTTTTCAAATCCTCAAAAATGATGAAAAACGGCGCGCTATAGTATGCCGTACGATATGGGCTATAGCCCACGGTCCAAAATGATGAGAAACGAGGCTAACTTTTTTTTTCAAAATTTCAAAAAACATGGGCTATAACCCATCGTTTTTGTCATTTCGTCATTTTTTTCAAATCCTCAAAAATGATGAAAAACGGCGCGCTATAGTATGCCGTACGATATGGGCTATAGCCCACGGTCCAAAATGATGAGAAACGAGGCTAACTTTTTTTTTCAAAATTTCAAAAAACATGGGCTATAACCCATCGTTTTTGTCATTTCGTCATTTTTTTCAAATCCTCAAAAATGATGAAAAACGGCGCGCTATAGTATGCCGTACGATATGGGCTATAGCCCACGGTCCAAAATGATGAGAAACGAGGCTAACTTTTTTTTTCAAAATTTCAAAAAACATGGGCTATAACCCATCGTTTTTGTCATTTTGTCATTTTTTTCAAATCCTCAAAAATGATGAAAAACGGCGCGCTATAGTTTGCCGTACGATATGGGCTATAGCCCACGGTCCAAAATGATGAGAAACGAGGCTAACTTTTTTTTTCAAAATTTCAAAAAACATGGGCTATAACCCATCGTTTTTGTCATTTCGTCATTTTTTTCAAATCCTCAAAAATGATGAAAAACGGCGCGCTATAGTATGCCGTACGATATGGGCTATAGCCCACGGTCCAAAATGATGAGAAACGAGGCTAACTTTTTTTTTCAAAATTTCAAAAAACATGGGCTATAACCCATCGTTTTTGTCATTTCGTCATTTTTTTCAAATCCTCAAAAATGATGAAAAACGGCGCGCTATAGTATGCCGTACGATATGCGCTATAGCCCACGGTCCAAAATGATGAGAAACGAGGCTAACTTTTTTTTTTCAAAATTTCAAAAAACATGGGTGTGATAAAGACATGTTCTCTTGAGCCACACATGCATAATTGTATTTCATTTTCTGTTTATCAAACCCTCATTTCACACTCAATATTCCCACCTGTCAGTCAATGGTCATTATCACACACTGTTTGCTAACTATGCCGGCTAAAGTTAGCAATCAGTGGGTCTTGGCTTATTTACAGTTTTATATACATATTTCATTTCATTTCATAATCATTTGGACAGACAATTGGTTGCTCAACATACATTTATTTCTTTCACAGTCAAACAGTTTAAGTTACCATTACTATGTTGTCAAACACCCACTACTCACACCATCCTCATTTCCTGGTCACAAAAGAGGCACTACTGCATCCACTGCTCCTTTTATAGGGGGAGGGTTGAATTGGGTTGCACCATGTTGCAGGGGTGCCGGGTTCTGGCAATACATATTCTTTAATATGTTTGCAACGGTACGGGTTATTTAAAACCTGGTGTGTTAATCATTTTGGATTGACAATTATACTGTACATGTTTGGAAATGTTTCTGTGTTATATGTTCACTAGTAAATGTTAGTGAATGTTTTGGGGAAAGCTGTCTCTAGACAGGTGGTACGGGCCACTAGGGAGAGGCCTGAGTTATACTGCAGGTAGTCAGTCCATGGGGAGACATGGGAGGGAGAGTGGGCCTAATGCAGGAAGCTCTGCCCTAAGACAGTGTTAGGACTGTTAACGTCCAGACTGGGTGATTGACTTTAAGCATAGATCATGTAAGTTTGTTATTTTCATTTTTGGAGTTATATTTTTATTTTTGTACAAGAAGTATTTTTTCTGAGGCATTTTTTGGAACATTATTTTTGGAATTTATTTACAAAATAAATCTTTGGCAATAATGGAGAATTCTTGGTATGTCATTTTTCTGTGCACCTAGCCCTCATCCAACGGACTTATTTACAATGGGCTATAACCCATCGTTTTTGTCATTTCGTCATTTTTTTCAAATCCTCAAAAATGATGAAAAACGGCGCGCTATAGTATGCCGTACGATATGGGCTATAGCCCACGGTCCAAAATGATGAGAAACGAGGCTAACTTTTTTTTTCAAAATTTCAAAAAACATGGGCTATAACCCATCGTTTTTGTCATTTCGTCATTTTTTTCAAATCCTCAAAAATGATGAAAAACGGCGCGCTATAGTATGCCGTACGATATGGGCTATAGCCCACGGTCCAAAATGATGAGAAATGAGGCTAACTTTTTTTTTCAAAATTTCAAAAAACATAGGCTATAACCCATCGTTTTTGTCATTTCGTCATTTTTTTCAAATCCTCAAAAATGATGAAAAACGGCGCGCTATAGTATGCCGTACGATATGGGCTATAGCCCACGGTCCAAAATGATGAGAAACGAGGCTAACTTTTTTTTTCAAAATTTCAAAAAACATGGTCTATAACCCATCGTTTTTGTCATTTCGTCATTTTTTTCAAATCCTCAAAAATGATGAAAAACGGCGCGCTATAGTATGCCGTACGATATGGGCTATAGCCCACGGTCCAAAATGATGAGAAACGAGGCTAACTTTTTTTTTCAAAATTTCAAAAAACATGGGCTATAACCCATCGTTTTTGTCATTTCGTCATTTTTTTCAAATCCTCAAAAATGATGAAAAACGGCGCGCTATAGTATGCCGTACGATATGGGCTATAGCCCACGGTCCAAAATGATGAGAAACGAGGCTAACTTTTTTTTTCAAAATTTCAAAAAACATGGGCTATAACCCATCGTTTTTGTCATTTCGTCATTTTTTTCAAATCCTCAAAAATGATGAAAAACGGCGCGCTATAGTATGCCGTACGATATGGGCTATAGCCCACGGTCCAAAATGATGAGAAACGAGGCTAACTTTTTTTTTCAAAATTTCAAAAAACATGGGCTATAACCCATCGTTTTTGTCATTTCGTCATTTTTTTCAAATCCTCAAAAATGATGAAAAACGGCGCGCTATAGTATGCCGTACGATATGGGCTATAGCCCACGGTCCAAAATGATGAGAAATGAGGCTAACTTTTTTTTTCAAAATTTCAAAAAACATAGGCTATAACCCATCGTTTTTGTCATTTCGTCATTTTTTTCAAATCCTCAAAAATGATGAAAAACGGCGCGCTATAGTATGCCGTACGATATGGGCTATAGCCCACGGTCCAAAATGATGAGAAACGAGGCTAACTTTTTTTTTCAAAATTTCAAAAAACATGGTCTATAACCCATCGTTTTTGTCATTTCGTCATTTTTTTCAAATCCTCAAAAATGATGAAAAACGGCGCGCTATAGTATGCCGTACGATATGGGCTATAGCCCACGGTCCAAAATGATGAGAAACGAGGCTAACTTTTTTTTTCAAAATTTCAAAAAACATGGGCTATAACCCATCGTTTTTGTCATTTCGTCATTTTTTTCAAATCCTCAAAAATGATGAAAAACGGCGCGCTATAGTATGCCGTACGATATGGGCTATAGCCCACGGTCCAAAATGATGAGAAACGAGGCTAACTTTTTTTTTCAAAATTTCAAAAAACATGGGCTATAACCCATCGTTTTTGTCATTTCGTCATTTTTTTCAAATCCTCAAAAATGATGAAAAACGGCGCGCTATAGTATGCCGTACGATATGGGCTATAGCCCACGGTCCAAAATGATGAGAAACGAGGCTAACTTTTTTTTTCAAAATTTCAAAAAACATGGGCTATAACCCATCGTTTTTGTCATTTCGTCATTTTTTTCAAATCCTCAAAAATGATGAAAAACGGCGCGCTATAGTATGCCGTACGATATGGGCTATAGCCCACGGTCCAAAATGATGAGAAACGAGGCTAACTTTTTTTTTCAAAATTTCAAAAAACATGGGCTATAACCCATCGTTTTTGTCATTTCGTCATTTTTTTCAAATCCTCAAAAATGATGAAAAACGGCGCGCTATAGTATGCCGTACAATATGGGCTATAGCCCACGGTCCAAAATGATGAGAAACGAGGCTAACTTTTTTTTCCAAAATTTCAAAAAACATGGGCTATAACCCATCGTTTTTGTCATTTCGTCATTTTTTTCAAATCCTCAAAAATGATGAAAAACGGCGCGCTATAGTATGCCGTACGATATGGGCTATAGCCCACGGTCCAAAATGATGAGAAACGAGGCTAACTTGTTTTTTCAAAATTTCAAAAAACATGGGCTATAACCCATCGTTTTTGTCATTTCGTCATTTTTTTCAAATCCTCAAAAATGATGAAAAACGGCGCGCTATAGTATGCCGTACGATATGGGCTATAGCCCACGGTCCAAAATGATGAGAAACGAGGCTAACTTTTTTTTTCAAAATTTCAAAAAACATGGGCTATAACCCATCGTTTTTGTCATTTCGTCATTTTTTTCAAATCCTCAAAAATGATGAAAAACGGCGCGCTATAGTATGCCGTACGATATGCGCTATAGCCCACGGTCCAAAATGATGAGAAACGAGGCTAACTTTTTTTTTCAAAATTTCAAAAAACATGGGCTATAACCCATCGTTTTTGTCATTTCGCATTTTTTTCAAATCCTCACAAATGATGAAAAACGGCGCGCTATAGTATGCCGTACGATATGGGCTATAGCCCACGGTCCAAAATGATGAGAAACGAGGCTAACTTTTTTTTTCAAAATTTCAAAAAACATGGGCTATAACCCATCGTTTTTGTCATTTCGTCATTTTTTTCAAATCCTCAAAAATGATGAAAAACGGCGCGCTATAGTATGCCGTACGATATGGGCTATAGCCCACGGTCCAAAATGATGAGAAACGAGGCTAACTTTTTTTTTCAAAATTTCAAAAAACATGGGCTATAACCCATCGTTTTTGTCATTTCGTCATTTTTTTCAAATCCTCAAAAATGATGAAAAACGGCGCGCTATAGTATGCCGTACGATATGGGCTATAGCCCACGGTCCAAAATGATGAGAAACGAGGCTAACTTTTTTTTTCAAAATTTCAAAAAACATGGGCTATAACCCATCGTTTTTGTCATTTCGCATTTTTTTCAAATCCTCAAAAATGATGAAAAACGGCGCGCTATCAGTTGACTTATCCGTTGGTCCACTGAGGCACACAATCATGGGGAATTCCTGTGCTGCTTTAAAGTTGTCCTTCTGAAAGTCAGTGTGCAAAGCAAAGCATCACAGGATGCACCCTGGACATGACGCCAGTATGTCACAGGGACTTACCCCCAATCCAACCCTTGATGCTGAGTGCCAAGCAGGGAGGCATGTTTACCTGAAAATGAATCTTTGAAATGTTTCATAGTTTTAGAAATATACAGTATGTTGTTTTTCATGGTTTTCTCCAATAAATTTTTTTGTAAGTAGTTTTTCATGGTGAAACATTATGAAAATCATGTTTGAAAACATGAAAAACGACGTACAACACAATTTTCACAATAGAATAAAACAATAAAACAGTCATCAAATGTTAGTGATAGGCCTTTATTTAATTTTTGTTGACTAGTAACAATAAATACTGGAAAAAAATTACAACTTGAGGAGCACACACTGTCACTTTCCTCCTCCTTTTCACTGCAACCAATCACCACACTTTAAGTGGAGCACCTGACCCTTCATAGACCTGATCAGAGGTCTCAGAGGTCAGCATAACTGTCTGGGATTCTACCAGTGACTGTGGAGGACGACCAGGGGCTCAGGAAAAGGTCATTGGAGTTCAAAAACGGCTGTGGCAGATGCTGCCTCATGCCACAGTGAATCCTAACGACGCACCTTAAGCAAAGGGGATTGTAAAATCTGACCCAGGATCAGGAATAAAGCCTTCCGACTGGAAAAACGTCACACAAAAGTACAAAGCTGAGCTAAAAGCAATAGTTGAGGTTATCAGTGGCTGCTGTTGTCACTCATGTGTCAGCGTATGTGCCTGCTTGGTGTGGGGAACAATCTGACAGGAACGCATTTTGAATTTAAAACTGAAAAATTGTAAAATAAAAAAAATTGTAAAATGAAAAATTGTAAAAATGAAATTTTTAAATAGTTGCACCCAAATTAACAAAAAAAAATGAAGAAAAAAATTGTGTTGCAGTACTAATACCTTCTCCCACAGACCGGAGAAACCTGAATCTTGTCTTTTTGCGCGACGCTTTTCCATCTGAACGGGCCGTCTTACACCTCCCTGCTCCGCAGCAGGAAGGCCAACCGCTCAGTGTTTCCACACACACACACACACACACACACACACGCAATAGAAACCCATCTACTTATTCACAACCTAAAGCGCTCATGGGGCAAGCTTTAATGTTCTGTGAGATATTTACTACAGCACCTACCAGACCTATAGCAGGGACAATATTATTAACGTGGCACTATCCAAATACTGTACCCTTGCTCTATGTTCCACCCAAAACTCAGACAAGACTGTTTTGAACTGTGCTGCATCAATGGCAGTAATATTCAAAACATTTCATCACGTTAGTCTCATAAACGATACAAGATCATAGCATACGATCTGTCATGCTCCAAGTGTAAATTCAGGAATGTTTAACACTCTTTGATATCGATGATAAAAAACAAATAGCTGTTAAATTTGTTGAATTAGTAAATCCCCTGTGGTTATATGCATTTTAATTTTAAATGACAGCTAATTAAGTGTGACCAATTCTTACGTTTAGCCATTAACCAAGGTGCTTGTACATATCTTCAATTTGTAGGATGATTAGAGACTATTTAAGTCTTATTCTTGGGACATTATGTTTTGAGAAGTAAATAATATCTAAAACAATATATTTGGGCCATATACTCCTTATTCATCTCATTGCTGCAAGGCAACAAAGAATGTAAATACAAAAAAAAAGGATCATGTCATGACCAAAATGGTAAACACATCACTGGATAGCCAAAATAAACATAAAAAGGAAGACAAACCAAATGTCAATTACTTGCATTTTAGTGTAGTTCTATTAAAGATTAATCTTCCCTAACAGCTCAAGAGCAACAGCTCTGTTAAGCTACTGTACATACAGGTGTGACCAGATGTCTGCATCATTAGGGTTTTATTATAGGGTTTGGCATGGGCTAGGCTAGGGGCCGGGCATGAAACATGCACAATGCACATACAGTCACACTTGTAAAAGAAACGAATGCAGAAGACCCGAATCCCCCTCACGTGCATTTGTTAAGGTGCATCGTTTAATTTTCTACAGTGGCTATGCACCCTTTAGCAGACAGGCAACCCTGGTTGGAAGTAAATGTTAACCGCTACAGGGATTTGTCTAGGAACTGATCTGCTGACATGACATCCACGCTAGCATCTCATGCTAGGCTAAGGAAGTGTGGTTCTTTTTTCCAGTTGTTTTTAGTTGGTATGTGTACAGGTGAGAGACAAACTCAATAACGTCACACTAAAATTCAATATAAGATAGAAAGAATAATAAAAAAAAGGTTGGTAACATAATGCGAAACCTTATTAAGCATATTACTGCACATGGTTTGTTCCCATGTGAACATACGCTGTGGCAAAGCAAAGAGCTTTGATAGGCTGGGGGTCCATTTGGGATTTGGTGCAACAGGGACAAGGAATAAGGTGCATTTGGGGTGTAAGGTCCAATCAGGGCTGTGCAACAGCACAGAATCTATACAGATAGAAACATATTGTGCAAAATACATGGGATTCTCAATGTAAAACGTGCACCCACATTCCATGGCTATTCTACGCAACAAAGTTCTATCCGAAACATTCTGAACTGCTGAGTCCATTTCGAGGATGCCTGGCGAGGGGGCGGGGTGCGACTAGCCTTCCCTTGCAGTGACACGTGGCTCAGCCAATGAGCTATGGATGATGCTGCTGATTGACTCCACCCCCTTTCCCTCCAAGAAGGTGCGGTGGTCTCCCTCGATGATGTGGACGGACACCTTGCCATCACACACCTGGGGAAATAAAGACAGGCTTGTCAGATGGGACATAAATGTCCTCATTCACAATGGCGTTTACGCTCAGCAACAGCAGCATGCTGCTGCTGAACCGAGTCCAATCTGGGTGAAATTCACATTGGAAAAAAACGGCACGTGAGCCCGGCCCGGCCCCGACTACATGCCTGTCTGACAGACAGACAGCAGTCACTAGGGCTAATTAGCCCTATATAAAAATAGAAGACTACATTAGCCTATACTGAATGAATGGCATCAGCGTGTTTGAAAGTCGGCCAGTCATATCATAGTTTTAAGCCAGCTCACCTCCACTCGTGCTTGTTCACAAACATGACAGACAGACAGCCTTTCTTGGCTGTTGATGATTATTATTACCACTGTAACTCGCTGATCAGCATATGTTGACAGAGACACAGCCAATTAAAGTTTCACGTAGGCCTAATGCCTTTGCTGCAAGCACCTATATCTGTCTCCATTTGCGTCGTGGTATTAATTTATGATAATGTATATTGATCACATGGATGCCACATACAGGAAACCAGCTGCGCAAATTGAGCCGTGGGGAATGTAGGAATGCAGGGCCACCTCAATTAAACTCACTGGATTATAATTTCTTCAGACAAGAGGATCCCAGGCCTACGAGGTAGGCCTATAATTATTCACTTATGAATGTATACTGTTCTTTATCGCAAACAGACAGTGTCTTGAGGGCCCATGCCCCCCCTCTCGACTTAATTCCCTGCATGGATCAATGCAGGTTGCATTGACATATATCCGATATTTTTATCAGAGCTGCATTATGCAGCTCTGATAAAAGAATATCGGATATATGTTTTACCTCTGCAAAGGTGTAAGTGAGCACCCGCCTTGGTCCCGAACTTAAATAAATAAATAATGATATTGCTGCAGCGGCGCACACGTTCACCGTTGATCAGTTTGTACATATATAGTAGCCTACAGTGGTCAGTTTGTACATATATAGTAGCCTACAGTGGTAGGTCAAGTATACAATGGTGCAAAAACGATATAGGCTAACATAAAAGCCCTAACTTATGAGGGCTTGTTTGTGGTCCTGCTCCTACATGTGTAGAATTATTAAATTAATAGAGTGCGGGCTATATTCATATACATGTTGGGCAGCAGCAGTGCCAGTCCGCAATGCTTTAAACTCTTCCCACTCCACTATGTCGGAACTAAAACCTTAGTACCCGTAAAAAGTCGGTGGCCGGTGCCTAGGCTGTGAGGTACGGCATCGCACACGAGCAACCATGCTGCTCCAGCACCCGGAAAACAAACACAAGCACAGTTTGCTATCTGAAACGGAGAAGACGAAACTATTTGTGTCAGGTTTTCTCTAGTTAACTCCTGTCCTCCAACCGCCCTCCTCCCAGGCTCCCAGCAGAAAGCAGCATGGAATCCTCCCCCTTTTGAGTAAGGTCGCGCTGTGATTGGCCACAATGGCCAGTAGCCACTTTGAGTGGCAGTTGGTGGAAAATGCTCTCGCCACAGAATTTACTTTCTGGCCATAATAATCATTCTAGGCGGCCCCGGCTGTTGGTACGCAGAAGCGCATTTTTAATTTTGACGACGCATGCGCGGTGGCGCACCACTTATGTGCAGCCCTGTATATAGAGGATTTCTTATGGACGCAGCCAGTAGGCCAAGGAACACAATCCCTGAGATGTTCGTAATGTGTACATGCTCCTGTGTCTGCGTAAACATATACATATATATAAAATATGTGTGCATTGTATACAACAGTCCAAAACGTTTTAGCTCGAGACCCAAAAGAGAAGTCTGATGTCTCCCTGTGACCCAAACTAGTGAAAAAAGTAGGTCTACTTAAACGGTTATTTATTTCGGCTATTTTCAGTGCGTGACAAAAGCATGCTTTCGTGGTGGGTTCTATGGTGGGTTCTATGGAATCCAAATAACTGAAATCTGAGAACTTCAATCCATACAGTACGTACTTCACTCAGTTTGTAGTCGGCTCCCAGGTTGTCTCCGTAGTCGCTGCTGGTCTTGGCGCGCAGCAGTGTGACATTCCCGCGGTACTTGTCCGTGGGCACGTAGCCGTCGGCGGCCTTCAGCTTGGGGTAGAAGGTGGAGGCGGCGAAGCGCAGCAGCTCCCGGCTCACGTTCTTGTGGCTGGAGGTGATGAGGTCCACCGCCACCTTGACGCGGGCGTCCAGGTCAGCCAGCGGCAGCAGAGTCTCCACCAGCTGAACCAACGAGAGAGACAGATGGTCTGAGATAGTGAGGATCGAGCTGTTAATGATTAGTAGGACCAATGAGAGAGACCAGATGGTCTGAGGTAGTGAGGATCAGGCTGTTAATGTGATGATTATTTTAATAAGGAAAGAAACACAGAGGGGCCCATAGAGTATATACAAATCATCCACGCTATTTGTTGCATTCAAAAGTGATATATGTGTTTTCATAAATGTGTTATTAGCTGTCATTGCACATGCATCCATGTACCACACGAGCCACATGTCTGTTAAACACATTCTTTATGCTCTCAAGTGTTTTGCCAAGTCCCGGAAAAGACTCGCTGTGATTGGCCAGTACAGTCACTTTGATTGGCAGTTGTGCCGAACGCTCACCCCAAAACATGAAGGCATGCATGCATTAATGTGTGTGTGTATTAATGGACCACTTCACCACTTTTCAACCTATCTTCATATAATTGGTCCTCACTAATGTTCATGATAAAATGCCACCAATTATTTCTATTCTGTCTGTGTCTCATGGGAGAGCTGTCGGCAGTTCAGAAACCCGTCCACCAGTGACATCATCGATGGGTTATCCAAGCTAATAGAAACGTCAGACTTTCTATTCCTGAAAACTTGGAAACGGCGTGCCATAGTATGCCGTACGATATGGGCTATAGCCCACGGTCCAAAATGATGAGAAACGAGGCTAACTTTTTTTTTCAAAATTTCAAAAAACATGGGCTATAACCCATCGTTTTTTTCATTTTTTTCAAATCCTCAAAAATGATGAAAAACGGCGTGCCATAGTATGCCGTACGATATGGGCTATAGCCCACGGTCCAAAATGATGAGAAACGAGGCTAACTTTTTTTTTCAAAATTTCAAAAAACATGGGCTATAACCCATCGTTTTTTTCATTTTTTCATTTTTGTCAAATCCTCAAAAATTATGAAAAACGGCGTGCCATAGTATGCCGTACGATATGGGCTATAGCCCACGGTCCAAAATGATGAGAAACGAGGCTAACTTTTTTTTTTCAAAATTTCAAAAAACATGGGCTATAACCCATCTTTTTTTTTTCATTTTTTCATTTTTTTCAAATCCTCAAAAATGATGAAAAACGGCGTGCCATAGTATGCCGTACGATATGGGCTATAGCCCACGATCCAAAATGATGAGAAACGAGGCTAACTTTTTTTTTTTTAATTTCAAAAAACATGGGCTATAACCCATCGTTTTTTTCATTTTTTTCAAATCCTCAAAAATGATGAAAAACGGCGTGCCATAGTATGCCGTACGATATGGGCTATAGCCCACGGTCCAAAATGATGAGAAACGAGGCAAACTTTTTTTTTCAAAATTTCAAAAAACATGGGCTATAACCCATCGTTTTTTTAATTTTTAAATTTTTGTCAAATCCTCAAAAATGATGAAAAACGGCGTGCCATAGTATGCCGTACGATATGGGCTATAGCCCACAGCCCTTCTATGAGAGACAGACTAGTAGAAATAAATGGTGGTATATTATCATGAACATTAGTTAGGACCAATTAAATGAAGATAGGTTGAAAAGTGGTGAAGTGGTCCTTCAATATTCAATTCAGAATCAATAATAACCCTGAAGTTATTTACTGTAGAGTTACTTTTTACAGTCAGGTTAATAATTCTTATTATTGATTCTACTTATTGATTCTCTCTGCCCACTAGAAGTTCACCAATCATGAGAACTTGTGAAGCTCCAGAGGAAAGCAGGGAGAGGAGAGGGATGAAGAAGTTTAGAAGAGGAGGTGAAGGACATACCTTGCTGTACTCCATTCCAGTGAACTGCTGGATGAAGGCACACAGAGCCTCAGTCTCAGCCTCCGACTCTTTGCCTGGAGTCAGCTTGGCCCGGTAGCTCTGGCACACAAAATACTACAGTTAACTCAATAGTTAAAACAACACACAGTTTAACGTACGTTAATGCTCAGTGGGATCTGGCAGTTCTGGCAAACGCTAGCAGGTGTCTGTCTGCCTGCTGCTCAAGAATAAAATAAACTCCAACTCAGTTCAAGCAGGCAGAATGGTGGGCTCACGGCTGATGGGGGCTGACCCACTTCCATGATGGGTAGTTATGCTCCTCTGACTACTACTTATGGTAGTACATGATTGCTGTGTTCATTCATTGGCTGCCCAGTGTTTTGTGATTACTGTACAGCTGTCGGTACACTGTACACTGTGGCACGCATTTGCTGGCGCAGTCAGTGTACAGTTGGAGCAACTGTGTGATGAGCGCAAGGGATGAATTAAAGGGACACTTCACCCCTTTTGCAACCAGATCTTATTTTGATGCTAAAATTTGTCATGAAAATGTGGTCCACTTCCTTCCTGGACTACAAGACCCCCCTCTCCTAGACTACATTATCTTTCTGGCCTTAGGGTTGCAGTTTCTTCCAGCTGTGAAATGTCCCTTTAAAGGGAAGGGATTCAGGGAAGAGATTCACTTAAAAAAAAGCACACCCGTGTGAACTGAGTGGTGCAATCCCCCCTCCCCCCCCCCTACCTCTCTCTATCTCTCTCTCATTAGCAGGCAGCAAGCACATCACTATCTCACTCTGTTTCTGGCGCCCCTACAGGTACTAATAAGTCACATACTCGTGCTCATGACGGCCACATAGATACGCACGGACATTGCTGGTTGTAGGAGTGGTTGCACCACTCAAAAAAAAAACTTGTCATTTTATGGTCTACTCAAACAAGATGTTTGGGAGCATAAAGACAGTGTGCAGATATATAGCCTGAAATTACACCCTCAAAGCCATTAGTAATTTGTGAGTCAATTAAAGAGATGAGCCAATCTTCCCGGCACCTAGGCTCCAATGTAGCCTGGCGGCGCGTTGTGGGTTCGAGTCTGAATGCCTACGGCCTTTGCTGCACTCACTCACACCTCTCTCCTCGTTTCCTGTCTAACTCCACTATCAATAAAGGCCAAAAAGGCCCCCAAAACAGGGAAAACAGCAGCTGCAGCCATGTCTAGTGATCAAGTTCACTGTAAACTAAACAACTAAATGATGTAAAACTAGAAATTGTTTTACAGCAATAGAAACGAGAAGGTGACAGTTGGGGTCAAAGACAGAAGCAGAGCTTGCATAGTTTACTGGACACAGCAGAGGTTGAACCATGTACAATTTAAACATTGGCAGCTGGAAGTTGGTAATTGGCACCTCGGTGTATAAAGTGACCTGTAAAAAGGTCAATGTTTGACGCGCATGTGAATGGAAAGTCTGCACATCAGCATTCGCGTGCTCCCCCCCTCTCACCTGCGTGTACGCGGCCACATACGAGTGCGAGCCGTCAAACAGGAAGAGGTATTCCACGGGTCGCTTCTGGGCCTGCAGCTGAGAGGACATCTCAAATGCCACACAGGCCCCGAAGGAGTAGCCGGCGATCCGGTAGGGTCCCTCAGGCTGCACCTGCTTGACACAGTCCACATAGTAGGCTGCTAGGGACTGGATGCTGTCCAAAGGAGCGGCTGCATGGAGAGCATACACATAGACACATTGGAGGGTTTTTTGGTGGGGGGTTGAAAGCAGTTGTCATTTTAAAGATAGAGTGCCGTGATTGTTGTATGTTTTGTATGTGTCTATGGAGTTAACATTACTCTAATAGACCCCCAAGTGTGATTAGAATAGGGTATTCAATTATGTCTTCCCTGTGTATTTTTGGTTTCTTCCTGAAAGCCTTTGAGTCAAAAGTCCTAGTTGAAATACACCACTTTAGTATTTTTGGATACTTGACTATACTTTGACTCAAGCACTGGGGGTTGAGTACTTGACCCCAGTTATGAATGATGAAAGCGCATTTAGTCAGAACGCCAGTTTGTGTACAGTAGTTACATGAATGTGTGTGATTCAGATTCCTTTATTTGTGTATACACACATAGGAATTTGTTTTGACATTAACATGAGTGCATTCAATAATTTTTTTCACAAATACCAACAGACACAAGACACACATGCAGGGAAAATAAATATAAAGTGCAGAGTTATATTTCATAGTGCATCAATGTTGCCGGTGTCTAAAGTGGCGGTGTCACTAGGGGGCAGGGGTGGAAGGGAAGCCAGAGACATTGAGCAGCCGGGCAGCTGAGGGGAAAAAACTTTGTCTCCCAGAGGGGAGCAGGGTGAGGAGGCCGTGGCCAGGGTGGGAGGGGTCGGCCATGATTTTCCTTGCTCTCTTCAGCGCCCTGGAGTCGTGCAGGGACTTGAGGGAGGGCAGAGGACGGCCAATCACCCTCTCCACAGAGCGAATCACCCGCTGCAGCTTGGTGAGATTTTTAGCAGCTGCAGCGGGGAACCAGGTGATGATGGAGTGTGTGAGGACAGCCTCTGCTGGGCCTTCTTCAGGAGGGCCATGATGTGGACCATGTGTGCAGGGTGGGAAGTACTTTACTCAAGTACTGTACTTAAGTTAAGTACAATCTTGAGGTACTTTTAGATTACTGTAGTTTTTTCCAACTTTCTGTACTGTTTTCTACTCCACTACATCTCAGAGACATGAAAATAGACAATCTCGTAGATCTGCTATTTTCAAAAGATTTTTTATAGATTTGATACATTCTGTATAACGAGTATGTGGTACTTAAAGTACTTTTTGATACCAATACTTTTGTACTACTCACTCAAGTCCAATTTGAATTCCGGAATTTACTCGTAACAGAGCATTTCTACATTGCAGCGTCGATACTTGTAACGTAACCGACCTTTGGTGCACTGCAGGCCGTAGCAGGGCACGCTGAGCTTGGAGGCGAGGGTCTTGAAGGCGGAGAGGGAGCCCTCTATGGGGTGGACCAGGAACAGCGGCCTCTCCTGGCTCTGCACCTGGTTGAGCGGCGCCACTGTGGGGCCGTCGGGGTTCACCAGCAGCAGGTCCAGGTCAGACTGCAGCAGCGTGTGGACCGAGCTCTTCTTCACAGCAGAATCTGAGGTTTAAACATGGATAAAAGCAAAAATGTAATCTCACGACTGTAAAAGAAAATGTTGCTAGGCCATAATTCAGTGAAATTCACATCATTTTGTGAAACAGCATGAAAGGAGCCACCAAACACTAAGCGGCGTGTGTCCTACAAACATATATAGCCATATATAAGTTTACATATATAGCCATATGGCTAACCAGTTGAAGAAATTGCAGATTGAGGTGTTAACAATTGCGGTTATGAAATATTTGAGATCATTAGAGCTTTCTTGAAGACTGAAATAACTAATAACCGAAAATGGGCCATCTACAAGCTTCGTTGCGACGTTAAGACAACTAAATACCATATGATTAATTTTGACGAGCCTTGACATCGTCGTAAATGGTCTGATTCTACACTCAAGTCATGGCGGATATACCTTCAGATCCTGCCGGCTTGCTGGTGGACAGCTCTCGGAGCTTGTTGATGGTGAGCTGTCGGATCTCTCTCATGGCCATGACGATGTCGTAGTCACGCTCCAGCGTCTGTCGCACCTCCACGCCCATCAGGGAGTCCAGTCCCAGGTCGGCCAGCGACGCGTCGGCATTCAGGCTGCTCACGTCGCGCACGCCTGCGGGACGGATGAAAACGGGGATTGCGGAGATGAGCGGCACGGCACGATCCAATATTTACTCTGTAAATAAGTAACTAAGTGACATCTGTGTCATCATGGCAAATGACAAATCAAACAAAAGTATTTGCACACTTGAGGCTCTGTCAGACTCTACAGCACGTAACCGCAATGTCCGAAGATTCAATGAAATACAATAAAGAAACAAAAAGGTCTACGTGTTAATCAGCGGTGGGAAGTAACAAAGTAAATTTGCTTAAGTACTGCACTTAATATTTTGAGGCATTTGTCCAATTTCCAATAGTTTTACTTCTACTCCACTACATCTAAGAGCCTTCCGCTATGCTTCGCAAGGAATCACGGGGGAAAGCTTTTCCCCCTCTCGAGAACACCAGAGCCAGAACCTTTATAGATCTATAGTGCTCTTTACCCAGAATATGAGCCACGGCCTCCACCAGGTCTCTCTGCCCGCTGCCCTCGCTCTTCACAACGCTCCTCTCGGCCAGCACGAAGCTGGACATGACGGGCCGCCGCTGGCACAGGAAGCGGTCCAGCACTTCCAGGCAGGAGGCGATGCGCTGGGGCAGCGTGCCGCCGATCACCGCGTCGTTGCCGCCCATGGTCTCCAGGACCACGCCCACGTCACCGATGGCGCCCCACTGCACGGCCAGGCCGGCCAGGCCGTCGTGGCGCCGCCGCTCGCACACACGCTCCATGGCCGAGTTGGCGTAGCCGTAGTTGCTCTGGCCGGCGTTGCCGCGGCCGCAGCTCACCGACGAGAAGGCCACGAAGTAGCTGAGGTCCGGACACAACCTCCTGGTCACTCTGGAGAGGAGAGGGAGGAACGATTAAAGACACAACCTCCTGGTCACTCTGGAGAGGAGAGGGAGGAACGATTAAACACACAACCTCCTGGTCACTCTGGAGAGGAGAGGGAGGAACGATTAAAGACACAACCTCCTGGTCACTCTGGAGAGGAGAGGGAGGAACGATTAAAGACACAACCTCCTGGTCACTCTGGAGAGGAGAGGGAGGAACGATTAAAGACACAACCTCCTGGTCACTCTGGAGAGGAGAGAGAAGAACGATTAAAGACACAACCTCCTGGTCACTCTGGAGAGGAGAGGGAGGAACAATTAAAGACACAACCTCCTGGTCACTCTGGAGAGGAGAGGGAGGAAAGATTAAAGACACAACCTCCTGGTCACTCTGGAGAGGAGAGGGAGGAAAGATTAAAGACAACCTCCTGGTCACTCTGGAGAGGAGAGGGAGGAAAGATTAATAAAGACGGTGTTGGAAAAAGTACTTGCACGTTTTACTGAATACGCCGTCACAGGTAAAAGTCCGGAATTCAAACTTTTACTTTACTACTAAAAGTACAAAGGTATTGGCATCACAATGTACTTAAAGTACCAAAAGTACCAAGTTCTCATTGTGCAGAATGTCCCATTTCAAGTTCTACATGTGACGCAAATGAGCTTGTAGATCGGCTAATGTATGTGTTGTAATAATAATCAAAACCTACAAAGTAACGAGTAACAACATTTGACATACTCAAGTAAGTACAAATTAGATTTTTTAAACCGATAGATAATTTCCTGCTTCTCAAGACCGATACTAAAAACCGATAATAAATATACACATAAAAGACATACTAGTGAGTAACAGTGTCAGCAGATAAAACAAATCATTTAACAGAACTGCAAGCATATGAAAATATATAAAATAAAGAATATATATAATATATTATAGGCGCTATTGATAATGTTATCAGATTTAATCGGGATGATGTCATAATTCCTGATATCGAGCCGATAAGTATTGGGATCGATAATTATTGTGCATTCCTAGTACAAATACCTCAACATTGCACTTACCTGTAAGTACAGAACTAAAGTAAATGTACTTAAGTTACTTTCCACCACTGGAAAAAGATAGATAAACATAATTTAGAATGCATGCAGTCATGCACATAAACTCTTCCCAATCTGATTTAAGAATGAACAAACA
The DNA here is from genome assembly GCF_963924005.1 of Protomyctophum bolini. Taxonomy (NCBI): domain Eukaryota; kingdom Metazoa; phylum Chordata; class Actinopteri; order Myctophiformes; family Myctophidae; genus Protomyctophum; species Protomyctophum bolini. The sequence goes on along the minus strand of NC_137879.1, from coordinate 15,345,549 downwards.
ACAGGCACATTGGCGTTAATTAGATTATGTGTGTTGTTGTGATAACAGTGAAGACAAGCTGTTTGTGCAGACCGGAAGGATTGGGAAACAGCTTAGAGTAGACAAACATGAAGGTTTCCATATAATTTTAACAACGTAAGCCCTTTACACTCGTGTGGCATACAGTATAGCCAATTGTCATTGTGACACGATCGTGACGATGGTACGCCGTTCTCCCGAAATCCAAGGATTTTTTGAAATCCAACTTCAACCACTGGTGGAGCCTTCCCCTCCTTCCTCCCCCCTCTCTCACTGCTAAACTGTAAATATCATGTACCTTTTATTTTCTTTTGTTATTTTTCTTTTGTCATTATATTATATTATATATATATATATATATTTTTTTATATATATATATTTTATCCCACGATTTTGTAACCCATTTTTCACCCCTGTGTCAATCATCTAATGTGATCCTGGGCTCTACACCCTCCACCAACCTGGCAACCTAGTCCCCATATACTGTATGGGGGACGAGGGGAGAGCAACGGACTTGAACTCATGCTTCCTTCTTGCCCGAGTGTCCAAGTTGCTCCTTTACACCTGACAGGGGGGAGTTTCCCTGGTTGGACGTAGCGCGTGGAAGGAACACGTTATTCCAACCAGTTCCTTTCCCCTCCTGTTATTATATTGTTCTTATAACATGTCCTGGGGATATATTTTGGGCCTACAGTAGGGCCTATACGTGGCCAAAATAGTGACGCCAGGTTGCATGTTATTAGACTACCATCCTTCATAATGCAACTGTTGGTCCCACTGGACTTCTGAACCAGCAGCGTGTAGATTTAGATGCAGCAGTTCTTACTTGTCCAGGTGAACGGTGCCGTCATATTTGGGTTTGTTGACATCGAGGAAGAGCTGAGGGGTCAGGTTCTCCAACATGCCATCTTTCAGCACCTAGTTTCACATTAATTGGAAAATTAAGTTAGAGGCAGTGGGAGGAGATTGCTCAGGGGGGAAAAAAAAGGAAAAAAATATATACAGTACATATAGTTCTTTATATTATAATTCTTTGCGAGAACTAACAGTCGTGTAAAGCAACGGTTCAAGGACCAAAGCAAGCATGGATTAAAGGAAAAGTAGTTTGACCACTTCAAACACTGGTACTCTTAACCCATTCTGAACGGGAACCCATTTTGGTGTTAGCATCATGTTATGCTTTAGCTATTGAAAAATAGCAGATCTACAAGCTCATAGCGCGCCACCGAGTGGCGCGCTACGAGCTTGTAGGTCTGCTATTTTTTTTTTAATCGAAGAACGACTGACATTTTTAGAATCTGATCTCGGGTCAGAATGGGTTAATCAGACCAGTGTGTGTGTCCAGTGGAAACCTTCGTATGAATCTGATCTCAGGTCAGAATGGGTTAAAAGAACTAAGAATACAAAAATAGGCCATCTGCAAGCTACAGTGGGTCACACAGCTTGTTCTGTTTTCAGTGTGTGACACAGTTCCATACAGAAGACATGCTGGTGGAAAGTATAACTAGTACAAGTATATTTAGTACAATATTTAGTTATTTGCACTTTAGTATTTATATATAGTATTTCCAATTTCCAGTACTTTAACTTCTACTCTATTTTTTTTCCTTTTCTCCACTACAATTATTTGAAAACTTTAGTTACTTTGTAGATTTTAATTATTACAACACATGCATTAACCACTTCTACAAGCTCACAATGTGTCGCATCGAGATGCATTTTGAGTTTGTAGAACTGCTTTCAAAATATTTTTATAATCGTAAAACTTGAAATGGGATATTCTGCATTATAATGAATGCTTTCACTTTAGTACATTTTGACGCCAATACTTTTGTACTTTTTCCTCAATTACATTTTTGACTTCCGGATTATTCTTTTTTTAAAAGGGTATTTTTATATTGCAGCATTGCTGCAATATAAAAATATTCCAGCGCTGTGCAAATGACTGATGAAACCAACGTAGTGACGACAGTTACCATGGCGAGGTGGAAGACACCTCCCACTGGTCCGAGGCCACAGGCCTCTTTGATGAGACGCTCCGCCCCCTCCATGGTGCTGACATCGCTGGTGGACACTAGCACCTGCACGCCTTGACTCTGCCACTCACGCACACGCTTTGCCTGGTAACCTGGCAACCGGAACGAAGACACACACACACACCACACACACACACACACACACACAATCAATAATGTTTAGAAGTTTCCATTGATTTTTGGCGTTGTTACAAGGCGTTGTTGTGAGGATTCACAGATTCGAGCAGACGCATCGGAATAATGTTTAATATTTGACTACATCGATTCAGAGAAATCTGTGAAAGATTAATGTGGGATTCAGGGTATGGGTCACAACTGTTATGACACATATAACTTTAATGTTCTCTCTCTCTCTCTCTCTCTCTCTCTCTCTCTCATGAAGGCACACTGCACATTTCTCTCCCAAACAATTCAGTGCGACGTGCTAGGTTTACGTATACCATAATTATTCCTTGCGTGGCAATGGATGAAATGATTTGCAGGCGGTATACGCTTACATACGTATATAGCGTAGAACGGTAGAACAAACACACCACTGCTTGCATTGTAGACCAACGTCTCCTGCAGTTAGTCGTAGGGAGAGCACCGACAACAACGACGCATCTCCCCCAATATGTGTGATGTCAAGGCCGCGATATGAAGCAACGCAAGGTTTTGTGACACATAACATTTCGCTCACCGTTCCTGATTCCTGATCTGGAGGTGAGCACCAGTTTGCGGGCTCCCCTCTCGGTCAGCCAATGAGCGAGCTCCAGACCAAAGCCTCCCAGACCGCCGGTGATGATGTAGGAGTGGGAGGCGGGGCAGAAGGTGCGGCAGATCGCCGGGAGGGAGAGAGGTGTCTCTGCCTGGGTGGCTGCACCCGTCTCCTCCGAACGCACCTGAAGACCACAAAGGAAGGGAAAGTGACATCATGCAGACCTTGTATTTAATTAAATACATAAGTAAATATGAAGTCAGAAAAAATTGGCCGCTGTGTGAATACAGTCAATGTCACAGTTTTTGTGATAGTTTTAGTCGACAAAATCAACACTGCTTTAGTTTGTAAAGGATTAGTAAAAGATGCAGTCTACCAGTCAATGTTGGAGCAGCTATACATGCATCATTGCATCGTCATGTCGCCAGCTTCCATTGACATTGAACGGTAGACTGCGTCTTTGCGTCTGCCGTGTGAATGCAACTTTACTGTAAATCCCTCAAACTGAGGAGGGAGTTGGACTAACCTGAAGGAGGACCTTGCCGATGTGTTTGCCCTGGGCCATGTATCTGAAAGCATCCTCCACCTGGCCCCTCTCGAACACTGTGGTCTTCAGGGGCTGGACTACACCTCCCTCAATGCCCTCCTTCAGCAGCTGGGAGACTTCCTCCCACTCCCGGTTGCCCTCCTCAAACAGCGCGTCCAGCAGGATGCCGTGGAACGCCACGTTCTTCAGGAACAGAGCCATGCCTGGACAAGAGACACAGACGCCATTATTGCGGGTGGGTTTAAAATTATTACAGTACAGTGTGGCTCCTTAGAGGCATTTTCACTTGTGTTTTATAAAGTATAGAAAGATAAAGTAGAGACTCTTCCTTTCACGATATCTGTTGTTTACATTGTCATATAGACCAAAGTATTCTGTGTCTTGAAAGATTAGTAAAAGTGCTAAAAATGGCTGCCAGTGTGGGCAGACTGTTCTAGAGAAGGATTCATTCATCATTCATTCATTTCATACTTTGGGAATTTAGGTTTTATACTATATTTGTGTGGAACTTCGCGGTGATGATGTGTCACACTAACCCAGCGGCGAGTTGTTGGAGAGGTCATATTTTCCAATCTCCAGGAAGCGTCCATGTCTGGCCAGACAGCGCAAACTGGCCTGCAGTTTCTCTTCAGCCAGAGAGTTCAGTACCAGGTCCACACCTGGTCTCACACACACACACACACACACACACACACACACACACACACGTGATAAAAACCAACGGCAAAATGTTTTCAATGCCTAGTGTGGTGTTGAAAATGAATTGGTGAGGTTATTTCTTCAGGCAGCCTGACCTTTGCCCTCTGTGTGCAGCAGGATGTGCTGTTCAAAGGTGGCGTCTCTGGAGTTGGCAAAGGACTGGGCTGTGAGCTGAGGGAACCTGCCCTGCAAGTAGCTCCTCTTCTCTGTAGAGCCTGGGGACAATAATTAACACATTAAAGGACTGGGCTTTGAGCTGAGGGAACTTCAGGGAACCTACCTCTTCTCTGTAGACTCAGAGTCTGCATGGGGACAGTAATGAACAGTGCAGCTGAGGACCCTGAATGGCTATGCTTTATAGCCATGCTCTGATCAGGTTTCTTGGGACCAATCCCGATCCCAGATTTTTTTTCTCACAATCGACTGATACCGATCTTGTGCGTAATTGGAAAATGTGAATATTTCGAAAATGATTATGAGTGGGGAGGAAGGGGAGAATGTTTAGGCCTGTCACAAAGATGCAGAAACGATAGTATACTATATAAACGATTGACTTTTATACCACTTAAATGGTATAAAAGATCGGTTTCTCCAAGTCGGGTAAATTGCCAATCACCAATCAAGGCAACGGCTGATGATGATTGGAGCACCTCTAATAGCAGTGGTTCGCAAACTTTTTAGTTCGAGTTCCGGGACCCAGACGAGGAAAAATAGCAGATCTACAAGCACACAACGCATTTGCAAGCTTGTATCCTATCACAGCACTGTGAGGACCTCAATTGCATTTTGTTTCTTGTACCCCAAAAACAATTCGTCTCGACGATTACATACAGTCTGACTGACTACTTTTAGTTCATGGCTTGGCTGGCATGGAAGTAATTTATTTGAAAACAGGACAGTGTGTCCAGTGCAGGTGTAACGTAGTGTACTACTAACCTACTGTCGTGAAGACCTTGCACTTTTTGCTGAGTGCGATAGCGATGGCTGCCTGGCCGACGCCCCCTGACCCTGAGTGGATGAGCACACTCTCTCCTGGGCGGAGCCTGCCGCGCACTACCAGAGAGTAGTAGGCTGTAGCGTAGACCACTGGCACTGATGCAGCCTGTTCCAGAGTCCTGCATGGGGAAACGGACACCATTTACAATTTAGGCATTTAGCAGACACTCTTAATCCAGAGTGATTTACAGTAAGCAAGCAACAACACATGGTAATACATCAAATACATACAAAAATAGTCATCAAGAATCATACGGAAGCTAATAACCTAGCATCTAACAGTAGAACATCTGTACAGTAAAGCTATGAGTATACATTAGAGTGCAATGTCTACATCAAATGCTATCTAAGTTTAGCCTTTGCATACGCCTGTGAGGTCGCCGAGGCTAGTGCAAGTGCCACGGGCTAAGATGGAGTCTGAAGAGGTGGGTCTTCAGACTATGGCAAACGTACACATAGATACAACAATATAAGTTACATGGCAATCTGCCCATTATATTTTGAGATATCTTGTGTGAAAGTGTATTTTTAGGCCCCCAAAAAGGTGTTCATCGGCCATGGGAGCCTGATGGTGCAGAGCAATTTCAACGTGCAGATATACGTACAGTATGTTGGTATAGAAAGATGTAAGCCATTTGCTTGTCCATAGAGGCCAATGTAAGTGTTATTTAGACAGATGGTACGTTTGATCTGCTATCCTTGCTTTGCATCATGCAATAGTGTTTTTGCATTATTTTTACTTGAGCATTTACCCTGGTGATTGTAAACTAACAGCATCTACATTTTCAACCTACCGGTAGCTACAATTCACCCAACAATAACATGCGGACACCTTGGTCAATGCTTTCAAGCTAGACTATTGTTCTCTCTTCTTCGGTTTACCATCAACATCAAGTACTAACTAGGAAAAGGACATTTCACACCAGCACACAAAGCACTACACTGGCTGCCGAGACGGTAACAAGAAGATTCACCCCGTTTCTGTTTTCCTCCCAGAATTTTCTCCAGTGAGGGGTGGGAGAGGCTGGACAGCAGACGGCTGGATTTTGAATTTCTCTAACTATAAACTTTCATGACAGCAGACAGCCTAAGTACAAATATAATTTACTAGAATTTCGCCCCCCTTCGGGGGGCTCAATCCTAGTGTCGTTGCAGCGCAATATGGGAAGAAGGAAATTGCGTTGACAGAGTTGACAGACTCCACTTCATGTTTCAGCTGTGTTTTTAAACTCAGTAGTGTGCCCTGCACATGTAGTAACGGATGGGTTATAAATTATTATAATAACAGAAAGTGTTTTTTATTTCTCATAAATACGCAAACATGGTGAAACAACTGCAGTCACAGAGAGCAGTGCCAAGGTAGCTGCTGCCTGCTAACGATGCAAACAACAGCCTTGCCTGTCGTGTGTGTGTGTGTGGGGGGGGGGGGGGGGGGGGGGGATAGCACTATTTTTCGACATTTTACTGTCATAAATATTTACATCTGTAGCCTATATTGTGATTACATTTGACCGTACATTTGACTCTTGTGTTATATTCTTGTGAAATATTCAGTAAAGTATTGTGGTGAAATATTCACCCCAAGTTGATAAGATATGCAGAGAATATAATACCAAGAAGCCCCAGTTTGAAATGCATTAGGCCACAGACCCCCATTTGATACCATTTGCTCTCTGGGAAAATCAGGGTCCATTTGGTTCCATTTGTATGCTCTTGGAGTATGATGACTGTGCTAACAGTATTATCATAAAATATGTCTCAGTTTGAAGATTCAAAAAAACATATTTCATATGTGTGAGCTTGTAAAGGAACGTTCAACCTAGAGACAGTGTTGCCAAGTCTGATCATTATAAGCTACTTTGGACTTGTTTATCTATTGGTAGTCCTTGACATGGAAATGTTTGAGTTCCACTGCTCTGAAACAACATTAGACAACAAAGTTTGACAGTCAACACTATAATTGATTATTTTAAGACTAATTTCCGGACCATTTTTGATTTACCTACTTTGAACTGGCCTATTAACATTTTTATAGACCTGGTTGCTTGTTTCACTCTCACATCCACGATATGTGGCAACCCTGGTCCCTGGTTTGTTTTGCGTGTGGATGTTTTTTGTGTTGCTTTAGCATCTTTAGCACAGTAGCTATCAGAGGCTGCAGTCATGTGGAAGCAGGAGGGAAAAAGGAAAAAAGACGAAAACACACAGCATTGCGCGGCCGCAGATCTGCCCTTAAACGGCAGATCTGTCGTTTTATGGATCATAGAACGAACGTATGCTGTTAGCTTGTTGCCCCCCCCCCCCTCCCTCTCTCTCTCTCTCTCTCTCTCTCTCTCTCTCTCTCTGACGTTCTCTCTCTCTCGCTCGCGCGCGTTACTCTAACACGTCTTTCTGTCTTTCTCTCTCTCTCTCTCTCTCTCTCTGTCAGAAAGCGTTGTCACTCCTGTCAGTTATTTCGTCGTGTATTGGTAGCCTATATGAGGCCAATATTGGCGTTACGCATTTCACTTGAATAATGTTGTGTGCGCACGTGCGCACGCTGAGAAAGACAGTTATTTAATGAAACTGAAAATTATAACGTGCTGCGCTGTCTCGCCGCCGTATAGCCATTCCTGTGTGTGTGTGTGTGTGTGTGTGTGTGTGTGTGTATGTGTGTGTGTGTGCGCGTGTGCGCAAGACAGACGTGCGTGTGTGTGCAGGCTGAGAGCTGCTGACTGTGATTGACGTGTGAGCTGGATAAATCATTGAGAGTTGGAAAAAGCGCACGCAGAGCCAACTCGCAGGCAGTGCCTCAGGCCAGATGCCTGAGAATCGGCACAGGATTCTCTGGGTCACCAGTGTTGGTGTGACACACACGGCTTCCACATTTAGCTTCATACTGGGTGAAAGTGGCGTTCCAAAAATTATTTTTCCCCTCGGAATTCTTATTCACAATGAGATGGAGTTGAGGTGTTTGTGTTTGCTTGCTGGAGCTATAAGTATTTGCATTAAATGTCCACTCGCGCATCGAAGTAAAAAGCAAGATGGCCGATTGTGAGACTGAAAAGGAGTGTGGGGGCGGGCCTGGTGGGCCTATGAGAACACAGAGAAGTGTTGCCAGGTTTGCGAATTGTAAGCGAGTTGTAGTGTGTGCAAGTAGCCTGGTTAAAAGGCCTTGTTTGTGCCGCTGTTGGGGCAACAGAACATGTCGACCAGTTTCTGTCAACCGCTTTTGGTCAGGTGACCAACTCCACAAATGTTAAATTAGATGAAAAGTTGTTGTAGGATATGTGGGGATTATCTGACGAGGTACCATTTGAGGGGGCAAAACCTTACATATACTAAATAATACTAAATTGTTTATAGGGTCAATATAAGTAATATAATATAGCCTTTCCACAGGAGTATCTTTTTATATTTTTCCAAAAAGAATACAAACAGCCAATAGCATATTACAAAGTTATCCCCTCACTGGGGAATATTCCGAGAGGAAAAACGGACAAGCCAGAGCTGACTTCAAGGTGCTGCTCCTGAGCTATAAAATAAAGCCTTAAATGGACTTGCTCCATCTTACATGTCCAGTCTAATACAGTACAGTAATACAGCCCAGGGCAAACACAACAGTACATCCCTGGACCTCACAGTCTCAAAGTATTATATAGAGCGCCGCAGTCCCTCCCCCTTTCAGAAAAACAAGTGGCCCAGGAAATGAAAACGCAATGCATTCTCCCATCGGCACTTCTAATATAATTTATTTAAAGACGGTTACGCCGCGGACAAAGCCAACTCGGATCGTGACAAATCATGACAATGAACACAATGTTTTGGGCCGATCAAATCATTAGAAAGAAGAAAAGAAAGTCAGGAGACAACACTATTTGTTTTGTTTTTCGTCTTATAAATTATTTGATCGGCCCAAAACATTGTGTTCATTGTCATGATTTGTCACGATCCGAGTTGGCTTTGTCCGCGGCGTAACCGTCTTTAAATAAATTATATTAGAAGTGCCGATGGGAGAATTCATTGGGGTTTCATTTCCTGGGCCACTCGTTTTTCTGAAAGGGGGAGGGACTATACCTTGGCTTTTAACCCCGCTTGAGTTCCTTCGGTCCTTGTAAATGTTTTGTCTCACTGTGATGCCGTTTGCTTTTCTGTTGTTTTTCTGTATTGTGTCTCAGCTGTTTTCACTGTTTGTACTTTGTTTTCTCGCAGTTGTTATTCTGTGTGGTAGCTTAGTGCATTTGTTTTTATTTTTCTCCTGTACAGCACTTTGTAAACTCTGAGTTTTGATACATGCTATATAAATAAAGTGGATTGGATTGGATTGAACGCCCTGTCTCTGGAATGTTCTGTTGGATATTTTTAAAAAGAAAAAAAAAGAAAAAGAGGCCTGCAGTTTTATTGATTGTATGTCCACCTCTTCATACCCAGTGGTATTAAACACGGTGTGGTAATCTTTCTTGTTTTTGCTGATCTGTGCATTTTTCAGCTGTGCACTGCATGCGCATGGTGATTATCATTTTACGGTGTATTCTTTGCTACTGTGTTTTGCTGTACGACTTGTTAAGTTGTTGTGAAGTGTAAAGAGACCCCTTTATGATGTTTCACTATAAATAATTAAAAACTACATGCGGTCATACGCTAGCAGCATACTGATACATTCAAGTGTGCACTCTCCGTCGCACACACACACACACACACACAGTTTACTAACCAGCTGGAGGGTACATCCCACAGGAAGCGCTTGTCAGCGTCTACGCAGGTGGCCAGGCCTTTAGCCGGCAGCAGGCCCATCACACGCCGACCGCTAGGGTCACGTCCGGAGAACTCCATGCCCAGCATGCACTGCTGCAGAGCAAGGTCTCCTACCATGTGAGAGATGGAGGAGCAAGGTTAAGAGTACGCACGTGTGTGTGTGTGTGTGTGTGTGTGTGTGTGTGACAGATAAAAGGGAACGAGAGAATATAAGAAAAATAACAATTTTACCTCAGTTATTTCCAATTTAGGCTATAAATGTGAACTGCACTGCACCTGGAATGGCGTCTGGTGGCAGTTTGCCGGTGGCCAGCATGATGTCTCTGAAGTTGAGGGAGCTGTAGTAGACGCTACACAGCTGCACGTTGGGGTCGGTCGCCACAAAATGGCGGAGAGGCGAGGCGATCCAGCGCAGTGACGACAGGTCCCCACGGGTCAACACGTTGACGTAGGCCTGCTCCGTCAACTCCACGTTGAGATCTGCCGCGACAAAAACACATAATAATGTGACCTCAAAACCCCCTTGTTTCCCTTTTCCGAGGATAGGCAAACATTCAGTGAAAACAGGTGAAGAGATCTGGTGTAGAGGGGGAAACGGAGGGGACCGAGTATAGACCCCTGGAGGACACCGGGCAGTTAATGAAGGATATAGTTCATATAGGTTCAATGGTTCATGACATTCCCTGCTCGATAGTGTGCATTTTGATCTATGTATGAAGTGTGTATGAAATTGTGTGAGGAGTTTGGTACCCTGAGTGATGAGCTGGTGTCTGAAAACGCCCCAGTGCCCGTCTCGGAACACGTTCATGACCAGATCCCCCTCCAGCACGGACTGCATGGAATTATGGGTAGATTTCAGGGTTGGCACGGCTGATGATTCGTCGAGGTTGGACACAAACGCACAGCTGGTGAAAACATCGATGAGAAGCGGTTAGTAAATTTGGTGACAGATGTGCCACACATACCTATTGTATACAGTATACATGTGCAACCTACCGTATGCGGTTGCCCCCAGATTCTTGCCGTAGACAGTTGACCATTCCTACAACTCCACAGTGGCTCTGAGAGGCAGTCAGCCAAACAGGGGAGTCTGAGGATTCAGCCAGTGTTGTCTGGACAAGAAACACACATATACAGTACACACACGATTATAGTCAGTGTTATGGATACAGACAAAGGCCATGATCGAATGGAACCTACAGTAGTTAACCTAAACTAGAACGTAATCGGGTGTTGTTATACAAGAAATATAATCAAACGTGTAATCACTTTACATTTTACAGAGACACTGAGGAGCTCACCTTGAGAGTTTCCACCCACTGGTAGTCTGTGCCGTCCACAGGCATGAAGATGGGCTGCTTGCTGGGTAACTTGCGGCGACAGAGGAAGAGAGCAGAGCCATAGAAGGACTTCTTGACAGCAGCCAGGGTGAGAGAGGCCTCTGAGAACACCTTCTCCCACTCAGCCTGGCGGAGAGGAGAAGGAGATGACGATAATAAATATACCTCTCACTTATGCTGCATTGACATGGGATCAGGCAGACCGGAAGTCATTTTAGTGGACGGGAGCAGGACGTTAAACAGAACAGGACGGCACGGCAGCCCGGCAACCAGAACCAGCGACAGTAACGGCAGACAGCGTCATTGTTACAATATTTTATCTTTTTACCATTCTGTGCCGTCCAGCATGTGGTGCCGTTTGATGCCTAGTTGCCTACCGCTTGCCTGATCCCATGTGAATGCAGCATTTCACCTTCCCACGTGTTGCTAGTGAGGCCAGGAGAGCCACTCATGTATATGCCGTGTTGTGCGTGTGATGTGTCGGTGTGAGCTTGTCCGTGCGAGTCCCTGCCCACAGCAATATATAAATCCAGCTTTACTGATTTAAGTGAAAACGGAAAAGCATTTCTGCCTTTCTAGGTGTTCAAATTGCCATCCCATGCCCAGCCTTTATTTGCTCTGGACTGATTCAAGGAATGGATAGACAGGGTAATAAAGCTTGTGCTGACCGGTTAGCTGTCGTATTGGCCCTAGGGATTGATCAATTGAACACTTTAGTCAGAAATGTAAACAGCACGAGGTACAGTAAGACATTAAGGCTAAAGGGATAACACAAAAAAATCCTATGAACACTTAACGTATAGAAGCTACCCAAACAGCGCACAAGCCAACGTGCAATGTCACTGCGAGCAGCCTCGCTGCTGAAGTACTGCAACTCACCATGTCAAACATGTCTGAAACTCAGCGGCCAAACACAGCTGCTGCGGATGGTTTGGCAAAACTCATGACTGAGGAGATAATGTATCTGAATGCAAAGGAACTAAAACAGAGTGGGGAAACGGCGACCTCCAGTGGTTCACACAATGTCTAATGTGCAAGTAAATAAAAATGTCTGGGTTTCTGAGGCTAATGTGCAAGTAGCTTTGGAAACAGCTGGTGTTTTGAAGGGGGGAAAAAGCCTGGGCGAGCCAAGCAGGGAAAGTGACATAGCAGTGGGAGTGACCCTTGTATTTCGTTAAACCAATAACATTGCTCCAACTTTAGTGATGTCATGTCAGTGTCCTCCGCTCAGTTCTACTGGGGAGGGGAGGGGAGAGGAGGCGGGCTCATAGGTTGGTGAGCCAATAGGAAGTCGGAGTCAGGGTTTCCAGCGCTAGTTTGTTCCGTTCTTCTATGCCCATAAAAGCATAGGGCTCTTTCAGGCTAATGTGAGTAATAGCAAGGCCAGTTTTCAGCCAACTTGCTGAAAAACCCCAGTATGACTACTATTTTGTTTGTCAAGGCACTTTGTTTTTGTTGATGGACACTATATTTGAATATTAACATTACTATATGGAAATATACATGTATAATAACCTAATAATAAATAGTAGTAATAATAAATGAAGCTCAGTGGCCTTGTGGTTAGAGTGTCTGCCTTGAGACTGGACTCAGGACGGGATTTAATCCCTGGCCAAGCCACAAAAAGTGTGTACAAAAATATTTCTATGCCCTTCAACAATAGTATCAATAGTATATATATTTTGTTACTGAGTGTTCACTCCTGTCGTCTTAAATTTGCTTTATAAATAAAGTGGATTTAATTTGATTGATTGATATATACCTTTAACAAAAAAAAGTGAAACACCTAAAATTACAATTACGTGGACCGCACCAGACCGACGGGAATTGAACCACGACAGTGGTGCACGTACAGTACTGTACCTGTCTGGAGAATGAGGTTTTCTAACTGACACAGCCTGTATTGTGTTTTTCCTGGCTTTGTGGAAAGCCCCCCCCCCCCCCCCCCCATCCCCATGAGAAATAACACTACTACTAACCTGCGTGAGCAGTCCTTGCTGGTTGCTGGTGCTCTGTGAGGGGGTGGAGAGGAAGGCCACTGTCTCTCCCAGTGTCTCTCCCTTCAGCAGGGTGTGGAGGAGGACAAATCCCCCTTCCTTGGCTCCAGAGGCCAGGTTGGCCACCAGCTCCCCGGCCTGCTCTGGCCCCAGAGTGCCCCAGGCGTGGTTACACACCACCAGGTCTGCTCCGCCCAGTCCACTGGGAGCGGGGCCCGTCACAGGGTCCCACTGGGCCGCCGTGACGCCAAGCCCATCCAGGCTGGCCTGGAGCGGGGACAGCAGGTCTGGGGCGGTGTCCGTGGCCGTGTAGTCCACACGCATCATGGGCTGAATGTTGAGGAAGGGCACGGCATGGGAGAAGAGCTGTCCGTCGCCGGAAAGAGCCTGAGAGTGAAGTAAAAGGATACATTAACATTTTCAAATAAGGTAAAACTGTAAAAATCTATTTTATTCTGTGATGGCCCATTTACAAAAGAAAAATCACAGCAGTACTTTGAAAGATTAATTCGTTTTAAATTAAAGTCTAGGCCAGTGGTTGGCAACAGGCGCAATAATATCGAGCCTGCCAAATTATTGTGTAAATAATATAATACACAATATCTAATTTCTCAAGAGACCAGCGGAAGTGGAGCGCTAAACGAGAGTGAGCCGGTGACATCCGGTCTCTACAAGTGGAAGCGGGTTGTGCCCCATAGGCAAATTCAAAGGAGAGAAAATAAATCTGACTGACAGACCAACATATAATGACAAAACAGAGAATCTAACCCCACCTGAAGAATGCTGATTATACTCGTATCTATGTTGAGAGACAGGCACAGACAATCCCATTCTTATTCAAACGTTCCATTTACACTTTCTTCAGACTTTTCTCTTGTGTTAGATGTTTTTGTTTTTCCACCGTTTCATCTCTATTTTGTTCATTTGTTCTTTCTTTCAAAGAAGAGACCTTGGACGTTGAAAGAGCTTGTGTTCCTTCCTGTTCCATCTAAAGTAAAATTGTACTGGCTTAGAAAATAATGGGGCTGAGGCCACACTCACTTGCCGACACCTAGTCTAGGCTTTTAGCAGACAATCTCATCCAGAGTGACAAGGTCTGAACACAACAGGGTAAGTGGGTGAGGAATTCAAGTTCAAAGAAAAAGCACAAAGTAACCAGGATCGAAAGTAGTAGTAGTACGTTATCTTTCTAACATACTTTAGCATCTGTCTACAAGTAAACAATATACCAACCAAAATATAATTAGAATCACTCACTAATTAAGTAATAGAAAATGAGGGAGCCAACGCAAATACCATCACAGTAGTGATTTGGTCACAGGTGCAAACTGAAGGCCTTTAGCTACCTTAAAAAGGAGATGGTAGGCAGGTTTGATGCCGGTGTAATCAAATGCTTTGTTGTAATGCTGTAATGGGGGGGGGGGGGGGGGCGCTATATAAATGTACCTTTTGCAAATAACATCACACACACATTTCAATTAATTGCATTGTTTAGCCCAGAGCTTCCCAAAGTTTTTAGGTCGAGACCCAAAAGAGAGACGGTACACACAATAGTGAAAATAGCAGATATACAAGCTCACAACGTGTCGCTTTGCCCCATGTTACGTGTGTGTATATTATATAATATATATATATATATATATATACACATATACACACACACACACACACACACGAGTCGTCACCCATACAAATTGGTCCACCGACCCACTGTTTGGCAAACAGTGGTGTAGCCCAACCCAACTGTCGTAAAATGACACAGTACGTTACACACTCTTACCTCCAAGACTTTAATCTTGCCAGGTGTGCAGTTCTCCATGGCGATGTCCAGACAGTGTCTGAAGGCGGAGGCGTCCAGCAGGCCTCTCAGCAGGGGGTCCTGGAGAAGGCACCCCCTCTCCTTCTGCACCGTCTGCTCCAGCTCCGACCGCAGGTTACCGTTCAGCTCCAGGCTGCACAGCAGCGCCAGCAGCCGCACCAGGCCGGGCTCGGAGGGCTCCGGGCTGGGCAGCGGGGCATCGGACACCCCTTGCAGACCGGGAATGGACAGCTTGACTCCGTGGGAGGCCAGCTTACACTGCAGCTTGTGGATCAAACCTGCAGGAACAGCGTAGGACAAACTGCTGTTATAGAGGGTTTTCAAACAGACAACGACATTAACAACTGTTCCAACCCATATGAACTTCTGTTTCCTTTCCTTGAAACAAAAAATTGTGAGTCAGCAGTTAGCCACAGCAGCTACAGTGCAATGTATTTATTATGGTGAAAAAATACAGTGAGAAATTATAACATTGCTCGACCCCTTCATTCCCCATTGTAAAACTAAGTAAACTACTTAGTTTTACAATTTAGTAAACTAAGCTGGTTGATGATAGTTAACATAGTTGGCCTAAGCTAACTGTATATAACATTACATTACATTATCATATCAGGTTGAAGAAGCTGGTCAATAGCCGGCCCGAATGTACAGTATGCAAGGATTTAAGCAATAGCTAACAACTATATGAGATCCTACAAAAGGCACTCAAAGATGCATTGCAACAACAAGCAAATGTTCATTCCAATTGTGCATTTTCTCTTAAACACAGTACCTTTGCAGAACCTAAGCTGCTCTGCCAGCTTCTCATTGGCCATCAGGCAGTCCGCCTCCACATAGGGAACAAACACAAACTCCTCCAGTGTGGGCGGGCTCTGTTGCTGTTGGCGACGTGGTGCCACGGTGGCGTGGAGGCCGCAGATCTGGACGCCACCGGCCACTATGTTGTCAAGACAACGGTCCACGTGGACATCCACAGCTGTGGGACGGACAGGAATACAATGTCAAGAGACCGTTTCAGTTTGCAATATACTAAACTCAAGGAAATCCTGGGTAAATGAGTCCCAGTCAAGGTTATTATAGTAAACGAAATAACAAAAACTAAAATTGAGAAAAATAATAAACTAAATAAAAACAATTAAAAAACGATAACTAACCGAAATTGTGTGTTTAAAAAAAGAAATAAAGAAAACTGAAATTATAGACAAAATGCCCTTAGTATTAGTTTTTCTCGAGTAGAGTTTTATTACACAATAGGCCTACTTACGCTGACATTTTTTAATCTGGCACCTGACAAATATCCCAAAGTATGAAAAAAATAACTACGGTAATAAAAACACTAAAACTAAAACTAGCAAACCCGCTCTAAAAACTAATTTAATCTAACTGAAATAGAATAAAAATAAAAATAAATCAAAAACTAAAACGTGTGCCTTTATCATTTATTGTGTGAGAGACAAGAGACAACACAGACCTTGCTTGCCCTCTGAGTAGTCCAAGACCTTCTCCCGGTGCAGGGTAGGGTCCACACACACAGAGCGGACCCTGGTTGGGAGGCGCAGGCTACGGCCGGACAGGCCCACCACGATCATCTGCAACATGGTGTCCAGCAAGGTCACCCAATTGCCTGTCCACTGCAGTTTCCCACTGTCACCTGGGACAACCAATCACAAGCAAGGATAGCAGCAGCGTTAATTAGTCTCAGGGAATCATTGAATGCCGATAGATTCCGCCTCAGTCTCCGTCTCTCTTTGTCCCCCTCTCTCTATCGAAAATAAAGCAGAGATATTGTAATGTAATCAAATAATCATGAAAGAGAGAGGGTCCTGATCAGCCTGTCATTGATAGTGGGCATTAATGATGTCTTCTTTGGACTTGGAAGGATGAACCAACGGAATAACAATGTAGCGCTCACTGGACGTGCATCAGAGGCCTATCATTTCACTGTGAGGAGCTGAAGTGAAATGAAAAACAACACTATAGGAAGTTATCTGGAGGACCGACGGGAGGGGGAATTTGTTCCGTCAAATCAATAGTTGACCATTATTGTCCAGAGACTCATTATACATGTTTGAAAACAGACACACATATTTACATCTATTAATAGTGACTGGAAGAGCGCGAGGAGATATGGAAAATGTATCCTATAAAATTTGAAACTTAAGAGAACAATTTAAGATAGAATATTTTCATGCTAATAGAATAAAGTGAAAGGGACGCACCAGTGACATTTCTTCTACATTTTGTGGAAGCCAAGCACACACACACACACACACACACACACACACACACACACAAACACACACCTGCGTTGTTAGACTCGAGGATACCCTGGAAGGTCTTTCCGTAGTCATAACCACGGAGACGCAGCTCTTTGTAGATGTCATGGGCTGTAAGCTTCATTTTAGGGTCGCTGTCCTCCTTGCCAACAGTTGACTTGGCAATCTGAGAGCGGAATGAATCCAAGGCTGCGTCCTCCAGAATGCTCACCTTACCTGGAAATGAAACCAGAGGATTGTGATACAGTAGTGGACTCGATTGATGTTTATGTTGACTGCACGAGAGAAACGTAAAATCTGCTTCTCTGATAGGCCCTGCGATTGTTATGAGGTGAGACTACAGTATGTAGACAAAAGTAGCAGAATTAGTTATTCTTTCTTATAGAGATTGTGATATGACCTACCGCTGACAGCCAAGTTGCCATTCTCCGAGACCTCAAACTTGTTGGTGGCAGGCATAAGACGCACCTCCAACTGAACAGAGCCTGCGAGAGACATAAATACATGTATACGAGAAAGAAGAAATCGATGAAAATCAATATCAAATCATGTATTCTCCACATGTTGACACAATATATTTATAACATAATATGATACAGAATTCATCATGCGTCCATTCGCATTATTAGTAGTAGGGGTGCCAGGTAGACTCTTGTCTATCAGAGAAATATTATTCCTCCTTTTGTTTCAATGAGTAATTACTCATCTGAGTTTAATCACTTTAAACCATACACAGGACTTGCATAATAAAATATAAAACCTTGTTGGTGAGAATAAAACCATAAACACCTTGTCAAGTCAGCTTCAAGTATTTTAGTGAAGGATTAAAGCAACAGAAATAACTCGTTCTAGTTCATCACATGTAAAATATACAGTTCAGAATGTTTGTCCTCACCAGTCTTGGGCAGGATGGTGGCCCTGTGGATGGTGACGTCCTCAAAGGTCACGGGGGTGGTTTCCATGACAACGCCCAGGCTCCTCATCAAGGTCCTCCAAGCCAGCACCAGGTAGCCGGTGGCCGGGTAGAGGACACGGCCGTCGATGCAGTGACCCAACATGTAGTAGTCTGGGGACTCTGGGTTGATGTCTGTGTCATGGAGGGAGGGAGTCGGATTGGATGAAATTTAAGCACATTTTCTCACATGTACAGTAAGTGATTCTGTGCCCAGAGCAAGCAGACGGTATACAATAATTATTCCCTGCGCGACATGTGCGCGTATATTAGGCTACACACTCGCTCGTGGTCAATGGAAATGATTAGCAGACGGTATTTATTTTTTCCTCAAAAACGTCGGCACGGCATACTACGTATATAGCGTATCTGGGGACTACACTACTGCAGTCTCACCAATATTGTAGACAGTGGCAGACGTAGATCCCCCAGAGCCACAGGGGAAGTCCTCTGCCTTTGGGACGTCCCAGGTCTGGGCGTGGTCCCACTGCACCAGGGGGGAGATCAGCGGAGTGCCAGATGGCACCGGGTACTCCACAGACGGACTCAAGCGGTTAATATTCACACTGATGCTGCACAGAAAACAAACCATGAAGAGTAGAAATATGACAAAGAGGAAGATCCACGGTGTACAGCAGAGCTTCTTGTCTGGGGGCCAGCCCAGAATAAAAATGTATAACGAAGTAACTCCGGTTTTCAGTTTAATCCAGTAAAAGCATTTCTGGCCCGACTGATCGGACATTTATATTTATTTATTAAATTATTATATTAGATGTTATCATTATTTCCTGTTATCCACTTAAGTCCTATTTTATACTTTGTCATACAAGAGTGTTGCAGGAAGAAAGCTGATCAACAAGCGAACAATGTGTCACGATACGATGCTTTGTGAACTTGTAGAACATTTTTGACAATAATTACTTGCCCAATATACAGTAGGAAAGGCAGGCTGAATGTGGTTAACTCAAAGTGATAGTCGCGACCCCCAGGTTGAGAACCCCTGCTCTATACAGCACGTGTGATGTGATGCAGCGCATGCGAGGCAGCTACGGACCCGCTCATGTGGAGCTTGCCAATGTGTGAGAGGAAGAACTCCAGGTTGTTGGCGTGGCCTCTCTTCATCAGGGGCAGAATGGCACAGGTGGGCTTCAGGCTGCGTTTCAGGATGGCCTATGGCAGCGGAAAAGAAAGGAAGGGGTGGGATAGTTATTATAGTGTCGCGTCGTTCATTCCTTTTTATTTCGTTTAGAATTTCTGTTTTCCATTTCAGTTTAGTTTTTAAGAGTTTTAATGTCATTTGTTTATTTGATTTTCTTAGTCAGGAGCCAGATTAAACAAGGTCAGGAAAAAAAGCAGATCTACAAGCAAATTGCATTGCACTGTGAGCTTATAGATCTGCTATTTTTGAAAATTTGTGACAAAGACTAAAACCATAGATATTTTCACAATGACTTTTGTTTTTTAATACGTTTTAGTTAACTGAAATAATAACTAAAACCAACTATTCATATTCTAATTGTACATTTTAGTTGCAACCCTGATGTCATACCTGCAGCAGACCGTGGGGGGCGATCTCCACCACGGCGGCGTTGTCAGGCACGTGGTTCAGCGCCTCCTGGAAGAGCACGGGGCTCACCAGGTTGTTGACGTGGTATTCAGCAGAGCTGTACAGAGAGAGGGGCGACGCCCAGTCAGCCTCAGGGATGCTGGAGCTGACCCACCGCGAGGAGCGCTGCCGGGGCGCTTTGATCACCTTGCAGAGGAGGGGAAATAAATCCTGTATGTTCATTGAACTGATATATGGATCAGAACAATCTATTCTTTTTTTCCCCCTTTATATATATATAAAAAATATGTTTTATTTGATTTTCAACATTAAAAACATTTCATTGCCCGGCCTATACCTTCCCCACCCAGAAAATTAAAATTCATCATTCTCTCTATATCTATTCTTGATAAATTATGCTTAGCAGGGGGAAATGGGCATTGCATAATTGATTTAGGGTGTGCCAAAATGAAGATATGGTTGTATTACCCATGTTTGCCAGTAGGTGTCACTGTCATACTAGGTAGGTCAGTAGTTGGCAGTTACCTTTTTAAGTGCCGCGAGCAGGTTTGGAGCGATGGCGGCCATGTAGTACGAGTGGAAGGCGACGCCAGCACTACGCACCTCCTTGGCAAATACGCCGGTCTCCTTCAGCTCTGCCACAAACTTACTCACAGCCTCCTGCAAGAGGCAGACAGACAACACAGTTCATGTCATCAAGGTGGTTCAACATGTGGGGTCTATATAGTCTTAGAGTCAGGTCCCATGAATTAAAGCAAACCAAAACGAATCTTTTTTTAAATAGCCAAGTCCCAGTGTGCGTCTGTGTGATTTGTGAAACAGTGTGAAAGGAGCCCCCCACACCAGCACTGTCCTAAACTATTACAACTACCACAATATGTAACATTTGGATGTTTTTGAGGCTTGATTGAGGCTTTAACCTTTGCTTTTATATGACCTATCCAAGACAATTTTATGGAAGATGCTTCTGGAACTGCTAGTTTGACCAATTCAAACGCCATAAACTTAAAAATAAATGCAAATAGCCTAACTGCAAGCTCTTAATGTGTCTTCCATAGAAGACATGCTCGCTTCTATGGAATCCAAACTTTAATCCATGAGGTCCTGTTTAAAACCTGTTAATCAGGATCTTTTTATTATTATGATCTGTGTGCCAAAATATGAAGCAGGTGACACATATTTCCAGGTAGTTATCACAAACTCAAGATTATACAATGTGCACACATGCATGATGCACTGAACAAAGAATGAATAAATATGTGAATTTCATTGGAGTGTTCCCCCCCCCCCCTCTTAACAACAAGACAAAGACACTCTTGTAACCTACCACAGCTTCACTATGTGTTCTGACCACATCTGGATAGCATTATGCGTGTACATTACTTCCAACATAATAACTGGGTTCAGCACATACAGTAGCATCTGTACATTCAGTTCTATGATCATTCATCTTACTCCGCCCCAAATGTCTTACATAATGCCTCTAGATCGCCTATTCTCAGCGAAGATATTTAGTGTGGACTGTAGAGCGATAAGAGAAAGGTGCACTAGTATGGAGCCCTGAGGGACTCCGGTCAACCAAATTAAGTGGTTTTTAAGTGTCTGTTTACCTGAGGACCAGAGATGGTGACCGTGTCCTCTGCATTGTGACAGGCTGGGACCACTCCCTGAGGACACTGAGCCTTACACTCCTCCCATGTGAGCCCTGAGACACACAGACAAATGATTACAACACACCTCCATGAGCATATTCTACTGTGCATACTTAACTTCTTTGACTTGTTTATATCTTTTTATTGTTAATGTTTATTGTTGTGGCTCTTTCGGAGCGGGAACTTTGGGGGGGGGGGAGGGAGGGGTAACATACACTTGGCACATCGATTTATTGACCCATATATGTGACTTGGAAAATATGAATACAGACACTTTGAACAACAACACAGCACGGTGGGTCCTTATGGGGGTTCCAAGTGGTCCCCAGCAAAATGAGGAACAGTTCAACCACCCTGTGTTATGCTTGCGACTACAGTGCGTTCATTACTGTCACACACACACACACACACACACACACACACACACACACACACACACGCAGTTTATCGCTCCTCCTCACTCCATCCTTACCGACTGCAGCCATTCCTCCAGGAGGCAGGTTGGCCTCCTTGATGCAGCGGCCTCTCCAGTACGCAGCCAGAACGGCCTCACTGTGGCTCAGGGAGCCGTCAGCGTAGCCACAGGCCAGCTCCCCTACAGAGTGACCCACGATGCCATCAGGCTCCAGGCCCAGTTTGGTCAACAGGTCAATCTGGGCTATCTGCGAAAGACAGAGAGACAAGTTCAGTATACCTTTGCTGATTTGTGTTACTTTATACATTCATCTGTGTCCGGTGGGACACGCCTACTCTGGTGTTAAGGACTTCTCCTTAACGATATGTTATTCTCGACTTCCTGCGCACGCATGAAATGCAGCACAGCCGTCGACTGCTGCAAAACCAAAAAATTACGATTTCGCTACTCACCAATACAAAGACGGTTTTGTCGTGTCAAAAGCCTACTTTCCCTTAGTGGACAGACTCTGAGCCCCCGACGACGCACTTTTTGGCCAGAAAATGGCCAAAAGGTGCATTTTATATGTGTGGTGTGGGACCACTAGGGAAAGTAGGCCTTTCGACTCCACAAAAACCATCTTTGTATTGGCGAGTAGCGTTTTCTTTTTCTTTTTGCAGCAGTCGACGGCTGACAGCCTGTGCTGCATTTCATGCGTGCGCAGGAAGTTGAAAGTACCGTAGCGTTAAGGAGATGTCCTTAACGCTATATGGACCAGAGCTAGGACACATCCAGAGCGGGCTCTGATGGAGACCACACAGTGTGGCAGGGAACCACTTTTCACTTATCCCTACACCCTCTGTTTCTAGATTCATCGGGCTGTATTTTGCGTGTCTTAAGTACCAGGTCTTATTACCTAACTTGAGTAAACTAAAGACCTGGAGGCGTGATCAATGCTCTTTGGCCACTCAGAATAGCCAAATGGCGTTGATCACGCCTCCAGGTCTTTAGTTTACTCAAGTTAGGGAATAAGACCTGGTACTTAAGACACGCAAAATACAGCCCATAGTATTTACATAGTTTACATAGTACATGCATACACCTTCCCTAATGTATATCTGGTTTCAGTATTTATTTATGGTGTATCGTCTCTATTATTAAGGTTATTGTAGCAGTCAATTTATATTGGGGGTCGGGAGGGGGCGGGGGTCCAGAGACATTGCCAAAGCATTTCCGGGGGTCCCCAGCCAAAAACGTTGAGAACCCCTGTCTTAGACAAAATGAAAACTGTGGAAGATGTCTCATTTCACCAGTGATTACTTTATATTACTATGAGTAAAAATGAGAAAAATGTCCTTCACAAAAGAAGCATTTCAATGGAATGTTTAATTTCAAAAGACTTATTCTGCCCCAGCCAGGTTCCCACAATATCAAGATGGTGGCTCGGCCATACCTGTATGGCAGCGAGAGCAACAAAGGCATGGACTGTGTCTTCAAAGGTGTTCTCGTCAGCCTCCATGAGCAGTGTGGAGATGCACAGTCCCGTGTCCTTCAGAGCCACGTCGGAGCGCAGGATCGACTCTCTGAACTCTGGCAGTTGCATCATGCTGCGGCCCATGCCCGCCCACTGGGTGCCCATACCTGGGTGGACGTCAGACACACATTCACTTCAATATGCTGTTGGACCGAAGGATATTCTAGCTAGAGAACTACACTGACCCGAGATCAGATTCTAAAAATGTCTTCTACATTCTGACAGTTTTCTGAAGAAGCTATGTTTCTATGTCAGTCATTCTTTGATTTTTCAAAAATAGCAGACCTACAAACTCGTAGCGCGCCACTCGGTGGCGCTCTATGAGCTTGTAGATCTGCTATTTATTTTTAAACTTTATACACTGCCATTCTTTTCGGGCTGTTTAATCAATCACTTTTTTACCATTTTGGCTTCCAACGATTAATGCGACCGAAGGTCACGTTTACTATGAAAACCTGCATCTCCCGTCCGTTAGTTAGTTAGTCACCCACGTCTCCATTATGGTAACGCACTTTGTGACATCTATATGGATCTGACCTCATGACATCTCGTGACATCATGTAGACCCTTAGATCTATATGGATCTGACCTCATGACATCTCGTGACATCATGGAGACCCCTTAGATGCTTGTCAGTCCATCATATGTCAGGCTGACATCATCAAACCCTCTAGTCTACACTCAAGACACACTATATATGGCCATGAACCCTGGCCATGGCCATGGACCCCGGCCATACCAGTTTTTCATTGTGCATTTTTTGTTCAAAGTTGATCCCATGGCAAAGAGACAGCACTCGCCCAGCAGTCTGCCGTCACCCAGGACCGATGTGTGCACGTGCAGATCTGCGCCAGCAACTCTAGATCTGACCTCAAACCTCAATCCCTTAGATCTCCATATATGGAGCTGACCTGTTCTGACATAATTTCAGACCATTCACCTGAACAGATGTACCAGAGAGGCCTGGGACTGGGCTGGGTCTGCTGCACCTCCGTGACGTCAGTCTGGGAGCCAATCAGAGTGTAGCCTCGGAAGGGCATGCTGGCCGTGGGAACGTCGGCCACCTCGTTGAGCAGAGACAGGAAGTGGTCATCGTCGGCGTGTTCCTTCCCCTTATTGAGCAGAACGCTGACCGCTTCCTCCGTGCGACCGCAGGCCTGGAGGACCCTTGGGACCGCCCTGGGGGGCGTTTCTGTCATCCTGTTAATAGGTACGTTAAAAATAGTCCATTGTTAATCGATGAATCGATTCTTCAATTTAAAAGAATACTGCGGTTCCATCATTGGGCGGTTTTCTGTGACTGTAATGCACACGTGGCTGAGGAACGGACATGTGGGGCGGTTAAAATAATTCACGAATTCATGGATAATCGACATCCCATACCTGGGAGGTTTCTGGGCGACGCCGTCCACGGGCCGGAGGATCACGTGGACGTTGGAGCCTCCGAAGCCGAAGGAGTTGATGCCCACGATGCCCCCGCGGACGGGCATGGGCCGGTCCACCACGAGGAGGCGGCCGTCCGTCAGCGCCGGGATGTCCTCGTTGGGGCTGTTGAAGTGCAGGTTGGGAGCCCACACGCCTCGCTCCAGAGACAGCACCACCTGTTGGACGGAGGGAGGGCAAGGCGGCGCGGCCGGTAGATGAGTGGATAGTAGTGGATAGTAGTGGATAGTAGTGCGCCGACCACAGAAATCTAAACCAGTGGTTCCCAAACTTTTTTTTGCCCGTCACCCACAGGAGAAATTAAGACGACACAAACTCGGCTATTTTCACTACTGCTTAGACATTTGTTTTCTAATTTATGGAAATCATAAATGCAAGGAACCCATAAAAATGCATCCGTGACCCACAAATGGGTCCCAAACTCACTGTTTGGGAAACCGTGATCTAAACATCTCCTGGTTCGATTCCACCTTGAAACCTGTGTTGTTGTCTCTCTACAATAGCCTGTCTAAATATAAATGTTAATACTGAGACCAGATGAATTTGAATCCTGAACTCAGTCTGGAGTAGCATGGCATGGCCAGACTAATATCAGTTTATTCGTCTGGTTTCCAGGCCAAGTCTAGCCTGGCTCCAGCCCCTGAATTGGCTATCAAATCGCCATATGATAAATAGTTTCTTTACAGAAACGACAGGTTTTAGAAACATCATCATCCGACATATTTTACCGTCGTTTACATGCTAGTAGCGCTCGTTGACCGTGTTCGTTAGCAGCAACCCACATTGACATCTGCTTTGCTAATATTTTGATTGGTTGGTGCTGCCGTGGGGAGGGATTTCAGTCTGAATAATGAAGTGAATCAAAATGAAGCTAGACCAAGTGTGAAGTACTAAACAACTATTAGGGGACCAGAGAAAATCTTCCTAAACAAAGGCCTTGTTGTTCCACATCTCACCTTGGCGAGGGCGGTGAGACCAGAAGCAGGCTCGGGGTGGCCCATGTTGGACTTGGTGGAGCCAATGAGCAGAGGGTCTCGCTTCGATTGACAGAACACGCTGACGATGCCGTTCACTTCCTGTGGGTCACCAACCTGGATGCAGAAAAGCAAGAGACACCACAGTCGTTAAGACAAACTTCCAACTGGTGTGTTTTAATTTTTGCAGACAGCTTGTTTTAGTGACGAAATGATGAAGCAAATAAAAAGGCCTTGTACGTGAGCTCACCTTGGTTCCGGTACCATGGGCCTCAATATACTCCACTTGCTCAGGGCTGATATTGACCTCCTCGTAAAGGGAACGCACCAACCTCGCTTGCATGTCACCCGATGGGAACGTCACGCCTGGTAGAGGAAAGGGAGGAGAGAGTCATTCAGAAATATTCTTCGGGATCAATATAGGTAGGATTATTCTATATGAGAAGGAGAAACACTGAGACACCCTGAATGGGTTGAGCTTCAAGCAATAGCACTTGTCAACCACTAGCGTTACTGCAAAACACAGGGTCTGAACTTCTCAATGGAAAGTAGAGATACCCCCTGCAACCACCCAATAATGTTAGATATATTGTATTAACATACTGTACTATACAGAATCATTTCTGGATTGCAGCTTTAAGGACTATAGTGTGTGTGTGTGTGTGTGTGTGTGTGTGTGTGTGTGTTCGTTATATGAGAGACATGGACATGCAGTCTATTTCACATGATAGTGCCATGAAGTTAATTAATAATGTAAATATGAGACTGACTGGGAATCCTTCTGGGCCATTTGCGTGCAGAGAAGGTGGTAACTGGAAAATTCTACAGTTAATATTTATAGCACTGGACCTGTCTGCATATAGCTCCTCATTCCAATGCTTGCGTCTGTGTCACACCAGTTCAACTCTGACCTACAAACAACGACCCTCACAGCCCGACCAAAAGCATGGTGTATACCTATATGTGTACTGTATATGTGCTTGGAATGATAAGTGTGAAACTTTTGTGAACATAGATATGTAGAAAGATGAAGACTCAGTAAATTGATTGAATGCCATTTTCAGAGAGCTTGTCATATCACTATGTGTCGCTTTAGGCATGTGTGTAAGTTTGCTCATCAACCATGTCCATGTTTATAAACAGACACAGCTTCAGTAGCCAAGTAAGTGAAGAGTGAATGGTTGAAAGGTGAGCACGAGTGCATTCCCTTATTTATACTGTGTGTGCACATACATGCGTGCATGCTAAGAAACTCTAGCTTAAAGTAGTCTGACACACTATACCTTACAGAGGTCTCCGTCTACTTGTATTTGTATTTCAAATGGCAAGAGGTGCCTGGGTGTTAGCCAGGGAGATGGGCAACAAAAAAGAAATAATGTCTTTAATATGCGTGCATAAGTGTACTATCAATTTCTTCAAATTGAGATCAAAATGTGCATTTGATAATAATATAGTCACCGTTTGTTGTTTTGGGGTATTATCATTGTGTGTACCCTCCTCAGGGACTCTTTGACACATAGACTAGGCAGGGTGGGGGGATGAACCAGTTAACTTCTAATTACCAGACGGACGCTCTACCCACTCAGCTACGGCCAATACTAGCAAATACAAAAGCTGTTGGGCACTACTTGGGCACTAGTCAACAAAATAATGTGTCAAGCAGACAAAGAGGGCATTTCTAAGAACGTAATGCCTCCAATAACCATGTGTGGACAGACAAACTAGACTGCGTACTTGGTGCCAACTAAGGAGTCACGAGTCAGAACAGAACAACAGGCAGGTCTGTTGAAGACGGTTCATTCTCACCCTGCTCCTTGTAACCATCGGTGTTGTTGCCAGCATTCAGAACTGTAGCATAAACCCTCTTAGCCATGGAGCGCTTGGTCAGCAGCACGGCCACCGCAGCCTCAGAACGGCAGTATCCATTTCCTGGGCGGCGGCAACATTGAAGGACAGACAGACCATAAAAATTAAAATTTCAGTCATATTATTTACAGATAATAAGAAATGCTTTTTTTTGGGGGGGGGGGGGGGGGGGTTCTACTATTTGATTGATTGTAAAGCACTTAGGTCAACATGATTTTAAACATGAATAAAACACACATGAATAACCCTAACCCTTATAATAACCATGATGTGGGTTTTTTCTACCTGAGGCATCGAAGGACTTGCAGGTTCCCTCAGGACTGAGCATGCCCAGTTTCATGAACTGCACCGAGGTGTTGGGCTTGAGGAGCAGGTTGACCCCTCCCACGAGCGCCGAGTCACATTGTCCGTGGCGAATGGCGTGGAAGGCGTTCTCCAAGGCCAACAGGCCGGAGGAGCAGGCAGTGTCGATGGCAGTGCTGGGGCCTGGGGAGATTAAGGTGGATTAAGTGGGGGGAAAAAAACTATACCATACCGTAGTTCACAAAGTATAACTCGATAGAAAACTCTTTTAAAACGTCAATTCAGATTTCATGCAGAGTGTTGTGCTATAGTTGCGTACCGTTGAAGTCAAAGAAATAGGAGAGGCGGTTGGCAAACATGGCCCGCTGGCACCCGGTCATGCTGTAGCCTAGCAATTCCTCTGGGTCTCTGCTGAAGGCCTCGCCAGCCTCTGAGCCGCTCACCCCGATGTAGACGCCAGTCTTACTGCCACGCAGCGACACTGGGTTCAGCCCTGCGACAACAGAGACACACGCGCTTCAGTCTCAGCCACACTGCAGCTACTCCATTATTTAGCCATTTGTTTCACCAGATGATGTCGGGGATGACTTGTGACACAGGTCGTGATCCCGATTTGTACCCGTGACATGGGGATTAGGTCTGAGGCTGTATGGTGATACACATGCTAACTGGTTGAGTCACCAGGGTGACCCTTGATCATGCCACCCCCCTCCTCACATAAAGGCTTTTTGTCCTCACCTCCATCTACGATGGCCTCATAGGCGATCTCCAGCATGAGTCTTAGCTGGGGGTCCATGGTGTGGGCCTGTTTGGGGTGAACCCCGAAGAACGCTGCGTCAAACTTGCTGATGTCTTTAAGCTTGCCATTTCTCTTGGGCAATCCATAGAGACCTGGGACAGAATGAAAAGACAATAATAACCGAAAGGTTATAAAAGAAGGAAACAGTCTGTTTTCATTCATGAAAATGTATTAATCACAAGGAGGTCAGGATTATGTGCTAGATAATTACTAGATAAATGGCAAATGAAATTAAAAACAATAATCTCCACACCAAGTAGCTCCCATTAAAATACTTTTAAATCTGCACAAATAGCAATGTTATGAGCAACACATGCTCTTCTCTTTTGTGAAATCTGAGAAAGAGCCTGTGTTGCTTGAAACTTCAATATTTGTGCAAATGTATATTATTTGACTAAAACTAAAACTGGATTGGATTACATTCTTACAGTATTTACGGTTGTCAGAGTTTTAAACGTATACAAGCTACTAACAGGTACTGGTGTAGAGAAGTGACGGATGCTCCTTTACCAAAACATACTGTCTTTGGAAACCAGCAGAAAGTCTGTCTGTCTGCACCATTTTAAATCACTGTGCAAACACTGTACCAGCAGCCCCTCTTTCCTGTTCTATGTTCTCCCCCCAAGGTGTGTGTGTGTGTGTGTGTGTGTGTGTGTGTGTGTGTGTGTGTGTGTGTGTGTGCGCGCGTTCTACTCTGGGTGTCGGCCGGCCTGCCTGGGACCTATTCAGCACTTGAATGTGAGCTCTAGGTGGTTGCCAAGCACTGAGGGGATGAGTGGTGGTATTCACACAGAGGGGAAAAAATGGAGAGACACGCAAAGGAAAAAAGGCACTTTACGTAATGAGAAATGGACAAGAAACGGGTCCAGGACACAATAAATTAAATTAGACGGAAGAGAAGATGATCAGAGGAAAGCAAGACCGAGAGGCTGAGCTGAGGCAGCAGAGTTGTTTTATGCCTCCATACAACAGAGTATAAATTAAGCATGAGTAGAATTGCTTTGATTGCAAGGACAAGGGACATCGTCAATAAACGGTTCTACTTCGGAAAACAGCCATGTAACCTATCATGTAGCAACTCGACAACTTCACAATATGTGCACTGCAGTATTAAAAAGAATGCTAAACGAGAAGGCACTGCTTGTTGGGAGTAGGCAGGGCTGTTGTAGCGAGTGCACGTGCGTGTGCGTGTGCGTGTGTGTGTGTGTGTGTGTATGTGAGTGAGAGAGAGGATGAAAGAGAGCTACAAATCACCAGGCCAATATTGCCAGGAACTTAGGAAGTCTAATTCAAAGTCTGCAGCTTTACTAGAGAGTAGTACAGAGAGACTACAGAGTCTCACCTCACAACACAGCGCTCTCATACGAGCTCCAGGCTTCATGTGGGTTCATTAAAGTGGTATGTGACAGAAGAACAGAGCTTGGTTTAGGTGGAGCTTACAATCCAAGCCTGTTGTGCAAAATCCCACATTCATCCATGCAAAGCTTTATTTAAGCCTCATCATTGAGATTGCCCCCATCTGCAGTGATGTCGAGCTACATACACGGTTAAAACCAATTATGCAGAGTTAAACTAAATTAAGAGTTCAAAACAAAACACTTTATAAACAGATTATGAATGCATAATAAATACGCTTATAATGCACTACAGTCTTACCAACAAAACAAACAGAGGACCAGTCTACTCAGTGATTTGAGATCTGATCATTGTGTTGAATTGTCCATGGGTAGTGAGAGTTTTGATCTTGAGGATGCGTTGAACATGACCCAACGCACGTGAATATAACAGTTACTTTGCCATACCACTGTATCACTGCAAAGACCATAACTCAGCAAGTAGCGATTAGTGGCAGTAAAGATACAATGTTTACAGCTGTGATTACAACATTTCAAAGCAAGAGATAATGACCGTCATATCTTATCTTTGCCACTGATAAGGGGTCGTGCTGACTGGATCGAACGACAGTGAGGTCAACGACAGTGAGTGTGACTGAAACATGACAATTCAAGCCCGAACCAAACCCACCCTACAATTATTAACCACTTGAACCCTAGTAGCATTTCTATTCTGGGTCAAACATGGGTCGACAAGCTCACAATGCGTCACAGCACATTGTGAGCTTGTAGAATTTCTATTTACGGCTAAGGTATTTAGTGTAAAGTGAAAACAGGTGAGCCCCTAGTGCAACGCCCTGGGAGACTCCGGGCAACTACAGAGTTTAAGTGCAAGAACCGAGACAAACGGTGCAATTAGGCTATTGTCTGAACCTGAACCAGATGCTTAACAGACTGATGCTTTGATTGAGCGGTGTCTTGCTCAGGGAGAACTGAAGAAGATGCTGTCAACTTATATCTTTTATTCTATCTATCAACTTGTAAAGTTGTTCCGATACAAATGTCAGTATCGGAAAAGCTGCCGATACCGCCTACAATGTTGGTATCGGCAAGTACGCCAGTCTATGCCAATCCGATACCACATAATGTATCTCATGATGATATATCATTTACAGCAATCAATTATTTTGTGTTTTGAATGCTTCAGTTGACTACCTGACACCTGTACTAGTATTTATATTATTATTTTACTAACTTCGGCACTTTAACATTAATGACATTTGTATTTATTCCTATATCATTGGTTCTCAGACTTTTTAATTTCAAGGACCCACATAACTCTGAGAGTGTACAGGTCCATTTGCACACTCTCAGAGGTACAGAGTACAGACCTGTAAGGGTCATTTGAGAAACTCTCTCAAGGAACCCTTGGAGCCCACTTTCCTAGATGGGTTTGTTTTTTTAAATTTCACATGGATATCGGATAGACCTGTACTCGGTAAGTTATGGGAATCAGTATCGGGAAGGGGAAAATACATTTCATTACATCTCTATCAACTTGTACATGCAGGCTGGGGTTCAACGTCTCACCTGGCTTCCACCGCCTGTCGTCCTCTGTTACCATGTCGACGCCGTTCAACAGGTTGTCCCAGAACTCCTCCAGGTTGTGGGACTCGGGCAGGCGGCCCGATATCCCTGCTATGACTATGTCATCCATACTGGAACTACTGTGAACACAAAGGGGAGAAGAGGTGTGCCTCTTTGTCAACAGGAACAGTATGACGGAGCCATATTATCACCACAACGACCTGTCTAAAAGAACCGTCGTCCACATCAAGGACCAGAACCACTAGGGTTGGGATTAGATTCATTATCGTCTGTAAGACTCTTGTAATGTGCAGTGGTTCCCTATGACACAAATAGTCTGCTGGTCATCAAATGATTTGCTTCGGAATGCAACAAAAACAGAAAAATATCCATAAATTCAAGTCTCCGTGGGGTGAGTATTCCACAGTTCACGCTCCTATGCACCCATAGGTAAGAGCAGCGAGGACAGTCGGTCTCCGACAGAACCTCGTTGCCATCCTACAGTTGGTTATGGCAAATTGACTTCACAGATTAATACATGTATGAGTTCATCACTAATTCATCATTAATTAAGCTTTAATTACATGTATACATTTGCATAAGTATTACTGTTTTCTTGTTTTGTTTCTCGGCATAACTCCTCATACAGTACATCAATAACATAATAATCATCAGTCTATTTCATGGCTCCAACACAGCTATAGAGTGGGGACTACTCCGACTACATGCTTGGTGCCACTGTTTAATGTACATTGTCTTTGTCAGTGTAACGATGATGCTCACAAGCCTCACATCAATATTGTTATTGATAGTTATCATTCTTGATTCTTAGACTTCCTTTTTTCCATGCTAGACCACTGTGGACAAGTAGAGGAAGATGTAATATAGAGTAAGCATGACGGGTGTAGGATAAGCCGTGATGGCAACGAAATAATTCAACATGAAAATATGACAAATGGAGCTAAAAAGCAATGTATTGAGACCGTTGCTGTAAAAGGACAAAAGACATTAAAGAATTTGTAATGGAATGTCATATGAGCCGTACAAATAAAGCACTCAGACTGAACCCACGTAGAAAGATAAGGGGAAATGTCAAAGCGTAAAAATAACTACACCCATTTCTTCTCATATTTAGCCTAGGATCTCCTAATACTACGTGCACCATTGTATATTTAAGAGGTATTTGCTTCATCCTCTTGCAATTGTGATCTTCCTATCACAATTCAAACCATAATATGCTGGTCTGAGTAGCAGAAAGTCTAGACAAAAGGTACCCTGGGGGCGTCTACTGTCTACTACACAAAGAGACATGCTCCACCCCTGCTAGGCCTCGGACCCATTTACCAGACATTGAATAATAATACTTTTCATAGCACATTTGACATTAAAATCACTTCAAAGTTGAATGTGTGTGCATGCACACACACACACACACACACACACGTGTACCGTATTATGCCACATAAAACCTATTATTTGATGTGAACTGTGCAAAGTTACTGAATGTGAATGTACATTGTCAGTCACGTTCTATATACTATAGCCCCAAGAATTTAAATTTATTTTGCGATAGAAATAGTCAACATTTGCTTTGAAATAGTAGACTGAAACGAACAAAAATAAATTGTGCCATTACAAATATGCTATATTAGCACACTGGCAGCTTAAATGTTCCCAGTAGAGCACACACACACACACACACACACGGCACAGTTTATTTTACTGTGCCCATTGGTTAACAGAGTCTCAGAAAGCTGATATTCTACTGTAAATGCATGAAAGAACAATTACAACAGACAATGTCGTCTATAGTCATTGGCTACTGTCTGTGTGCACACAATCACACATGAGTGAACTGTATTGTGTTGGATTGGGTTGCATGATGGTGTGTGTGTGTGTGTGTGTGTGTGTGTGTGTGTGTGTGTGTGTGTGGTCTCAGATCTTTGTTCTTCTTTTCTGGGCCATGCAGGCACTTCCATGCCCGCTATAGGCCAGTCACCTCTTTCAGCCAATGACGCCACAGGGGTTGGGGCGGAGCCAGCAGCCACTAGAGGCAGAGAAACGATGGATGCTGCTACCTCATCTCAAAACAGTGGTCCCTCTGTTCATCTGCCTGTGCCCGCTTTGTACCAAACACTGGGTAACATAAGATGCATCTTCAACCTACATGACAGTTGTCACAAGAGCCACGCACGGCCTGGGAATCCACCGGACAAAAGCAAAGCTTTTAGGCGCCGAGACTTCTTTCTGGCCTTATCTCCTATTCTCCTTTCATGCATGCACTTCGCTGAACCTACTGTATCAAAGACGCTTTTCAATCTTTGTAATGTTACTACCACGCCTGCTCGCAGAGGACTGCAGAACAAGGCAAGCAGCCTAATAACAAGTCAAAGTAGTCCGTCCTAGATGGACATGAATGCTGACTAGACAAAAGGAAGGACAGTTGTTTGTCCCAGTGCGTTGCCATTCTCTGTCCTACAGAAAGCCATGTGTCAGTGTGTGGATGTGACCGCTGCGGTCGAGACAGTGCCCGTGACTCAGTGAAATCACTGCCAATATTCTTTATGCTTACAGTTTGATGATAATTACCGTATTATGCCAACGGAAACTTGCAGATTCATACTTTAAACCTGGTGTCCCTATTTTGGGCTATTTATTGGCAGAAATGTTCAAAATGTTCCACGGTGTGAGCTTCATCAGGTGATGAAGGCCAAACTGTGGCCGAAACATTGTTGCAGATTCTTTTCATTTTAAACGGATATGCCAGTGACCAACTAGATGTTCACAACCTTGTCTTTTGATGTAGCAGAATCAAACATCCTCCATGCACAACTCCTCAATGCATTCTGTGTATCTCCAACAGTCTATTTAAAACGCATGGAAACTTCATGTAGGCTGGTGGAGATTTTCAGCCACCCTCAAAAGTGAGATCTCGACATACAGAACATCAACAACATGATTTTCACATCCTCACAATAGAATAATATTGAGATAGAGTTAAACGTCAGCCATTTTAAAATAAATGTATATACTGTAGACTAGAGTATCCGTATCATAAAATGTATGCAGGCATGATCCAACCTAAACACTCTTTGGGGCAAAATGCAATGTGGCTGGCCATGTTTTTTTGGCCACGGATACCATTGGTCAAAACATGATGAGATCCTTGACAGAGGTAAACATAATGGAACAGAACCTGTGTGCAACAAATGCCGAGACAGACACGGTATCAGACGACTGCCTCACTATAAGAAATACATGAGATGGGGACAAGAGAGAATGCATAGAATGAAAGCTTCATGGTGTGTATATACTGTGTCTAAATGTAGTTTAGACCATTGGTTCACAACGTGGGGTCCAGGATAAGTCTACACTTAGACTACCGGTATGATGATGCCAAAAACAATTGAAAGCATATGCTCACATGTTAAGAGAAATTAGGGAATCCCGAAACAATAGGCCTACATCATACAGTACAACTGTATTACTCTTTTCTTTCCATTTCTTAATCGTTAGCTCAGACGTATTGGATTGGATCTATTGAATACGGACACACAGTGTGTGTGTGTGTGTGTGTGTGTGTGTGTGTGTGTGTGTGTGTGTGTGTGTGTGTGTGTGTGTGTCAGAGTCAGACAGAGGCTGTGTGTACACGAAACTCAATAAACCCTCTCCCGTGTCACACCACTACACTCACATCGCATCACATCACGCCACACACACGCTCACACACAACCACTGTCGTCATTTTGGAAGCGGTATGACTGAATGACTCACCAGTGCACGCTGCCAAAATCCCATGATGCTCTCTGGCACTCTGGAAACTCACATTGCAACGCTAATCCCCAAACTAGAAATTCCAGGTCTGTATTAGCAAGCTCAGCTGGTAAACACACATGCTCAATTAAAGTCACATGTAACTTGTGCTAATAAATTTAGATTATAATTGAACCGTAATTGAACCAACAAAGACAGTGAAACTATCAGTTTCCCAAGACGCAGTGGTAAAGTCCCTGCCCAACACCACAGAGTGGTCCACTGTGGTGCATCCATAGCTTTCTCGGGCATCTACAGTATACACAAACGCAATTGGCCAGTGTTTGAGAGGGAGAGAACCCGGGTCATTGCACGTACATACGGGCAGGGGCTACACCTGTCAGCAGGGAGTGCTGGGCGGGACGAGTAGGATGAAGCCAAGGCTCTAGTCTACAGCCTCCTGGTGGGGGCTCCTCACTGGCAGGTGAGTCAGTAGGATACAACAGCAGTGACAACAGAAACGTGTGTGGGGAAGAATCAATTGGCATAACGACTAAATTGGGGAGGGAAAATGGGGGAAAAACTAAATTGTCTACTAAAAAGAACAACTCGTGCTGCGCGTGCAAAGAGGTACTCTCTACTGTATCTGTGCACCAGTCTGTGTTGTGTGTTACCTACAGTACACGCACAGTGTACAAGTCGAAGACAGATGAGATCAGCATTGTGACAACTAGACATAAATCTTATAGAGGTAAACCCATTAAATCTGTGACATCATTATCAGTCATCATAGGCAGGACCATGGGTCCAACGTTGTTGGTCACACCAGTCCTGGAGAGTTGCGCCATCTCATGCTGGGTGTATTATGTGTGATGCTGTTGCTTACTGAAACAAAAAGTGACGCGTTGTGAGCATCAACACTGTCGTATGACCAAGTATAAATCAGGCTTAACGCAGCCTAAATGGGATTTGGTCACCTGGATGCAGGAGCCAGGGATTAGGCCATGATGGAACAACACCAGCTCCCATACTGTACATATATACTTGACCCAGATCACACACAAACAAACAGCAGGTTGACTGAGGAGATCAGTGACTGGCTGTCTGCTGCAACACAAAGGGTGAGCCAGGACAGAGCATGATGATTGAATGATGACACAGTCAATGCAACACCTCTGTTTTGATCATTTAGTCAAATCCCAGTTATTGTTACAGTGGTGACAAGAATTGTCAACACTGCTGAGGAAACAAAATAAATTGTGTAGCCTACAGTTACAGTATAAACCAGTGGTTCACAAACTGTGTTTTAGAGGTCACCCCTCTAAATAATGTTTTCACCCATGGCACCCTTGAATGGCATATTGTACCTTCATAGCACCTTACAATTATGTCATATTACGGTGGGTAAATCTTTACCTCTAAAGGCCTATTCATACTCCAGCTTTAGGTGATAAGGTGACCACCGAAAAACCACAACATGACTTCACTCAGCAGTGGTAATCGACTCAGACGCTCACCCCAACACATCTCTCTTGAGTATGAATATGCCTTAAGATACAGTATGTCAAAAGGAAAACCTGAGAGAACATCTGCCTCCATTACCGTACCGGATTCAATTAATAACCAAAGCTCAGGTGGAACAAGCACTTGGTGACAGATAGGCACCAGATAGGCTATATGGAATAATCATATATGGTGGTATTATATTATTAGTTAATTCCACTGTGGTGATACCATGCCATGGAATGTTCCTGAAACGTGTCCAGACTGATCACACAGTCAGAAGAGCGTGGAGATAAGACTACATTCTAAAACACAGCAGAAAGTTTGTGTGTGTACTGTAGGGAAGGTGCATCTACTGTAGTAGTGTGTGAAGTTCTGTGAACATGCTAGCACCTATAACCTCCAAAGAGAAGCCCACTTACGTAACGAGTAAATGGCATGGACTCAACAGGGCAAATAGTCACATACATATGCATGTATTATGTATGTACGTAAAATGTAAAGAGTCAAGACAATATTATAGTGCTTCAAAGAAACTACCACATTAACATCAAATCTAGCATTGGTCAAAACAACATGCTATCTACAATATTTGGTCAAGCAAAACAAATCTAAATAACAAAACATGTGAACAAGTAACCTAACCAATATACAGTATATCTATAATTCTAGATAACTAGCATATCTGTAGAGTGGAGGATGTTGCAGCACCCCCTTGAGTTGTAAGAGCTGTTCATAATCGCGACCACATTGATTTTACACATCCCATTCACTTTACTCATCAAAGACAAGTAGGAATAAATATCCCACATACTGGCTAAAAGGCGACCTGGCAGAGCCTCACAGTATGAAAAGAAAAGAGGGACGATTGTGAGACTATTTGAAAGCCCCCCCTTGAAAATAACACTCCTCCTCCTAACATTTTGGCTGGGTAGCATCTATGTGATTTGTCCAGCCAGGTCACATGTGTAAGGGCTGCTATGTGTGCATGGTAAATTCCTCAACCAAGCTTCAAAATGGGCCTGGTCCTCTCTCATGCACAATCAAGCTATTTTTCCGAGGAGAGTCTCACTGACAAAGAGCATACTATGCAGCTTGAAGTCCTACATGATAATTAAGTCATCCATGTGTTCATAATATACTGCTGCTGGTCATATAATCTCCTTAATTACTGGTAACTTGATTTGACTATAATTTTATGAAATGTGTTCAGAAACCTAAAAGACACTTATTTTATAAAAAACATGTCTTATTCTGGCTTTATGGTTTTTCTGTGCTCTGTTCACTGGTGTCCAACAGTCAGGGACAGTATTGCCAGCCAAGTTCAAAGACAATGACAGTGCTTTCACACACACACACACACACACACACACACACACGTGTGTTATAGTCTGAGTGAAACAGGAACTGAACTGAAGCTTTCATTGACCACCCTGGCCTGTGTAGGCCCAGAGATGCTGCTAAGTAATAAAATCCTGGATAATAAATCTCTGAAAGAAATGACTGGTGCACCATGACAGAGCAGCACAACTAAAACAGTGACAGGCACGCTTTTCTTGGGGAAAATGTCACAAAAGCATTCATTTCATCAGCTACAGTTAACAAGGCCTTGGCTTGAACAAAACTAAAACACTCGTGTTCGTATATATACGCAGATTAATATGCGGCATCGGCAATAAATGACGAAGGGGAATGCTAAAATCAAAGCACTGTCTGAAACGGTTATTAAAACATATTTACTCCGATTAATTAAATCCGCGGAGTCTGACCTACCTACATAATTATGTACAGTAGACAATGACATGTCACAACATGAGTGACGTTCGTTTAATAACCAAGAACTTAACGTTCCTCGAATTCTCCCCTACCACATTGCGTGCAAGTCAAGAACATGATCCGCGATTTGTTTTAAAGTCATGGAGCCAAAACGTAATATAAACATTGCAGTGGAGACCAGAAGCGGTACTGTGTGTGTGATGCACTTTAAGCTAGCTAGCGGTCATTCATTTAAAAAGTGACACCGATACACTTTACAGTGAAGAAAGGACACAATCAATTGCATCGATATGATATGGCCCTTCACTGTTAACTTATATATCAAACCTAAAACATGTCCTAGCTGTTCAGCAATGACCATGCATCGAATCATTTGCCACACGCGTTTGCCGACTAACACCGATAACTTACCTATAAGATGATCAGACGATGTATAAATGTCCTATAAATCACAATAATGGTGACGTTCAATGTTGGCAGTTGGCTGTCATGTATTATGTTTATAATCCGTTTATCCTCTGCTCCTGCTCCACGCAGTGATCGTGTGCTTCTCTACAGTTGTTCGGGGGGAATCACTACCTATCTTGCTTCCCGTTCCCTGACCAGCCCAGCTGCTGCCAAAAAAATCTGCTCTCTTCTTTTAATGTGTCTTTCTGTGATGAATTTAAATGTCTCACATTCGCTCTGGCCACGCCACATGGGCTGACAGCTTGGCTCTGCCGCACAGTCCAATGAGAAAAGAGGCAGGGTGCAGGATCCAGCCAGTGATGGAGTAATTCGCTGAACGGCCCCAGTTTGTTACAGGGAGGAGAGAGCGAGAGAGAAAAAAAAGTGAGATGGCAAGACAGCAGGGTTACTGGAGTTCAGAATAGATGATCACCTACCTGAACCATCCTGGATCCAACACGGTCTGGAGTTCAGTGTGATCATCTATCTGGCCTGGAATGGATCAAACACTGAAGTCTAGAGTTCAGAAAATCACCATCCTGGATGAAACGAACAGGGGACAGACAGACATGGAGGCAGCCAAGTTCAAGTTCAAGTTCAGCATCACTGACGTTCACTCATTGGCGACATCTGGCACGTGGAGATGATTGAGAAACACCACTGTGCCCACAGTGCCCGAGCAATGTTATACCTTTCGAAATGCTGCACACAGTGCACAGGACTCAGCAAAGAATTGACTCAGCAAAA
This sequence comes from Protomyctophum bolini, assembly GCF_963924005.1. Classification (NCBI taxonomy): domain Eukaryota; kingdom Metazoa; phylum Chordata; class Actinopteri; order Myctophiformes; family Myctophidae; genus Protomyctophum; species Protomyctophum bolini. The sequence goes on along the minus strand of NC_137879.1, from coordinate 15,305,759 downwards.
AAAAAATCAAATGCTTGGAACAATTAAAGTTGATAAACGAGCTGTCTTCTATTTTTCTACAACTATTTCATCATGGTACTGAATACTGATGAAGCAACCTACCCTACCGTACGGTAAATGTCTAAGTTTCTTTTCTGGGATTATCCTGATGTGATTAATACATTAGGCTACATACCTTATATTAATTTATTTTAATTATATTGACTATTAAAATACAATTATAATAATGTGTTGTGTGGTGACTGGTGAATGAGTGTTATGGTCTCTTAAATTCATAATACATTAAATGTATAAAATAAATGTTTGTAAAACATAAAACCAAGCATAAATGTGTGTGTGTGTGTATATATATATATATATATATATATATGAATGATACTACTTTATCCTACATGTATTGTACATCGTAGATTGCAGACTGGATAGTGATATCTCATTCTAAACTACAGTGACTCTCTCATTGGCATCCGTCCAGTGCGATTAGACAAAGACAAGTGGCCACTTGTACAATATTGCATAATATTTACGCTCCGTATCATAATGTATGCATTGGATGCCGTTAACACACGTGGTGACACACATCCTGATTTTCCAAGTGATGTTTAGTACGGCCAATCACAGAGCGGGGGTGTGTGGTGTGGTCCAATCAAAATAGCCGGAGGGAATTGCTAGGAGATAGGGTGATGTAAGGGCGGAGCTTGTAGCCAGCGAGGGATAGTGACGTAGAAAGTAAGGAGGGTTTCGTCCTGACTGTCGGGGTTACTATAGTTCAAACAAAAAAGCTAACATGATGTTCTTTAACAACAATCGTTGTTCTCCTATACAATCATTAAAATAATCTACTCTGAAGGGACTCCTTTACCGTTAAGAGCTCATTAAACTAATTAAATATGTTTAAATATGTAAACTTGCCATTACTATCAACACAAAGGTGATAGTGTTCACAAGATGAGACAATGATAATATAAAAATGCATAATTTTTTTCATACAAAAATATATTATAAGCCCATGATCTTTTTCTGTCAAAATGAACTGATATTGTTCTGCAAAATTGCTTCATATGCTAGTCACAGGCAAACAATAATCCGTGAGACAAAGGAATGTGGTTTTGTAAAACAAGGTATCAACACGTCATTGCCAAAATATACAGTCTGAGATTGAGCACATAATGTACAGTACCAGGAATCCAGGATAAGCACATTCATTCATTAATACAAGTATAAAACAGACATATTCACAACAGCACTGAGTCCACTGCCAAACATGAAAGAATCAATTCATGTGAGCTTCCATGATGCATTTGTTTGATTTGAAGATACACTGGTTATGGTATCCAGGCTTAATCTATGAATCAGCGTGGGTCCCCCAGGAAAGGAGGTGGCTATGAATGCAAAAGTAGCTATAGGGCACATCTCTATGCTTTTATGATGCTTCCCCAATATGCATGTCATACATAATATGCAATGCATTCAGGCCGGTACAGTTACACATCCATCAGTCTTTAATGTTGTAGTTTCTGATCTTGCTGCTCCTGCCCGTCCCTGCAGTGACAGTCTTGCTTGTTTGTGAGGACAGTGACATCCCAGCAGGTTTCCTCTTCTCCTGCACAGGAGCCCTGACACCCTGCACCCTCACCTGGACTCCTGGACTGCTGAGCTCTGCCATGTCCTGCCTGCTCAGCTCCGCCTCGCCTGAGGGTGCAGACAATGCAATACAATATGAATTATTATTATTATTATTATTATCTTAAGTTGAGATAAACCTTTATTGAGCCCTGAGGGGAAAGCAGCAACGGCAGTAAGCGTGAAACACAGGGTAGTAGGTAACGGCGGGGCTCCACTGGACGAGTGTGACGCGGGTCAAAAAACAAACCGGGGCAATTTTAAAGCAGTCACCGAACGCAGCGCAACGCAGCGTAGGCAGTGGAGCCACCCTTCATTAAAAAGGGCATTCCCTGGTGGTGACAGAGACGCAACGCTGACACATCCAGTGGAGCCGCGGTGTAAGACAGGTAGAACGATTAGGATAAGATAAAAGAGATAATAGATAATAACACATGGTTTAAGAGACTGACACTACTGACTAGTGATGCACCGAATATTCGGCCGCAGAACATCTTCGGCAGAAAATATATCAGAAAATATATCACTGAATAGTTTATGCAATTAGTGCATTCAAAAGAACTGAATAAATGTTTTATGGACCCATAATAGTGATTATTATTTAAGTTACGTTTTGCCATAACCATAAATCAGGTAGCAAGTATGACCATGACAGCAATGGTAGGAAAAACTATATATAATATTAATCATATTCGGTATTCGGTTTCGGCCAAGAATTTCCCTTTCGGTGCATCCCTACTACTGACCAAAGTATAAATATACAATATCTCAGTATATGCATGAATCTATTGTCAATGGATATACATGTATGTACAGACTATCAACAGTGATTACAGTGTCTACTGCAGTGAATACCTGGATATTTGTTGTCTATCAACAGTGAATATGAATATAATCATAATCATAAGTACAGACAACAATTAATACATGAATTATAAGTATGTCTCAGTCTATCAAAATTGAATATACCATACGAGTGAATGTAAGTCAGTCTGACTACAGTTATCCTTAAAGTCATATGCTGCGTTCACACAAAGCTACAAATTGAAGCTGAGCTGGGTTCAACGGATGAAAGCTACAAGCCTACAAAGCTACATGCTGGATTGTTGTTGTTTTTTCTCAATCTCCCCAGCCGTGCCTCCGACACACGTCACTACTCACTATGGACGTGTAGCAGTGTGGCTCAGAGCCTCAGCCTGATCTAATATCTCCCCCGGTCCATTGGGATATCCCTTTGGTAGTGGTTAAGGTTAAGCTATTGGACATTCATGCGGGAGAGTTCGAATCCCGGGCGTTACAGACGCACGCTTGATGACGACAAGTGACAAAGCGACAAATATGCTGTGATCTTTGCATATACCTCGGGTAAACGCAATATTACTTTAAATTGTAACAGTAATATTACAATTTTTTTTGGCAACTCCTCTCACAGCTCTGTTGCCATTACAGTTTGTCTATACGAAACAGAAGGTTCACTCATAAAGGAATGCTGCAGGGTCCTAGCACAAAAAAATCGGGGAAGAAAAGTACTCAATTTTTTTATCGTAGTCATTCTCTTATGCCCATGAAAGCCTGTGCTTTGCTCAAACATGCAGATTAGATAACATTTTCAGACTTCAGCACATGTCTTGCATCCAGCATGCAACACTGAGGTGTTCTTCTACTTGTGCCAATGTCCTCCATCGTTTGGAAATGCCTGGCAGTGCTGTCTGTCTGTGGAGCAATGCTTATCTCACCAACTAAACGTGTCACAATAATATTGTGACATAATGTCAATGTGTCTGATCAACGCAGGTCATGCACATACTGTACACACAGACACATGCTAAATATTAAAAAAGCTCTTACATTTGTACACTTTCCATCAATTACGTCAAGTATGGAGGTTTAACATATGAATATTGAGCATGAGTCAAATCCATATTTAATTATTTGTTTTTTAAATACAAAATTGTCCCTAGTAAATTTCAAGGATTTCACTGGCATTGTGAACAGGTATGTTCAGACGTCAATGAAAGAATGTTGATGCAATAGGTTCTTATTTACAATGAGATGAGAGGAGTATGCCTGTAGATTTGTGTAATAGCTTATTATTATTATACATATTTCATTAAATTCAGTTCAGTGGTTTAAAGTGTACCCAGGCCTTTTGCAAGGTTAGTTTCGTTGCTCAATTAGGTTATATGTCCTTGATCAGTAATTTTCAGTGTGATCTGGCAGCTGGTAAGGCTGGTTGAGAAACAAGGCCAGACATTGGGCAACCCTCTCCCAAAAAGGATATCGCTGCCAGTGGCCGGAAACCTTGTAGGTCCAAAACATTACTGTTCAAGACATGGAAAAGTTATTATTTAGTTAAATAATAACTTTGGTTAATAATACTTTTCATTAGTTAAATATGTAAAAACCCTGCAGACAGACTTAACCACTTTAAACTTAGCATCCATATTTTGGGCATGATAAAAAGCAAAACACTTTTGTGCAACACTGTCATATGATAGACCTATAAAATAAACTATAAATAAAATTGGGTAAAATAGATTAAATTGAATATAATATTTCTGCCCAATAGCAAGGATATGCATCATACCGTTCCGAATTATATATGGGTGTGAGTGTGTTTATTGTGACAGAGTGACACACTGGTCATATTGTCTTTAAAGGGGAATGTTGCTGGTATTTAACATGAATCCTATCATTCTATTGTGAGGAGGACATATTTGACATACCACTTCCAAATGCATTGCATTAGAGCTCATGCTGGAGAACCGGCTGCATCCTACAGAAGATAATGTGCTTCGATGTTTACATAAGCTGGAGTGATGTTCCAGCGTGAGGTGTTGACAAAAAAAACACATCGGGGCGTGTTGTGTCTTCCTCAAAATAAAACGATAGGATTCACAACTACAGCAGAAGTTTCTCCTTTAAAAAACAACACGCAAATGCTGACTAACTGAATTCTGCAGCTTGGGACTGCACATGTATGATAAACCTGATTATATGACTTCAAATTGCAACTCAGATTATTAATCAATATTGTAAAAGAATAGTTTTTGCTCAAATGGTAGGCTATGTAATGACCACTGTGATTTTATAATTCCTCTGTAAGCATGATGGATGAGGAGATGGGTTGTGTAATGTTATATTAAACGTTGGTGAGGACATGAGGGCAAGGTGCAAGAGCTGACCAAATACCAAGTGTTTGAACTTTGAATTACAGTAATTGGCAAGTTTAGCTAAATATTACATAATTGTACAGCCTCTCAAACTCTTTCTAAAATTCTGCCTACCATGTAAATGCCACGGTGATGAAATTTGGAAGTAAATGTCTGTGGGTTCACAGGCATGTAGTTAGTATACACACAGTACAATCATGTGTAAATGTATCCATTTCTAACTCAGGAAAGTGTAAAAATGGAACCAAACTTTTCAGAAGAGTTGTAGGTGTAGTAAAAAAGCCAGTTAAGAGAGATGTGAGTAACCTTCAGTGAGAAAAGAGGGACTCAGGCCTCGGTCCAGCATCTGCCACACCTCCCTCAGTGACCCCTCCGTGGCTACAGATGACAGCAGAGGACCAGACAGGCTAGAGGATAGATCATGTGACCCCACATCCAGATGAGGGGAGACCTGCGATTGGCCGAGCAGGGGAGGAGTGTTCTCTTTGCTTCTGGAATGCTGAAGAAGTGGAAGAGGACAAAAGGGCGATGCGAGGTTGAGTGACTCCTTTCGATCAACTTCGCCAATTACACTTTTACGTAACGAGTCCGACTACTTACTTATCTCGAAACTTCATGTTACATCCACAGTTCCGTTTGATATAATTACTGGCAAATCCAATGTTGATTTTAGACTATAATTAGAATGCAAGAATATAATACTGTGGAATCCAAACTATGTGTATGCATATACATTTATTAATTTTCACACATGCACACATGCCTATTTATGTGCAAAATGTCTATTGACAATCTCTATGGACAATCCAACTGAATTTGAATGGGTGTATTGTATTATCCAGTGTGTGACTCGAGTGGCTACATTGTGTCTTTGTGTGTGAGAATGGAATGTCTCATGTTATATATTAGTAACTTTGTAAACCACATATAAAGATGGCACAGAACTATTGACAAGTGTTACAGAATCTATTGCTGTATTGTATTGTCTGGTCTCTTTATGATGAGTGCTGACTGAACAGCTTAGCTTTAGTGTTTTCAGGTAATCAATTATTTAGAATGGCGATGTTACCTCATGCCGGGCTGTGTCTTGGTGCCCCTGGGCCCAAGGGTTGGCGGCCCCGTTTTCCCCCTGGCCTCCGCTGTCCGCCGTGGAGAGGAGCGTCCCAGGCCTCTGCTCTCTCTGAGCGTACTCCAGCTCCTAGAGGCAGATAAAACATTAGGCTAACCAGCTGCCCCCCTCTGCTGATCACACAGAGGAATGCACAACATTAGAAGTGTCACTCTGTGGCAGTGTTAATTTAGTTGATTTAGACTAATGGTGCGTTCACACGGGCAGATGCAATGATACAGTCTACCATTCATTGTCAATTTAAGCCAGCGTCGTGAAGCTATGAAGCAAATCTGACGCTTGTAGCTACTGCAAAAGATACAAAGCTACAAATAGTAGCTGAGCTGGGTTCAACTTCCATAATGCAAAGCTATAGCTGCTTTTTTCACAATGTTCTGGCTGACAAAAAATTACAGCGTCTTCTTCTAGTCTGTTTCCATTTAATTGTTTCCAATGCATATAAATAATGCCTAGTTCCAAAAGGGCTCACAGTTGAGACTCCATGCTGGATTGTTTTTTCTCAATCTCCTCCACCGGCCGCCGCGCCTCCGACACACGCACACTTGATGATGTCAACGACCATGTTGTGAGAGATATACAAAGCGACAAATATGCTGTGATCTTCACATCTTTGCATATGCCTCGTGTGAACGCAACATAAGACTTTCCGACTAAGACTAGACTAAGACTAAACAATTTCTGATGACTAAAATAGGGCTAAAACTAAATGGTGTGAAAGGTCCTTGCTGACTGATTTTTCTGCAATATTTTGCAGTATTTTGACATTTTTTCTGAAAATAGCATCAGTCTGTAAGGTCCTTAAGACTAAACCATAATTTGCTGTCAAAAGTAACACTGCTCTGTGGTCCCTTCAGAGATGATTTCTTCAACATACGCCTACGCTGGGTGGGCGCTCAGTGCAAGGGAGAATAATGTGTTATGTGGTAAATATAGAGTAGTCCGACAGCTGGGGTTTGGCTATTGCTAAGTGGCTATGGCCGTTTTTAGCCCAAGGAGTGTTTTTTGTGCAAAACTAATGCTTGAAATGGATTCAGAATCATGAAAACCACCTAGTTTGACATGTCACATGCTATATAAAGCATAATGGAAATTTGAAAATCTTGCCTTATATAGATGTTAATGGTATGGTCACATTATAAACCCCTATTAAAAAAATTGTTCAATGCTGACAGCCGGTCAGCAAGTGGATTCATGAATGTATGTATTGTACATAGACAATATTTTAGGCCAATAAAAAAGACTATATACCAAATTTGCCACTTTAAACAGAGCAAGCCTGTCGGCTGCCAGACTAGAGGGATAGGTAGAAAGTTACCTGTGTGGTGAGCCTGTACTGCAGCTGTTCCAGAGCAGAGAGACGACCCTGCTGGTCGTCCGTTCTGGAGTCTCTCTCTGGCTCTGTTGACTTGGTTGGTGTGACTGAGAGGAAGCAGAAGTCGTAATGAAGATGGAAGAAACACTTGTAGGTTTGTTGTTGAGGCATGAGCAATGTTAGTTCATATGCATAAAGCATAATGCATTACACATAGAGCTTCAGTACATGGCAACTTCAGTGTGTCACTCCACCTAGTTTACATTTAATTAGCTTAACACGCTCACTTGCTACAATGTTTCTACATTTACTAGATTTGTTTTTACGGTACGTCAAAGGGATCAGCTGTCTCTAGAACATCTTTGTCTGTACATTATGTATCCGCCTCAAAGGTTTTGCTCAAGCATGTCATTAAATATTTGCGCAAATATTTGCATGGTGATCACAAACTGAGCAGTGAGCAGCACAGTAACTTGCTATCCATAACTATGCCGTTATTAGACCCTGTATTATTCTCGTGGTCAGGGGATGAAAAAATAATTAACAGTTAAAATGTTGTATGGGCCTTCTATCTGCATAGGCCTACAGCCACATAACAGCAATGCTCCCTCTGGAATGTTATTGCTTAAACGCAACTATGCATGCCACGGTACATTGTGTATTTGTTTAAAAAATATGATGATATGGTGTATGAACAGCATTTGTGTTTACAGTTGGGAGTGCTTATCTTCTCTCAGTGTGTGAACTCGCTAACTCTTCTCTCATCCCCGGGGCCAGAGGGGACCCAGGATCAGGACAGCAGTGTGAAACAGCAACACACCACAATGCAGAGGAGATCCCACACTTCCTGTCTGTGTCAACACTGCCTGGCCAATCAAAACACAGCTGCACTTCCTGATTATACTGTCAAACACAGCATGCTGTGTCTAGTGTGCTCTAGATGTGATCGCTCAGCGTGTACGGTGTATGACCGAAGCATGATTGTAATAATCAATGTAATGAATGATAACATTTTATTCTATAATTATCATCAAAACCACATTTTGGTTCACTTATCTACTTTACGGCAGGGAGGAACACAGCTTCTGAACCAGGAATCTAACCCAGAACAATGTACCTCTGTGCGGTAATGTGGCTGATGCAGCTGGCTACATTACTGTATAGGCTCTGTGCACAACTCCCGGGTGTATAGATGTTGGCATAACCATCTCCTATTCCAGTTCAGTTTCACATTGCTTCATTTGATTGGGTCGGCAGCAGATTCGAACCGGAAACACGTGACATCTTCATGTCATATGCCATAGTTTATAAGAAAGTTATGACATCGAGCCTATGTCACAGCTTACTTATATATCACAGTGATTTGTATTTTACAATCATCACATTATGATCTCATACTGTGAAGAAGCCTCACATGGAATTATCATGACAACAGAGTCAGCTCCTTTTGGTTCCACCGGCCCGCGTGCGGGTACTTCCAAGGTGGCACCTCCCACCCTCGTTCTTGCAGTGCGTGGTTCAGACGGTACCACATTGCTCCGTGGACCACCATTCTGCGAGGAGAGTCCCACCTTCCAGAGGGACAACAGACAGAGCAGACATGTGGCCTTCAGTAAAGACGGCTCCTTATTTGGATGGTGCAATGGAGACAAGGTCAATGTGGTGAAGGTGTCAGACGGGTCGGCCGTTTCGACCTTTGACCTGCCTAAAACAGCCATTCTCGAGTTCTCCCCACTCAATAGCGTCCTGGTTACCTGGCAACCATACCAGGGGGAGCCTAATCTTCAGTTGTGGGACCTGCACACAGGTAGCAACCTGAAGGCTCTTTATCAGAAGAAGGTTGATTCATGGTGTCCCAGTTGGTCAGATGATGAGAAGATTGCTGTTCGGAGCGTTAACAATGAACTGCACTTCTTTGAGGACAATGACTTTAACACCATCGCCAACAAGCTCCACATGCAGAAGGTGTCAGACTTTGTTATGTCACCAGGAGGACAGCCTTGTAAGGTGGCCGTGTATGTTCCAGGTGTTAAGGGCTCCCCGTCCTTTGTGCGTCTCTATCAGTACCCCCATTTTGGAGTTAATGCCACCATCCTGGCCAACAAGAGCTTCTTTAAAGGGGACAGAGTGTCCATGCTGTGGAATAAAAAGGCGTCAGCGGTGTTGGTTTCAACGAGCACTGATGTTGATAAGACTGGAGCATCGTACTACGGAGAACAGGGTCTACACTACCTGGCTGTTAATGGAGAGACTGCTGTGGTCCAACTACCTAAGAATGGTCCTATATATGACGTGGCGTGGAGTCCTAACTCTACAGAGTTCTGTGTGGTTTATGGTTCCATGCCTGCAAAGGCCACAATCTTTAACCTCAAATGTGAACCTGTATTTGACTTCGGTACTGGACCCAGAAACGCGGTCTACTACAGTCCTCAGGGTCATCTCTTGGTGTTAGCTGGTTTTGGGAACCTGAGTGGACAGATGGAGGTTTGGGATGTTAAGACATACAAACAGGTGTCTAAGCCCCAGGCTCCAGACTGTACCTACTTCTCCTGGTGTCCAGACGGCGAGCACGTTGTCACCGCAACCTGTGCTCCGCGGTTGCGTGTTGATAACGGTTACAAGATCTGGCACTACTCCGGCTCTGTTCTCCACCGGCAGGACACCCCAGCAGATGCAGAGTTGTGGCAGGTTCTGTGGCAGTCCTTCCCAGAGGATGTGTTCCCTGAGCGGCCAGTCAAGTACCATGCGGCCCCCAGTGACCTGGGCAGCACCCAGGCCAAACCAGCACAGGCCTACAGACCACCAGCACTACGCAACAAACCAGTCAGTGTTCGCTCCAAACTGCATGAGGAGGAGCCCCCTCAGAACATGCGCGGTGGAGGGACGGGAGACAAACAACGCTCCAAAGCTGCTCTGAAAAACCAGAAGAAACGAGAGGCCAGGAACACTGCTAGACAGGAGACAAAACTAGAAGCCTCGGAGCCTCTCTCTAAACTCGCCCCCGCCGCCACAAACAACCAAGCAGCACCCACCACAGGTGACCCCGAGACATACAAGAAGATTAAGAACTTAAAGAAGAAGCTGAGAGCCATTGAAGAGTTAAAGGACTTGCAGGCGTCTGGAAAAACCCTGCAGAAAAACCAGGTCGAGAAAATGCAAAAGGAGGATCAGCTGCTGAAGGAGTTGGAGGAGCTAGATTTAGCAGACTAGACTCCTCTCTTCCCCTGCATCACTAGAATGCCGCTTCAGGTATAGTATAGGTGTATGCCTTCGTATACTGTTATTGATGGTCCTTCTATTGTTATTTCTTACCTTTGTATTGCTCTACCCGACAGTACTTTCCTTACTCTGTAACTTTACTCTAACTGCTGTGCTGCGAGATCAATAAAGGACGCTCACGTCGCCAGCTGGGCTGCACAGAAAGTAGAACTCCACAAATGAAGTGTTTGTGCTTTTCTGTATATTACATATTTTTGAGGGGCGCTAGCTCCTCCTAGCCTCCTATGCCCAGCTTTGTGTGTTTGTGTGTATCCCATAGCGATTATTTGATTGGCTGAGCACCCCATAGCGATGATTTGATTGGCTGAGCAATGTACGTATTGACGAGAAAAAGTGAGGACAGAAAAGTGAGGACGCCAATTGTTATTTGTGATTGGCCGGAATATGATGATGACGTATGATGATGTATGATGATAAGAGCGCCCCACACTTCACACGGATGTGATGTAAGAAAAAGTACCAGTAATTGAAATAAAAGCACACCCATGCAAATCTGACAAGAAGGGATGCCTCAGGGCTCTAGAATATTCTGTGCTCAGATTAGTCTTTTCGGTTACCTGTGCGCTCAAACTCAATAAATTAAGATGTGCCATGGCCACCATCAACTGACAGCCTAATTACCTATTAGTGTATTATTAGAGTAGCATTTGCTTGACCACAAATGCTAAGAATCCTGTTTAGACAGATGCTAAATTTGATGTTTACCTGATATCCTAGTTTCTTTTGAAGTACTACATTGTTTTCACTTATGTGACTATTAACACTGTCATCTGTTGACTAGTGTCTAGTGACCATGCCACTCTTGTCAGTGGCTAAATTGTAAATGGTGTTGTAGGCAGGCAGGCTACATGGTTATTTTACCCTGTAGTCCAGCAGCATTGAGTTGCGAACGGAGACGATTGCCCATCTCGATCAGCTGCTGCTTGTCCCTCGTCAGACGTGCGATACAGCGAGCTGCCTGCTTCAGCTTGGACTGCAGAAGAGGGGCGCCTAGTTTAGCGCCCTGGACGTCCCCCAAGGGGCCACCAGGTGTTAGGGCTGAGGCCAACAGCTGCTGTCTTAGGTGAAGGTTCTGCTCTTGGACTTGTCGTACCAAATCACTCTGGTGGAATGGAGAGAAAGACACAGATTGCTGTAGTGTAGACTAAAAAACACGTTCAACCCAACTTCAGAACTATTTGGGTGCTGAATACTTAAAAGACATAAATAAAGTCCAGTATGGAACTCTAACTATTAAACAATACTAGAGTCCTAGCTCTGTTCCATAGCCTTCCTGCTTCCAGGAAGGCTATGCGACTTACCGGTTTAAATCTCAAATCGAAATCAGACCAGCCTCTCCTCTTTAGTGGAAATCTCACAAACGTTTGACCTGTCACTAGAAAGCCTACTTTCCTTAGTGGAAGCACTCTGAGCCCCCCACCACACGTATAAACTGTACTTTTTGGCCAAAAGGGGATTTTGTTTCCACCGAAAAAAAAAAATGTTTAGTTACTCCGCTGCGCCCTCTACTGATATTGCCCAGAGAACTGCCTCATCGAGAATATTTTTCCTCCAGTGGAAAAAATCCCTTTCTGGCCAAAAAGTACCGTTTATACGTGTGGTGGGGGGCTCAGAGTGCTTCCACTAAGGAAAGTAGGCTTTCTATTGTATTGGTGAGTAGGTCAAACGTTCGTGAGATTTCCACTAAAGAGGAGAGGCTGGTCTGATTTCGATTTGAGATTTAAACCGGTAAGTCGCATAGCCTTCCTGGAAGCAGGAAGGCTATGGAACAGAGCTACTAGAGTCCTGGACTTTGTGAATGATACATCAGCCTACACTTATGTATACACACATGTATATGTTTGATATTTACTGCTAAATGTGATGTCTTACCTGCACAAGAGACTGTGATTCTATCTACTACTATTTATATCTGCTGCAAATGTTTCTATACTTTCTTTTGTATTCAGCCAGCCAGCCAGCAATGGGTAGAATGCTCTAGACTAAAATTTAGTCTCTTTGACACATCTAGGGGCCAGAAGATCTTTCTAGAAGCTTTGTCATTGGTCGATTTGCCTGTCTGCTTCCTGATTCATTGCAACCGGGTTTTTTCTCGACCAATGACAAAGCTTCTCGGAACACTTTGAATGCAGATTGTGGCCCCTAGATGGGTCACATAGACTAATTTTCTTTGGGAGCGTTTTACCCATTACTGACTGTCTGAATACCAAAAAAAAAGGTCGTTAAAATCTTGACATTATTGCTTATAGCAGCTTTAAGAAATTATTTGACATTGCCTATTTGATATAGTAGTGCCCAGTTATCTGGCTTATTTTCCCTTATTTCTCTATCTATTCTTTACCCTTATAACTCTTTCCTTGAAAACTACAAAATGTTGGGAGAAAATGTCGGGTGCAAAGTTGAAGTTGACTAGATACAAACAAGTTTCAAAATACCTGCTCACAAACAATGGGCTCCCGTCTGCTGGCTATGTCCAACTTCAGTGCTGACACCTGTGGTTAAACAGATAAATAGTGTGGATGATTACACTCTGTTATCGCCATTACAGTTAATACAAGATCCCTAGACTGGATAAGAGTCTTTGATTGTGCCAATCATCATTGATAAGATAGAATTGTTAATAATTGGCCCCTAATCCTAGCAAACATCGTACCGATAATATTAAAACTGACCGACGGTGGAGGTCACAAATGTAACATTACTTGCGAGGCGCACCGTTGCTCCAATCTGCAGTTCTGCACCAAACTTTGCACAAATACTATTCAGGTGTCTGCCATGAGAATTAGTCACACCAGGGGCCATTGTTCAAGAGTCTGCCATGTAAATAGTCACTCCCAAAAATAATTTGCATGCATGGGGCACAGTGTGTTAACACTTAATAACCCAATGATCATTGCTCTGAGAAGCGCAACATAGGACTGGATTTTCAGGCCAGGCCTGATTCAAAGAAACTGCAGCTGTAAGACAAATATGTGTCTGAACTTGAAGTTACCTGGTTTCCCAGGGCAACCGTCTCCAAGTTGTTGAGAATGTTTCCTTTGTGATACTCGTCCTTCTCTTTGCGTACTTCATCCAGCTCCATCTCCATTACGACAAGCCGCTGGCGTAGGCTCGCCTCACCGGAGGCCCACATTCTTTTCTGATTGGCCAGCTCCAGACGTAGCTCCTCTCCTTCCAACTGTTTAGCATGACACTGAGGAGATGGAGGTGGAATGCATTGGAGATATGAGAGAGGGAGTTATAAATACAGAGGTAAATGGAGTACAAATTGAGAATGCTAGAGTAACAATATAAATAGGTGAGGTGAGTTGGGATAATGATGGCTAAGGCTTTAACATTGCTCAACACAGGTTATGGCTTGCACTAGTTTAGTCAATCTAGTACACATTAGTACCTGTTGTGTGAGTTGAGAGAGAGCAGACTCCAAGTGGGCTACTCTAACCGCCTGCTTCTTCAGAGCAGCAGCGTTGGCCACTTTCTCCATACGCAATCCACCTGATCAGTTGCACACAAAAGGACAACTTAAGATCAAGCTATTGACATCACAATGTTTTGTTTTAGGTTCAACTTATTGCTTGCACCTAGGCAATGAGCTAGGTAATTACTAGAATTCTTAATTTGTCATTAGTGTCATAAATGCAATACAACAATTAGACGTACCAATTGTCTCATTGAGTGAGCGGATGTGGTTCTGCATATATGCATTGTCTGGAGACACAGGGGCCAGTGCCACTGCAGGCTCGGCTGTAACTGTGGGGTGCAGGGGTCCTGTGGCGCCCTCTAGCTTCTCCTCCAGGTGCCTGCATCGAGCCTTCAGCTCAGAGACCTCTTGCTCCAGAGCCTGGGTGTATTCTAATGTACCTGTAGAAATAGATAGCATTATACAATGCAGAGGTGTACTGAGCGAGACAATACTGACATTTGTAGAAGAATGACTCACTCACTTCATAGTTAAGAGTCAACCAACACATGGTAATTGAAATACTCTTGCCCATCGCTCCTACAACACATGCATGCACATGCACACACACATACAGTGTCCATACAGTCCTACACCTACTGTATGTATTACATCAGAGAGGTCAGAGGGTCAGTTGCACTGCAGTGGCCCTGGAGCCCATTATGGGGTGCAGTGCCTTGCGCAAGGGACATACGGTACATGTACATGTAGTACCTTGCAGTAACCAATTTTACAGCTGGAATACACAGTGACAGTGCTGGGAATCGAACCAGCAAACTATGGTCGACCTCTCTACAGCATTATGAGCAAACAACCTGAATACAGAAATGTGTGCAGCCGACGATTGGTATATTAAGCAATGGCAGGCAGCCATTGCTTATAAATTACAATGTACAAATACATTGTCATTTATAGGAATTTCTGTCAATAAATCTCATTCAATCAATACAAACTCACATACACGGTACTTGAAGGATAGAGGAATCACGTTTGTAAAACAAAATAAAAAGGAAAAAAGTAGGTATTCACACACCTGTTGGCACTCTGCTTCCAGAGTAGTTGTCAGCAGGCTGGACAGGGGTCTGGCTTGAAGGTCCAGTGGTGGTGAGAGCAGGAGCACCTGGGGGCAGGGGAGGATGCCGCGGAGGAGAGGCCTGGGGTTGGGTCTGGTTAAGACTCTCCATGTCTTTTCTCATGTGCGCCACCACAGCTCTCAGACCGGCATTCTGCTGCTGCAGCCGACTGATCTCCTCAGACGCCAGATCCCCTGGACTTAGTCTAGAACCCTGCAGGTGCATTGGGAACAGACAGAGGTAGGAATGTGTAGACAAATCCATGGAGCAGTGCCCTGTAGGCCAGGTGTAGCTAATCAGTCCTGTGGTGTAAAGCTGCGCTTAATGGAATAAGGGAAAATTAGAATAAGTGTGGCAAATCTGCAAAATAAATGCTTACCACTAGCTTTCTTCACAAATGTGTTCAGGTGTCTACCTATCAATTTGTTCCAATTGGTTTCCCGTGGGAAACTTTGTGACAGCTGCTGAAAGTTGGGGTACCATTAACAACATATAAGGCAGAATTCTCAAAATGTCATTATGCTTTAAGTATACTGTATGTGATGTGTCAAACTAGGGGGTTTCTATGATTCTGAAGCATTAGTTTTGCATGAAAAACACTCCTTGGGATAAATTTGGCCATAGCCACTTGCCCAAATGTTCATGCAAACTAATGCTTGCAATGGATTCAAGATCATGAAAACCCTAGTTTGACACATGATTACATGCCACTTAAAGCATAATGAAATTTTGAGAATTTTGCCTTACATAGGTTGTTAATGGTACCCTTAACCCTTTCCAAGGGAAACAAATTGGAACAACAGGTGATAGCAGACACATTTTATGAATGCCTTTTTTGCAGATTTGCCACACATTTTGCTAATTTTCCCTTATTAATGGTACACCTCAGTAATGGCTGCACCCAGGGCGGTGGATTCGTCTATGCATACCATAGAGCTGATGCAGTTTACTATCCTGACCAGTAGATGGAGACTGAAACAGCAGTATTGAGGATGGCATGGCATGAAATTGAGAGCACATGCCAATATCCTGGAGTTAAACTCATTATACTCAACTTGTCTGTTGGAGGCAGTTTCTTATTTAAATATATAGAAAAACTTGATTATACTCTAAACATATGCCCACATTTTAAAGTAAATTCCATATAGTAAAGAATTGTTCTGAATAAAATCATGCAGACTTGCAGAGACCAGTCTTTTCAGTTTGTTAGGTTGAGACCTGAACATTCTGATGTTGATTTCACAATGTCTAATAATATGCCTAATACCGTTTACAAGAGATGTGCATGCCTGCATGAACAAAAGCATTAAATCATGATGACTAAACTGACACAACTGTGGATGACAAAGACTAAACCAACTCATTAATTGATTCATTGACTATGAGAAAGCCCTGCGAAATATATACATGTTCTAATACTGGTTGGCTTAATACTGGTTAATCATGCAAGACTCCCTCAGAATCAACATGACATTCATTCAGTGACCTTGGCAGGTCACACGTGGTTGTAAAGGGCTGATGTATTGCTTGGCCTTGTGCCAGACGCTAGCCTGAGGTGTTCCGTTTCAGACATTATTGGACAGAGACACATGTGATGTCAGCTTGGTCAAACTCTTATTAAGCCTCCATGATGACAACTATGACACAATCAAATATATTTAAGGGATTCACAGACAGGGGACAGGCAAAGAGATGGGATGACATGAATAACACAAAATCTTAAAATTTCACCTTTTTTAAATTACCAGAGTCCTATGATTCTACCTTTATGAAAATATGAAATATGATTTCTCAATGCATTCTGTCTTGAGAGGTCTCTACATAAAACGTATGCTCAATCTTTCTTAGCCTTTGTAAAACAGGTGGTGTTAACCTGTTTAAAACCAAACTGATCTTACTACTCAAAAGCACCTCCCACTCCTGTACCAACGATGGATTTTGGACTGAAGGCGAGTCTGTAAAACACATTTCTAGACCTTTCAAGGTTCCAAGTAGAACAGACTCTGAACAGACACTTCTAAGAATGGAAGTGCTATAACTTATGAGTGTGCGTTCTCCGTTCACAACAGTTACTTCACAGCTGTGCATGTGTGGTGTCTGGTATACTGTAACCTACAGTGTGGTGTCTGGTATACTGTATCCTACAGTATGCATCCCAGACAAGAAGGCAGCCCAGAGATTTATAGTGTATATTGCACTGCAATATACACTATGAATAGAAAAGTCCACTGAGTGAGGAGGTCATCCAGTTGTACAAGATGATATGATTGATTTGACATGTTAGTGTGTTGAATGCTGTTTGGTTGTTTGTTTGTATTTTTACTTCTTAAAACATTTGAAACAGACATCAATATCTACAAGCTCACAGCGCATAATCGCAAAGTGTTGAAAATATGACCCGAACATTGGGATGCCAGGGTTGGTTAAGCAGTGTTTTAAACGTATTACTATCACTTATCACTTACTACTAGTATGGACAATTAATAGTTGTTTTATTTGCTTTACATTTGGATATTTGCCAATCAGCTCATTTATCTTCAGCAGGTCTTTCCCAGGGGGTGCCATATGAGTCATAGAGGGGAACATGATGGTCAGACACCAAGCCAAGCTGAAAGGCCATCATACCACTGTGGACGCTCAAGAAAAGGCCAACTCCTAAAACAGCACCAGGATGGGAACAAATACTCTCTGGAAGACATGCGAGGGTATCAACTGACATAGGAAATACAACACTTCATGTAATAAGAATTGTGTGTATTAAGAGATTGAATTAAACACTTGTACAGATCAAAAAGTAGCATTATTTGTGTCTAAGACAGAGGGGCCAAGAACATTAACTTGCAGCTGTTTAGGAAATTACATTTACAGATTCTCTTGTATGAAATTGAATAAAATATCACATGGCTTCTACTCTGAGCTAAAAACAGATCATAGGCAAGTTGTTGTACAGTACAGAGAGGTCAAATGGCAGTGTTCTCACACAAGCACCAAAACACGCTAAAGCCTAACTGCCAGTAACAGAAGCTTCATGAGAATTTCAGCATAGACGTCACAGGCTCGATAATTACATCAGATCCGGTGTTAGCGGATTAGAGATTGCAAAACAGGAAGCACAGAGGGAGTCGCCAGGACTTGATGGTGTAATATTATATCAGGGTTATGAACTTCAATTCACATACTGTAGCTACCTCCTGTAGTAGGCTATGGTTAGTTATGGTCCCTTTCTAGGGAAATATATACTGCTTCATACTGCTCAAGTGAAAAAAGGGGCATCTTGTGCAGCGTGTGGAACCGGCCGGTTGCCTTAATAGCCTTAAGAGATTTATAGATGTTGGGGCCTAAATAATATAATATTAGAAGCTTTTTTTTATCAAGAATTGATCAATGTCACCATGGTCCACATACTGTTCACTGTACAAAAAAAATGATTTTTCTTTTTTTTTTCAAAAGGGCACATTGCTGAAATGGGCAGAGGGTGCTCTAGCACCCCCTAGTGTCTATCTGTGCACGCCACTGCCAGTAAGGTCAGATACATAGATGAGGTGGTACTGTATGTAGTATGCACATACAGTACTTGTGTGAAAGTGATATACCTGATTTGTTCCCAGTGAAGGCCAGTGTCAATCACTAAAATGAGCAGATATATAAGCTCACAACCCGTTGCACTGTGACGCGTTGTGAGCTTGTACATTTTCTCTTTTTTCAGTCCACGTAACTAACTAAGTATAACTCGGGCAATAGGGGCACACTCTGTCAATGTCATGTCATGTCAATAGGTGGTCCCCGGTCTCTCTTAGCAGTCTATTTTAAGACCCTTTAAATGTTGAACATTAATGACTAATTACAGAGTATTCGGTATCGGTCAGGCATGCCAGAGTAGTCGGCTAGTCGCCCCTCGTCCTCTCTGGCCGTGGGCTGAACGTGGCATCCTGCTGGCTGTAGAATATCTGTGTAACGCTAGCCACCACCGGGGTTTGAAAGGTTAACACGTGTGTCTTCAGATCGTGTAAGAAAAACAAACTGAAGATCTCCACGCTCCCGCGTCTAACAACTCAGTGGTGATTTGTATGTGACTACTTCAGAGCACTGTTGCCAGATTTTACGAGAGACCTCAGCAACAAGCTATTAAAACAAGCCCAAAAGGCACAAGGCCACACAAGCACTTAAAAGTTAAAGTCCTACTATTTGTAACATACATAATTGCTGTATGCGAAATGTATTCTCCGCATTTGACCCATCTAGTGGTGAGCCGCATCTGTGCCGTTCTCCGGAATCATTTGTAGTTGATCTGACATTGGGTCCCATTTCTACCACAAGGCCACTGAGCTGGTCTTAAACCTATATCATTGGAAAATAGCCAATCTACAAGCTCACAACACGATGCAACATGTTGTGAGCTTGTAGATCTGCCATTTTTAAAAGAAAATCTTGACAAAAAAAGGAAACATTTTGAATATTTTAAACAGCGATCTGGTATGGGGGTCCCTGGCACTTGACATCAAAATGTTTAAACAACATTAGTAAACAAGCCCAAAGAAGCAACTAGTAACTACACTTCGAGAAACAAACCGCGACTATACAGAATAACAACCCCAAAGTTTCTAATAATAAGCATTAAGCAGACATGGCAACACTGCTTCAGATGGAGCAATGGAAAGAGAGAGTGGGTTGTCAGTTGTCACTCTCTGACCCCACTGCTTGACCCTGTGTGTTCTCACCTGTAGCGCCTGGTCTCTCTCTGTGGTGACGCAGCGCAGTAAGACCGCCAGGTCCCGCATCTCCCTGTCTCGCTCCTTCAGCTCTGCCTGAGCCTGACGGACAGAGAGAGAGAGAGACATGCACACAGTATGTGAAGTATGACTTGGACTTGGTTTATATTGAAACTTCATGTGGTCAACTACTGAATGTACAGTTGGAGTGCCATTTTGTTCTTCTAAAAACCTGTATTTTTCAGCACTTTTTATTTATTTATCCCACAATTTTGTAACCCATTTTTCACCCCTGTGTCAATCATCTAATGTGATCCTGGGCTCTACACACCATCCACCAACCTAGTCCCCATATATGGGGGACAAGGGGAGAGCAACGGACTTGAACTCATGCTTCCTTCATGCCTGAGTGTCCAAGTTGCTCCTTTGCACCTGACAGGGGGGAGTTTCCCTGGTTGGACGTAGCGCGTGGAAGGAAGTGGGAACACGTTATTCCAAACAGTTCCTTTCCCCTCCATCAGGCGCCCCGGCTGGCCAGGGGGAGGCAGTTTAGTGACCAGGATTACTGCATGTTTTTTGTGAGGGTACCTACCCTAGGGGACACGGGGAGAACATGCACTACCAACTGTGCCACCGTGCCCCCTTTTTCAGCTCATTAAAAACACCTTTACAATTCCCGGTGGTTGAGAATGCATTCACATCGGGCATGACACAATTATTTCTTTGAGTGATTTGATATTAGGTCAATGTGAAAGGAAGTACATGGTCCTGATACGTCAGGAGTGCAATCTGTTCCTATTCATAGTTTGATAGAGTGCAGTCTAGCCAACACCAACTCAGGAATCCTGAATCACCCTCCACACCCTCCTGTCTAGCATCAGGGTGTTGAGCTCTGCAGTGTTGTTGCGCCGCGCGTGCGTGCGTGTGTGTTGAATTCGGGTGTATTTTGATTGCAAGCACTGCACGCGTTGCAAACCTGCCTATGTAGGTCAATCTATATTGACCTACATAGGCAGGTTTGCAATGCGTGTACAACTGTACAGCACAGTATTTCCCTGCTCTTTAAATAGCAGGCAAATACTGTGCTGGACAGTACACCAGGTCAGAGATGATCTATGGCAGGGGTAGGCAACCTTGGCACAGGGAAGGGTAATAATCACTGGCACACTGGCATAAGGAAGAGAGAGAAGATGTTCTGTTTAAATTTAATTTAAATGATAAATGTAATCAATAAAAATTAAGTCCAAAATCCTGCACATAATTCTACATTCATTCAAACTCTGAACTCTGACTGGGGAGAGAGTCTGGGAGATACCTGTGGGTTATTGCCTAATGATCATTAATTACAATGTCCTGGTGTGAAAGAAAATATTTCAAAAGAAGGACAATCTGCTGGAAATATTTTTATATTTGATGTGGTGTCATAATTAAACATAATGGTGACATGGCACACTGACTATCTAGAAAATAAAACGTCACACCCGTGTGAAGTGAGGGGCGCTCTCGGAGCTACTAAGTGATGTCTAATACAACTGCTGTTCTAAATCCTTTAAACCCATTATTGACCTTATACGGACCTTGAAACATACTTCAAAAAGGTTGCTAACCACTGGGCTACAGTACAATCACTTTCTGACTTTGCTCACTCTTAATAAGATAGAAATGCATCAACAATAATTGACCTGACCAACACAGCTCACTGCGCTTTGTGCCTTTTTCGCTGGGTGTAAGACATGGCCTAGACTAGAGAGAAGAGTTCACAACGTTACACTGTTTCTGCAGAGAAGCTACACCTGTGAGAGGCTCACCTGGTCCCTGGCCTGGGCGAGGCCCTGTATCAACTGTTCACTGGCCAGGTAATGTTCAGCCTTGGCATCCTCGCAGCGTCTCTGCCACTCCAGTTCCACCTGGACACGCCTCTGGTCCAGAGCCTTCTCTCTCTCCACACCTGCACTCAGCTGCTGCTTGTATCTGGACATCCCAAACACAATGACAATCATGTCATATACTGTGCACAGTGTTCAAATAGCACCATTTGCTTCGGTCCACCATTCACAGGTAAGGATCTTGTGATGGTACAAAGAGAAATAATGTATTTTTAGCTTTGCCACAATTTCCTTCTCATCCTCCCCTTCACTCCTCTAGTCTCCCCTCCCCTCACCTCTCCACATCATCTCTGCTCCTCTCCAGTTCTGTCCTGAGTTTGGTGTCTCTCTCCTGCAGGGCCAGCAGCTCCGTATCCTTGACAACAGTCTCCTTGGACACTTGATGGATATATTTGTCCCAACTGCTGCGTGTTGTCTCCACCTCTTTGTGAAGCCTTGCGCGCACGCACACAGGCGCACACACGCACACGCGCGCACACACACACACACACACACACACACACACACACACACACACACACACACACACACACACACACACACACACACACACACACACACACACACACACACACACACACACACACACACACACACACACACACACACACACACACACACACACACACACACACACACCTATGTCCACATAAGAGATACAATGATACAATACAAGGACACAAATATTTACAAGGTGCTGTACAGTGTGCAATCAGCAAATCCCAAGTAACAGTGTCTTCGCCATATTTGGCGGCTACCGATAGTAGAAGAGATTGCACAGAATTCCGCAAGCCGTTTAGCTGCTTTTTTGGCATCCCAAGTTGTTGGAAGCCTCTTCCAACCAAACTGTGTACGTGTCCTAGGCTGCTGAAGATATTAACACAAGTACCTACTGTCTAGCCTAGCTCTATGATGGTCTGGAGGAGCGGCTGGTACTTAATGACTTTGGTCATTAATCATAAGCTAGAATCAAAGGTGCAGGCCACTTCAATAATGAAGTGGCCTGCACACACAACACACACACACACACACACACACACACACACAGTTGTAATTTATTTTACTGTGCCCATTAGTTAACCAAGTCTCAGATAGCTTTTATAGTTTTACTGTAAATGCATTCAGAACAAATATGCACAAGTGCACAAAGACCCGCACACCGTCGGCACTTGCAATACGAACACTTTATTTAGTATTGCAAGTGCAGACGGTGTGCAGGTCTTTGTGCACATTTCTTCTGAATACATTGAGTCCTGCCTACGCACCCGTCTCAGAGCCTGTCAGGTGAATACATTGAGTCCTGCCTACGCACACGTCTCAGAGCCTGTCAGGTGTGCATGGGACTTTGTTGCCTACTGTAAATGCATCAAAGAACAATTACAACAGACAATGTCATCTAGTCATTGGCTACTGTATGTGTGCACACATACAGTATGA
This sequence comes from Protomyctophum bolini, assembly GCF_963924005.1. Lineage (NCBI taxonomy): Eukaryota > Metazoa > Chordata > Actinopteri > Myctophiformes > Myctophidae > Protomyctophum > Protomyctophum bolini. The sequence goes on along the minus strand of NC_137879.1, from coordinate 15,282,678 downwards.
GTGAACACAACTGTATTGGGTTGATGGCATGGTGTGCATGTGCGTGTGTGCATGCGTTTGAAGTCTCTGATCTTTGTTCTTCATTTCTGGGTCGGGCCATTCCATGCCCGCTGGGCCTGTCACCTCTCACAGCCAATGACGCTGCATTGGTAGGGGCGGAGCTACTGTAGCAGCCACTAGAAGCAGAGAAACGATGGATGCTGCTACCTCATCTCAAACCAGTGGGCCCTCTGTTCATCTGCCTGTGCCCTCCTCTTTGTACCAAACACTGGGTAACATAAGATGCATCTTCAACCTACAGGACAGTTGTCACGGGAGCCGTGCACAGCCTGGGAATCCGCTGGACAAAAGCAAAGCTTTTAAGCGTCGAGACTTCTTTATGGTCTTATCTCCTTGCATGCACTTCGCTGAACCTCACCCTACTGTATCAAAGACGCTTTTCAATCTTACTGTTACTACCACGCCTGCTCGCAGAGGACTGCAGAACAAGGCAAGCAGCCAATAACAAGTAAAAGTAACCACACACACACACACACACACACACACACACACACACACACAAACTCTTACACAAGCAGACTCCCAAAGAACAAGATTACATAATTCCAGCTGTCAGTCTTCCCACACATGCACCAATGCATCACACACACACACACACACACACACACACAAACCAACCCCACCTCTCTATCCTCTCATCCCTCTGTGCCAGGGCCTGGCGGTGCTCCTCCTGTGCCCTGCGTGTCTGCGTAGCCGCGGTCTCCAGATCGTCCTGCAGTTTAGCGATGTGCTCCTCCGCCTTCTGCAGATGCACTGTGTGCGCCCGGCGCAGGCCGTCCAGCTGCCCATCACGTTGCCTCAGAGCGCGGTCCAGTTCCTCATGTCTAACACGGACGGACAGACAGACAGACAGACAAGAACGTGCAGAATGACATGTTTATTATTATTATGAAGCCTGATTTATGCGTTCTTTATATGATTTATACTTTGTGCCGCACACCGAGCTACTACAAGCTTGTAGATCGGCTATTTCCGATTTTCTCACTTTTTAATGTGATTGTCCTCCTCTTTCTTCAGCTTGCCCTGCATCTTCGCCTGATTGTCCTCAAGCTCCTTTATCCTGAGAGAATGTGCATGCAACACATCGATGCTTGTACAACGATTATGTGCATGAGAATACATACAATACACGCATGACACACACATGTATATGCACACATACGGTACAGAGACAGATAGAGATAGCCCTGTACCTATTGTCCTTAACAGCTGTCACGTCTCTGATCTCCCAGGCTTGTTGCTGGAGCTGGGCTTTTGTCTGTTGGCAGAGCTCCTCTGAGGCCTGCAGGGCCTCTACAGCCTGGAGCTGTGCCTGGGAGTGAACCTCTGTCTCCTTAGACAGCAACTTCACCTGGACAGTGCGCGCGCGCACACACACACACACACACACACACACACACACACACACACACACACACACACACACACACACACACACACACACACACACACACACACACACACACACACAATAGATGGATAGTTTCAGTGCAGAGTAGACATATAAAGCAGGCTGTATAGTAGTACTCTTAGTAGTACTGCATAATAAGGTGGAAAATGTGTTATAACTTATGTGTGAACATGCCCACATGTCTTGTTGTCACTCGTCTCCACACCCACTCAACTTGCCTGGCAGAGCTAACCACAACCCACACATAGCACTACACCCATTTGAGGTCATTTTAGAGCCCAGAATTGGCATGATTGATCCTGTGAGGATGTATTTGCACGCTTTAACTAGTTCATAAACGTTTCCCAAAGTTTCACACCGATCTTTCCAGCGGGGAGATTAGCTGCTCACAGACACACAGAATCACAGGGACGAAATAAAATTATATACTTACATAGAGTTCATAGGAACACATCAATATTAATTTACATACAGTACACATGTAAATAGGCACAGACACACAAGCTCACCTTAAGCTCGTGAGATAGCACCACAGCACGCATCTCATCCATCCTCAGGTTGAACTCATGTTCCTGCAGTCGGAGCTCATTGTCAAAGTCTGCTCTCATTTCCTGGTTACAGAAGAAAAAGTCAGATCAACCCCACAACAGCAACAAACTGTGTGAAGTGAGGGGCGATCTTATCATGGTACATCATCTCATTCCGGCCAATCAGAATTTGTGTCCTCACCTTCGTCTTCAATGTTTGTGTTACGCAATGTTTGTGTTTACACGAACACTCAAGATTGTCCATTCATTGTCAATGGCATTTAATGTTTGTGTAGGACAAAGTTTGTGTTAGCACATGCACTAAAACCTGGACATAGGAGGCCCTCAAAAATATATTTTTTATTAGATAATCTTCTGACATCTAACATCAACTTGACTCTGACTGCCATGGCAGTGGAAATCAGGGCTAAGTGACTGGCACAGGATTTGACCTTGCATGGATCACATGATTAAACAGGAGATTCTAGACTCTGAGCCAACACTAGCAGACAATTCTTCATTCCACCCTGTTCATCACCACTGGATTCAGCACCTACTCCAGTTACTGATAGATGAAAGGATTTGTGGTTGTGGGATCCTTCCTCACATACACACATTTATTTATATACAGTTGCAGTATGTCCGTAGAGTTGGCCTACAGTAGTGATCATTCAGCCTCTCCAGATCCAGTGGCCTTCTGTCTGGGTTCATTCTAAAAGGTCTCTGTCAGTGACTGGCTGGTCGTTGACGTTATTTTAGTCCCTTCTGACTGGAGGGCATCCACGGTAAAAAAGAAAAAGAGGGGTTGTTGCGAAAGTAAATACACAGTCAAATCCTTAGTGTTGCTTTACCGTTAACGCTATAAAAATTAGGGGTAGGTTCAATTCATCAATCGTATTGTATTCCTTGCCGATAATCGTATCGTATCATACCGTACCATATTGAGGAGCACAGACGTTGTTCCGACGTGCAACTTAACAGTCAGACACATTCATGAGCCTGACACATGCATGCCCGGTTAAACCTCATGACATGTGTTGCCGGTTGAAACTCACCCGTGGCTTCCCTGTGAGATTAGGGTTAGGGTTTGGGGTAGGGTTAGGTTAGGGTTTGGGGCAAGGTGTCGGACTAATGCCTGTCAGACTATGTCGGAACAAACACATGTACCCCCATATCGATACGTCAGGAAATGCTGTGTGACAGTTACGATTAATTATTTTGCATTTATCCATTAAAGAAATATATTTTTTTATTTGAATTGTCTTCTTAAGCTTTTTGTTTAAATGTTATCAACTACGTTTTTTAAATAGATTTGGACACTTGGTCATTATTCAAAACGTGTAACGGGCCGGGCACCTAGGCTGGTAATCCTGGTGTCCTGACAGTGTGTCACGGGTTCGAGTCCCTATCCCGATCTCTCTCCCCATTTCCTGTCTATGTACTTACTGTATATCATTAAAGGCAACCCCCCCCCATCATGAGGTTGTTGTTGGCAATACCCATTTTTGACACTTATGTCACTATTACACTATTATCAGATGAGATGAGGAAGAGAATAGAAAAATGTGTCTGTGTTTAATAGAGCAGGATGAATTTAAAAACTATTAATTTGATGGGCAATATCAGAATAGAACTGGTTTGGACCATGGATGGTTTTCTTCAGGGTGTGGTTAGACAGAGAGAATGCACTCGACATGATAAGCCTCTAGGCTAGCCCTGGGCTACACACGCAGAGGAACACGCTATCCCTCACAGTTCATCTCCGTTCTGAACAGGCTCCCGGACCAACCATGTACTATTAGAGTCAGTGACAGAGAACACCCTCCCTTGACGGCTTCCAATCCAAGAACTGTGTTCGTTGGAGCAGACGCTAAGCCAGAGGCACCATAGAGCACTGGTTCCCAAACAGTGGGTCTGGACCCATTCGTGGGTCGCGGAATTTTTTTGTTTTGTTTCCTATACATTTTGTTTTGAATTATAACTATTCCAAAACATTTTCAAAAAACGTTTTCCATGAATTAAAACCAAATTCCGGAAGTGCCGAAAATATCTATGTGTGCGTGTGTGTGCGCACTTGTGTGCGTGCGTGTTCATCAAGTACCTGTCTCTGCAGGGCCAGCTCCCCTTCCAGCTCCAGTATCCGACGTTGAAGGTCCCGCTTCATCTGCTCGTACTCCTCCCTTTGTTTCTGAATGTCGCCAGTTGTAGAGCTAATACACCACATACACACACACACACACACACACACACACACGGAAACTGTATAATTAGATTGCATTACATTTGACAGGGTCTGACAGAACGTGCCAAGTAGGCAAACATGAAATCGTGAAAATCAAGTATTTGTTTTTGTAATGAACTCAACCATGGACAATTGAGTATGAGCCAGGGATTAGTCTGTTGTTGGGTTACAGCATGTGCTGTGGCTGAACCGTCCAATGCTTGAGTGGCAGTCTCTGTTGCCGTTTCTGAAGATGTACTACATGTGTGCCTGCCTCTGTGGGTGCTGATGCCGCCTTTTGTCGCCTGCACTCTTTCCTCTTCTCCCAGAGGTCCTCTCTCCTTTTCTCTCTCCTCTGGATGCCTGCCTTGAGATCTCGCTTGCAGATATCCTTGTAGCAAAGAAGAGTACTTCCTTTAGGTCTGGAGCCAGTGGCAAGCTCCCCATACAGCATGTCTTTTGGGATTCTGCCATCTTGAGGCTGACATGGCCAAGCTAGCGCCTTTGAGTAAGCAGAGCAAACAGGCTTGGTGTTCCCGCATGTGCCAGGACGTTCTTGGAGATACGGTCCTGCCAGGTGATGCCCAGACAGCGTAGATGGATGTTCTTGGTGGGAGTAAAGGGTCCATGCTTCGCTGCCATAAAGCAGTGTACTGAGTGCACAGTCTTACACCTTCATCTTAGTGTTGATAGTCAGCATGGAGTTGTCTAAGACAACTCAAACCCTCAAATCCGTTTTTTTGAGGGGCGCTATAGCCTCTCCTATACCCAGCTTTGTGCATCTGTGTGTACCAAATTTGAAATGACTCGATTGGCTGAGCGTGAGTGTGATTTTTTGAATATATATTAACACAATTTAACAGTGAAGTGAATATTAGATATACTATTCAAGAATGCCAATGTGAAAGCAGGTTATCATCATCACAAATGTGTATAGGCAGGGTTCAATTTGCTGGGTTGAGATCCTACTGTGTTCTTATGATGGTGTTCACCTGTGGTCTTATGATTGTTCTGACAATCTGAGTAATATAAAAGGGAAAAAAGAGCAATGGTGGAAAAGGCTGAATTTGGGATGTACATATACGCAGGTACGGACAGTAGTTCAGGCCTGTAGTTACTAGTGTACACACCACACAGGCCACCCTGCCCGCCCACACACACACACACACACACACACACACACACACACACACACACACACACACACACACACACAGCCTCCATATGTCAAGTATTCCCAAAGCTCATTATTCCAGGGTTAGATACTCACAGTCACATAACAGCACATTAAACATAACCAAAATAACAGCAATCTATACAGTTCTGTTTTTTCTCTTCTCTACATACCATTAAATCTTCTCACCAAAATGTTCCCCTCAACAGTCACAAAATGACTCTACAATAAGTCTATGGAAATAGTATTTACCATTTATGCTAAACTAAAGAACACCATGATTGTATATAAAATGATTATTTTGTCAGCAAATGATTTAGATTCCAGCTACCAAGGATATTCAGTATTCATTCATTGCTGTCGGGCATAAAGAATTTTCATATTTAGACTTTTTATGTTGTTTCGTAACAATAAACATAATGCCGTACTTCAACATACTGTACTACAGTCAGTGACATACAAAAGTAGCAAAACTAGCTCAAAACGCATTGCATTGTGACACGTTTTGAGATTGTTAACCTTGCTATTTTGGAATTTGAATCCTGAAAAGCAACAGTTTTGGACATATTGTATGAGGTTTGTACGGACAGCAAAGATATATGCCAATGCCAAATACCAATATTCAATGCAACAACAATATGAAGTCACTCCAGGTCAACACAGGCTAAACCTAACAACTTCAATCTTATTTCAGTAACATTAGACATTTACAAACCTTTTAATGACCCACCTGTGGTATTTCATTCTCATCTGTGTGGACAATAGGCTACATAATCATAATGATATGTGGCAAGCAAGGAATTTCACAGGCCTTTTTTCTGTATTTGGGGACTTTCAGCTCCATTGTTGATATTGATAATGTAACTATTGCTGCTCTGATGGTTACCTGCTCACACACCTCCTCACAGACCACCTTACTTCTTTTATTATTGACATGTTGACCAATCGCTATTGTGAAACTGACAAGTATTCTTCCTCTGACAGGCCAGCAACAAAATGAAAGAATATAAAATGGACTCCTTCATATTCATAATCATGTTCACTGATGGACAAAAAAACTTTGGTCTTGATTCAGCCCAGAAACACAAGTTTCTGGGCTGAATCAAAGCAAAGTTTTTTTGTCCTGTATTTTTGACAGGCCATGACTGCAGGCCACATCAGTGCTTACACAAGATCAGGAAATTGCCCATCTCCTGTTGGCCAATCCGGGCCTGGTCGTACGACGGAGTATAAATTAAGCACTTACCCTGCTTGCTTTGTGTTGTAAATGGAACTTTCATCCTTAATTCCATTCTCCCCCAGTAAAGCAATCCACAGATAGTAGAGCAATGAGGGGACAGAACGAGAGAGCAACAGAGACAGAAAGGTGTATTACAAAAACAAATCACACGTGTGTGAAGTGAGGGGCGCCTGGTTATGTTTGTTTACTCTAAACAAACGTGAAAATTTCACATTTTTGTGTGTCCATAGGGAATTACTGCTGGTTATCAAATTATTGGATTTGGAATGCGACAACAATAAAAAAATTAAAATATCCATGAATTCAAGACTTCATGGGGTGAGTAATCTTCTTTTTTAACTTTTTACCATGTTATACATTGCTGTCCACTGCTGACACTGTGTTAATAGTGGTTCCTCGACCATTATTAGTACATAGTAGTTATTACTCTCTTAGATGTCTTGCCAAGGGTAGCTGTACCATACTTCATTTTTTCTGTCTGTATCAGCCTTGTGTTCTGGATCTGGCATCTAAATTTACCCTGCGGGATCAATAAAAGTCTATCTATATCCACAAAAGCAAGCAACAATGTTTTTGACCCAACTCTGAAGATAGATGCATTGTCCTGTCCCATAAAACACTTACTACTCGAAATTGAAAAGCTCTGAGGCGACTGTACAAGATCTCCGCACGAGCTTAATCAACTTGTCCCAAAGCTGGCTCCAACCAGATGCATGGACACTCACCACTTAATATTATGTCACCATGACCTATGTTTACATATGTTTTGATTTATTGCCGGCCAGCTGAGCCAATCAATGTTATGAAGAATTATTCTGAAGTGCCCATTCATTGGTCGTTATCCTGAAGAACATTGAACTAAAACAAAATTTGTCATGATAGCATATACTGCATCAGTTGTTAACAAAGTCCATCCATCCACTTCCCTGCTCTGTCAACCTCTCCGGCTTCCCTTTCTCTCACTTTGTGATCCAGCCTTCCATCATTATCATTCTTATTAAAGCAATAAGCCCCAAGAGTGACAGTTATTTAGAACAGCTAAGGGGCGTTATTAGACATGATGCAGAGCAGTCCTGTCCATCTCTTTGCACAACTCATCCAATTTAGTAAACCAAAATTCACATTTGCCGCAGTAATACTGATGCAGTGCAGTCACAGGTGTGTGATTATGGAATAATATTCTACTTCAAATGCAGCTCACACAATCAAGGACTGGAACTATATCAATTTTATAAGCCTAATTTTAGGCTCACCTCTGCAGCCTCTCAAGCTGAAGTCTGTGTTCAGCCGCTCTGTGCTGGCTGTATCTCAGCACCTCTTCTCTCTCCTTAGCCTCTCTGTCTCTCTGCTCCTCCAGTTTTGCTACATGGATATGCAACTGGCTCGTCTCCTCTTCCCTGGAAATAAAGGTCATATTTTGGGATTACACAAACTTTTTGTCCCTGCACTGGGGATATGGATGTAGGCTGTGCATATATATATATAAAGCGCCTTTATCCAAGGCGCTTTACATAGATTGTGCATCACATTCACTCATTCACACACACATGCATACACCGATGGCAGAGGAAAACATGCAAGGCACCAACCTGCACATCGGGAGCAATTAGGGGTCCAGAGGTTGCTCAAGGACACTTCAACACTAACTCTGGGGGAGCCCGGGATCGAACAGGGAACCTCACGGTCACTCTACCGGCCACTCTACCCCTGAGCCACTGCCGCCCAAATGAGCATTTGCAAGGTGAGCTCTGTTTAACCTTGCCATCCTGCCTGTGAGGTGTGGTGCGATATGTGAGGTGCCACCTATGGGTCTAAGTGAAATTCTGGAGGAGTGTCTATAACTAATTAACTATATCCACCTTGCACTCTCTGCAATCTGCGCCCTGGCAGCCATGGCATCATATCTCTCTAGCTCTCCGTCTCTCTCCTCCAGCACGACCAAGTTGAACCGGAAATCCTCCCTCAGCTGCTGGAAGCGCTTTCTGGGAGGGACACACAGCATTATGGCATTATTACACAATAATGAGTCAATGACTTTGCTCTAGCAGCAATTTGCAACACTAGTTAATCAGAGCTCCTCTCCACTGACCCTGCCCTCCAGGTATATAACAGGGGGCCCCACCTCGTGACGTTATTCCTCCATCTTTCTGCTGTAGATACACATTACCTTGCTAAGAATCACTGCGGCTGTTGAACCTTGCATTCCCTCGAACGGACATGATTTCAACTTGTACCTGGAATTTCACGGCCCCGGACGTGTGGTTCTTGTCCCACCCCTCTCCCATTTGTTTATATTGTGTTTAGGATCCAAGATGGCCGCAGCACCAGGAGGGGGTGAGGCGGAGGTGAGCGGGTGGGGTCGACATATGCCCTTACTGGGCTGCATTCAAGACACTTGCCTTGTGTCTGACACCTGACTTGTGTCTGAACACAGCTTTGATGGATATGTTCTGCCCCCCTCCCCCCATCAAACAAAATGTTTGGTCAAACCATATGGGCTTCCATTGGAAATGCATTGGAGCGGACATTAAACACAGACACAAGACAAAGACAAGACAGGTGTCTTGAATGTGTGAATGCAGCCCAGTAAGGGCATATGTCGACCCCACCCACTCACCTCCGCCCCGAAAAAGGGGCCGAGAAAGGCCCTTATTTAATCAATGGGCTGTCAGTGGAGGGTATTTTACCTCCGACGACTCCGAGTCCGAGCCAACGTGCGCGTTTCGGCCAGATGGGCCGACTCACCAATACAAAGGCGGTTTGTGTAATTAGAAACCCTACTTTCCTTAGTGGACGCACTCTGAGCCTATAAAATGCATTTTTTGGCCAGAAAGGGATTTTGTTTCTCTGGAAGGAAAATCTTGTCTATGAGATTTTTCTCTTGGCAATATCGGTAGAGGGCGCAGTGGAGTAACTAAAGGTATTGTGCTGGCATTCCTTCTTTTAATTGAGTATCTTTGAGTCCTACAAGAATCCACCCTTCTAATTTGGATTTTCTAAATTTCTAAATTGGAGTGTTCAACTCTAGATTCAACCCAATTATAAAAAATCGAGTGTTGCAAATTGCAGCTGGCTTTGCTCCAGCAGAACTGCATCCATAGCCCACCAGGTTTGTTTCCCGCACTGGAACAAACCTTACATGGGCAGTTGGTGTCAAAATCAAGAGGAAATAGAACTCCATCACAGTCAGAGCAATAATAAATACAATAATAACAATACATCATGGTTCAGGCAAATGACACCTGAGAGAGTAGAGTTCTTCTTGAGCTTCTGTAAGGGAACCCTCCAGCTCCTGGGCCCTGAGCGACTGCAGCTCCTTCCATTCTCTCTCCTTATTGGCCAGCTGAGTGGCCAGATCGTTTGGGACAATGGCCACTGCAGACTGCATGAGCATACCTGAAGAGACAGTCACATCATGTCTGCCTGTCATAAAAGGCAAAACACCCATGGTAGCTAGCTACTAGCTACGCGTGATTTCTTTCTACGTCCGAGCATAGACATGGTAACGCCCCGCCTGCCTCTGATTGGCCTACCGACAGTAGCTAGAAGTCTGAAAACCCAGTAAACCACCTCTTCCGACTCCATTTTAGCATTTGCCGTAGCACTTGCCCTGGCCTCAACGACCTTACAGGCGCATGCAAAGGCTCAATTTATGAAATTTTATGTCATTTAGATGTAGACATAGCACCCTATATAGTGTATACGCATATAGTTTCATTATATAGCTGTGCCCTAGTTTTTTTTCTGCTTTTGACTGTGTTCTTGTACTGTTTTTAACCCTTTACGGCGACCTTGAGTGCCCTGAAAGGCGCCTTATAAATAAAATGTATTATTATTATTATTATAGATATTCTACTGTACAGTGTATACGCATATAGTTTCATTATACAGATATTATTGCACTGTTAGACGGATGTCAGGTTCTTATAGCTTACGTATGATGCTTGATGATTATTTTTTATGTTTTTGATGTATTACCAAATCCATGTGTTGTTCTTATATGCTTACTGTAAATCACTCTGGATTAAGAGCGTCTGCTAAATGCCTGAATTGTAATTGTAGCTATTTTAACAGGATTATTTTATTAAATTACTTAAAGTAATTATTGAGTTATGGCTGGCGTTTTTATGTAACTGTGATGAACACATAACACAGATAATAAATTTAAAAAAAATGCATGTAAATATAGATTCCCAATTAATGATAGACAGAAATAGCCTCGAGTGGCAGGCAATATCTGCCTGGGGAAAATATGCATTTGCAAACACACGGCTAACCGCCAGGCAGAACGGGGGACACTGTATCGTCGATAGCCGTGTGCTACTGCTAAATGCTAACTATTAAAGTCTTTCAAAGTAAACCATATTATTATTAATACATTACAAGTAGTTACCAATACATTCAAGTACCAGATAAATAAGTTCTTAATCATATGTTTATGTATAATTGAGGTTTAACATTACGAACTTTAAACTTATTTGTTCTTTCCCCCGCTCTTCCGTGTTGTTATGGTTCAGAGCCTCGTTGTATACGGTTGCCATGGAAATTGTGCGTCTGGGAAAACTGTCCGTCGCCGATTGTGTTGTGAAAGAAAAGTTCCACTAACCAACAAACCACATTCAGAATGATTAATCGTAAGGATTTCTTGTCTGTTTATGTATGTAATAGAAATATGCAAAATACTCTAAATAGGCTAAATCACTCGAAAGCAGGGCAGTTTATGTACGTATCAACAGGCTCAACAACATTTTTCTCCTGTCCTGGCGCCAGCCGCCATCTATAATCATCTTACGGTAAATTGTTTTTTTGTGCAGTCCTCCTGGCTCCTGGTAGGCCTACCAGGCTATCAGAACCAGATCAGTGCCACTGCCCGCATAGAGTTAGTGTGGCAGTTAGCCGAGGGGGCATTGGGGGCGCCAAGCAGAATGAAATTGCAATGCCACTGCATGGAACGAAGATGCGCTCATTTATGCGTAACCGTAACAAAAATAACAAATTAACAATGCAACAGCGCATGCATGTGCTGTTGCATTGTTAATTTGTTATTTTTGTTTCAAACTTTCAATGCATGTGTCTTGTGCGTGGCGTGAGGGGTGCGTTCGGAAATAGCGCACTGAGCGCACTGTGCAATGCAAACTCACAGCCCTAGTTTAAAAAAAATCCACATCACACGCCACTGGTCACGTACAGGCAGGGTGACTGTCTCAGACACCAAATTGACCAGTCCATAATGAGTCCAGACTCCATTACAAGTGGGAGAGATGAGAGAGGGGGTAGAGAGAGAGAGAGAGAGAGCGAGAGAGAGAGAGAGGCGCTCAAAAGCAGAGAGGTGAGAGAGGATGTTATTTTCTGCGTGTGTGCCATGGGTGTGTTCTACGGAGGCTGGCTTGGTGGCGCGTCATCTACTCCCAGTAGGTGAGTCAGACCCTCCTCGACCAATAGATGTGATAGACGGGACATCCCTATTCACTAGAATGCAGGACCACTGACTGAGGACGCGTCCACATGCGTTTCTTACTTTCTTCTTCATGCGAGAGCATCTGAGAGATACACAGACCAATGACCATCCCGTCAGGTATACCCTCTTAACATTGTTTTTGTATTGTATTTTAATACACGTATTTTAACATTATGTTAATACGCCATTCATTGCCACGTACAGTAGGCTATTAGTCAAATCAATTTGCGCGCAGGTTAAACCTTATTTAATATTAGGCTATAGTGTCAACTAGAGTCGTAGAAACGCATTTTCATCATAGAGTTATATGCAAACAACACGGGCACATTTTATATAAATGCGACCGCATCTATGGTTTTCCACCGGCGTACGATGAAGTATAAATGAGCCTATGTTTAACAGGTGGGTGGCATCACGAGTTCACGACACAAGTTAATTGTGGACAGATGGAACCCTATAGCTTGTTTTCATAAGCTATAGCGGTAGCCTACTGTTATCCCCACAGTCTTTTTTATCAGACTATCAGCAATTGAATGTTTTGCTTTTTATTACCTAGCCTACATCCTACAAAGGTCTGCGTGTAAGTAGGCTAAAAATAGCCCTATATGGACATGGCGTTCATGTCGATGTCACTCTGACGACACTGCTGCTTTACGTATTCAAACTCTTGGTAATGGTTAACTGCAGGCATCGCATGATTCATCATCATGATCACGGTGTATTCTGTTCTGTGGAAGTGGGTACTGGGTACCATGATATAGACATAACGGCGGGCTACCGTCCGATGATGCCATAGTCACAGATGGTCATGAGTCTGAGACTGTAGCCTACGTTCCTTTGCTCACGTAGTCCAGCAGACTAGCCGAGACTCCGGGCATCTTCCCGTGAGTCACCTATAGGCTGTGTAATTGTGTATGGTAATAGGCTGCTATGGTAGGCCTACTGGGGGGTGAGGCTACGTGCACGCTGCCGGGTCTGCTCTGCGGGGTTGTCTCATGGTTGCCTACGTGCGTTTTGACAGCATCCGTTTTTTTTTCTCCCTTCCTCTCTGCATGGTTCTTCTGTCGCTCTGTGTTACACACGCCTCAGTTGCCAGTCAGGCTAGTCAGCACACATACACTGCCCGGGATTAATCATTATGTAACCCGATTTACGAAAACTAAAATAACCATAATAAACCAAGATTACGTTTGTAAACATGTGTAATTAGATTATGATATAGTAATTAGTACCATGGCACTTTAACATTCAAACCCATCCATAACACTCAGCAGGACATGGTGTCCCAGCTGTTCAGTGTTCACACCTCAGCTTCTGATCTGACCACCATGTGAATACTATAGCATAGCCTATAGTAGATGCTTCACAGGCACACTACCTACAACAATGGCTCTCAGAGTGGGGCCCAGGGATGGGGGACCCCCTGGGGTCCTTGAGGATGTGATCATCTACAAACTCGACATGTGTTGACAACATTTTAACAACACAATGGGGATCCCGCACAAAATCTTTTCAGATGGGGGTCCGCAGCCAAATACATTTTAATTTGGGGCCGGGGCCCAACTGAATTGAATACATAACAGGACCTCAATGGAAATAAGTCAGGTTTTTTTTAGGTTATCCTTTATCATCATCATTGTATAAATCTGTGCTTTTTCCCCCTTCAAACTGTTAAAGTATAAAAAAAAGCCTTGACATGACACAAAAGTGTACTAACCACTGATCTAAGTAGTAGACTATATTCTTTTCACTTTCCAAATTGCATTCCTCTCTCTCACTGACTGCTTCTTTAAAGGTTTCCTGATATAAGGGGGTACCCATAAATATAGCAGAAAACCTGCAGTATATGGTGGTGGATATGTGCGCGCAGTCTGCACATGCACATCTCTGAGGCGTATACGCTTTGATCTTATCAAGTGTCCCATGTGCCTCAGAAGCCTCCCGTGCCATAACCTGTGAACTGAACATTCTGACAGGAGTCCTACTATCACCAGCCTTCCTAAAATAAGACCCTTTACATTCCACAACCCTCATCGGGCTGACATGCACACTCACCACTGCACTCTCTCTCTCGCGCGCATGCGCACGCATGCACACACTCAATCATAGTATTGGTGACAGGAAGAGTGTGCACCTCACTTTCATCCAGTTAAATTGGCATTTGTTTCCACTTTTTTGGGGGGGAACATTCTTGAACATTCGATTAGGCCTAATATTTGTAAAATGTCTACAAATTGCTATGGGCATAAACAGGAACTTGAACAGTACATTTAAGTCTTGTAATGATGTACCGTGCACCTTTGTCTTTCACCTTGGCCCAGGTGAAAGACACCTCTAACCCTACTGTAGGCCTACATGTCAGGGAAATGTTGAGAGCGGAATGACAACGGGCAAAGGAAGAGGTTACGCACTAGAGAGAGCAGAGAAAAATACTTTGTCTTGTAATGTAGAGTGTGAGTACTGTAGTGTGTGTGTGTGTGTGTGTGTGTGTGTGTGAGAGTCTAATTTCTGTTAGTAGTAGTAGTAGTAGTGGTAACCACACCGGGGTCATCCCTATGTTCCCCAGGTTCAGTGTTTTGTATACTATATTGTATGTATAATTGTTTTTGCCATCTTTGAAGAGTCTGAGGAATTATGTTTTAGTTTATTTTATGCCAGTGTTCATTTTTTTATTGGCTAAGACTAGATAGTTTAAGTAGCCTAGGAAGACCTAAAGTTCAATGGATTCTTCAAAGACTGAGCTTAAATCAGAATTTGCTACTAAAAGTAACACTAACACTAAGTTGCTAAAATACTTTTAGTCTTGTAGAATTATTAAAATTATTAGGTTAGGTTTCTGCATGTTTAGGTTTATTCTAAGTGGGGAACAAAGAACTTTTTTTGCATGGTGGGGAACATAGAACCTGGGGAACATAGGTACACTCCCACTTTAATCTCCACCACAGCAAAGGTGTGACACAGCTGTGAAGGTTCAACATCATGTTCAACCAACAGCTTTTACCTTGCCATCTACATTTAGACCATTGTCTTGTTCTAAACTTTTAATTGACCATACATTGGTTGGGAGGTAATTAAATGGCAGGCAATCGAAATGTGCCAGTTGATAAGTAGTCAAAGGAAAAGAGGGTGCTGTTTCTCCTTTATTTGCAGATGGGTTCTCAGATTGCAAGTGGTCTTTAACGGCACACTTCGTCATGCTCATGCTTCCTGCAACAATTAAGTGCGTTTTTCAACTTCCCCAAGTTGGTCAACACTACTATGTAATATCCTCGTGATGATCATAGTAGATTACAATAATGTCTCTTTTGCATAGACTACAGGAAATAGTCAAAAGATAAAGATTTGATAGTTCCATATGTTGTGTGACTGACCATGACCATCTGAAAGAGTTATTTTCTGCAAGAACCATGCAAATGCTTTTCACACCCTGCTGACAAGTCATATCCTGTCAATATACTACATACACTTGCACAACTGCACACGTACACACAAACAGGTGCTTCTTTCTCAGGAATAGTTTGCATGTCCCTGTACTGGAAACACTATATAGTCTTTCTCAAGGTCATTTTACACTATAGATGTTGCTCAAAATGTCCTCCTCTCCTATATCAAAGAAGGAATGGAAGTGTTAGATTGAATTGAGTCATTTGTCATTTATATTGAAGTCAGTAATGCTATTTAGTTATATAATGGGAATCAATGTGCTGGACATGTACAGCCAACATCATGGCATCACGGTTAATGTAGCGGACCCAGCTGGCCAATAAGGTTGAAGACTGACTTTTCACCGTAGAAATTGAGAAAAGATAAATATACATAAAATAAGTAAATTAATAAATCCATAAACAAACACAGCAAAGGTTGAGATATGCATATAGACGCCTAAAAAACAGTATAAATGTTCACAATCAATGTTAATCACTGTTCACTTTACTGTGAAACATAACTCAAAACCCCCTTTGTATCAACCATGACAAACCCCACAACAATAAGCCCATCAAATCCATAAGCAGTAAAAAATACAAGATATGACAAATATTAAAAGGATTAACCTTGTTCCCCTTCCAGCCAGGTGCTATTAAAGTGGCATGTGCATAGCAGTTTGTTACAGGGCTTGTGGTCAACAATCCTTCCTTGTCGGTACCGTCCGTCCCTTCCTTAACAAACATATTTCTCCATGTAAGCCATTCCTTTCTTGTGGCAGTATCTGTTCCTTAATCTCACTGAGGTGGGCAGGTGGCAGTTTTATGATCTTCAGTGTGCAACCCCATCCTGGGCGTTGTCCTCAGTCACAGGTGAACTTGATCATTTAATTGATTTGTCACTGTGGGCAGGAAATCATTCAAATAAAAGCACTGGAGAACTGACTTTTGGGCAGGAAACGCTTCAAAATAAAAGCCACAAAGAAAACACATATTGACCCTGGAAACTTCCCTGTGGGTCCGTTACAGTTAACCCTCTGTCTTCTGTATTTGTTCCCCCAGCATTGACAGTCACTTAAAGTACCTCGACAGAGCAGCCAGAGGAGATCATGGGAGGAGCGGTAGTGGATGACGGGCCCACCGGGGTGAAGGCGCCAGATGGAGGGTGGGGCTGGGCGGTGCTGTCGGGCTGTTTCGTCATCACAGGCTTCTCCTACGCCTTCCCCAAGGCGGTCAGTGTCTTCTTCAAGGAGCTGATCAGAGAGTTTGGCGTGGGCTACAGTGACACCGCCTGGATCTCGTCCATACTGCTCGCCATGCTGTATGGCACAGGTATGCCTAAAACTATACTGTGTAAAAAGCATCCGCTGCACGGAAACATTTTAGAGTGATAACTTGAAGGGATTCTTTCCGAAAATACCATTTGCATTCCATGATAATGTTCAACACCTCATGATTATGCAGACAACGTTTTCACATATTTTCAACCATAAAGTTATTAATACATTTTTAAAGCTGTATTGTGTAATATTTGTGATAGTCACAATGCCTTAAAATAGTATGCGCTGTGTGACGGTTTGAGGTCTATAATGATGGAGACCCAATGCTACTGAAAACATATGTGCATGCACTGGCTGCAGTGGCTGGCCATGTTGTTTTCCCCTCCTTTCTAAATAAAAGCATGTTGTACTAAGCTCCCCTCTCCAAGCCCCACAGAGTGGGAGAACTCATTTAGATTGTTGTATAAAACCTGGAATAATTTCCCTTGTGTATGGATTGGCAGCAAGTTGAATGCAGCTTTAAAGACTAAGAAAGAAAAAAAATGCAATTTCAAATGTGACCCCAAAGAAGTGGTATTTCACTTTGGAATGAAAGCAACCATGAGAGAATATAAATATACAGTATGACAGCATATGGAATTAGCTATAACATAATGCTATTTTTGTCTGTGCTTAGGGCCTTTGTGCAGTGTGCTGGTGAACAGATTCGGCTGCCGGCCAGTAATGATGGTTGGAGGGCTGTTTGCCTCACTGGGAATGATCCTGGCTTCCTTTGCCACCAGTATCATGCATATCTACCTTTGCACTGGAGTTATAACAGGTATGGCCTAGTCTCAAATAATACACACAGATATGAATGCACAGACTCACGTAATCAAAAACGCTAAATTGGCATGCAACTGTCTTTTCTGCTCAGGTCTAGGCCTGGCTCTGAACTTCCAGCCCTCACTAATCATGCTGAACCGGTACTTCAGTGAAAAGCGCCCACTGGCCAATGGACTGGCAGCAGCAGGAAGCCCGGTGGCACTGTGCTGTCTCTCTCCGCTGGGACAGGTTCTTCAGTACAAGTATGGCTGGAGGGGAGGTTTCCTCATTCTGGGGGGCTTGCTGCTGAACTGCTGTGCCTGCGGGGCCCTCATGAGGCCCCTGCTGGCCCCCAAGAAGTCCATAAGCTCAGAGGAGACCCTCGATGGACCCTTGGAGGAGAAAAAGCCTCAAGCCAAGAAGAAGTTGCTGGATTTCAGCGTGTTTAAGGACAGAGGGTTCCTTATCTACACCATCGCAGCATCTGTTATGGTGCTGGGACTGTTTGTGCCTCCTGTATTTGTGGTGAGCTACGCTAAAGGGATGGGTAACGAGGACACAAAGTCGGCTTTGCTGCTCACCATCCTGGGTTTTGTTGATATCTTTGCTCGTCCTACGTCTGGCATAATAGCAGGGTTAAAGTGGGTGCGGCCCAGATGTGTCTACCTGTTCAGCTTTGCGATGCTCTTCAACGGCTGCACAGACCTCATCGGCTCACAGGTAAGATTGGAGCAGTCAGGATTGTGTTTACATCTCATTAAACACACAGCAAGAAGGTGTGTGAAATAATATCACAATTAAGCTTTCATCAAAAAGGGTGGAAAAACTGAAAGTTAATCATCTAATCATACCTCCATCTTATTAATGTACTATATGCTGTAGCATGTATGTTATGTTTGTCACCTTTTTTATTTTGGCAATAATCATACCTTCCGTCTGTGCTTTGTTTCTGACAGAAACGGGTTAGCACTAGAACTTGCTACAGACTCCACTTTAAGTAGATTATGGTCTATGTTAAACACAGAATTAGGAGTCCACATATCTATTTACTGGGAAATAAATAAAAGCTTGAAAATGGGATGTGTGGGACCGTGACTAGAGCTGTCTCATATCTCTCCTTACAGGCCACTGACTACTGGGGGCTGGTCATTTTCTGCATTTTCTTTGGCCTGTCCTACGGAATGGTGGGAGCTCTACAGTTTGAGGTCCTCATGAGCATCATAGGAACAGAGAGGTTCTCCAGTGCCATTGGACTTGTGCTGCTTGTGGAAGCCGTCGCTGTTCTTGTGGGGCCTCCTGGAGCAGGTAAGATCCTAAAAGAATAGCTTTCTCTCCCTTTATTCATCATGTTTACTGTGGTATGAAATCCCATTACTGCCACAAAGTAACATTTTAAAGTCCCCTCTTAGTTATTATTTGAGGGGTACTAGCCCCTCCAATGCCCAGGATTCCAGGTTTGTGTGAACACAAACATTCCTTGTGATTGGCTGATCACCCCCATAGCGATGATTTGATTGGCTGAGCAAAGTACATATTGAAGATAAAAGTGAGGGCAGAAAAGTGAAGACGCCAAAAGTGATTGGCCGGAATGACATTTGTGATGATTTGATTGGTGGAGCACGGAATGTGATGTATGATGATGTATAAGAGCGTCCCTCACTTCGCACGGGTGTGATTTTTTAAATGAATGAAATAGAAATGTGCTTGGTCGAGTTTCATGTTTATCATGAAAGTTCTTCATAACATTTACAAGAATCATCCTCTCAACCAGGTCGTCTGTTGGACGCCACGGGCCAGTACATGTACGTGTTCTTGCTGGCGGGATGTGAGGTCTGTGCGGCGGCTATCATCATCTCCCTCGGCAACTTCTTCTGCATCAAGAAGACACTGGAAGAACCTGAGGCCAAGCTGGAGATGGCCGTGAACGCCAGCGAGAAGGATGAGCTGAACCATAGTTTGCAAAATGGGGAAGACAAGGAGACCGGGGAGGAAGCAAAGACGGGAGAGAACGGAACGATTTCCGCAGGTGAAACGGGCCAAGGAGATGTGGTGAACACGGTGAAGGAATCAGCGGGCGAGACTCTTGATGTAAACACTGAGACTTCACTATGAAGTAGACATGAGTTATCCGTTTATCGTAGAGTGGAACTGGACGCCCTGTCAAAAGGACAATGTCCGGAATAGAGTACTCACAATCTGTCTCAGTGGACAGTGGAAGGAAGGCAGACAGAGACCAAGAGAGAGAGAGAGCGAGCTGGGACATTACTCTGTTCTACATGGACTGAGATGTATTCTTGATCTGCACTGAACACATTTTACACACACAAACACACAGGGCAGAAGAACAATCTTGATTTTCTCATCAAAATGGTACATAAAAGTAAAGTAAATTAATTGTTAAATTATGTAGCATCAACAATGAATGATCTTTTTGGGACTGTCAACATTTCAATGTACAACATGATTACGTTATTTGTATTTCATTGTATACTTCTAAGTATGTTTAGTATTTTTATTTGATGTGTGCTTCCATTCACATCGTTCAGCTGGTATTTCAATTTCCTTGCTTCAAACATTGTTTAACTTTACTTACTATTCTATGTTAAGGACAACTGGAATGTGTTAATCCACCGGTAATATTGTGCACAGATTACCTGTCAAAAACCGCAGGCATAGACCTGCTGTCGGGCATCTGCACAAAGTTCATTATTTGGAGTGTTTTGTCATTTCAAAAACGTTGTATATTGTTGCTTGGTTACTCATTGCTGTGAGCCATGTTGTGGCTGGACATCCGTTTATGTAATATCAGTAAGAGAAATTTGTCAATATGATATTGAGGAAACCTTCTGGATTGTATAGTCAAAATGTGTTGTTGAACGTGCTCAAGCACAAATATGACTGTTGAGTGTACTTCATGTTTCGTCTTTGTCCTGTGAAGGCCAGCTTAGCACCTTAAAGAGTCACTTTGCCAATTTATTCTGTAAACCTTGCAATGTCTTCACCAGGTGACATATTTGACCATAGCCTTGCGGGAAAGCTTCCGAGGCACATGCCACTGGGAAGTTTTATATCAGATGTTCACATCCTCACAATAGAATAATAGGATACAGGTTAAAAATCTCAGTGTTATTGGTATTGTACAGTATGTGCTAGTGAGGTTCATATTTTACAGATGGCATCGGCAGCTGCTGCTGTACTGTATTTATTGCGTGCTTGATCCTCTGGGTTTAGGAGACCTTGCTTCAAAGCACCCGACAACAGTGTCCATATATTTACTGTACTACACTGTAAGAAATGTAATATATTTACTGTACTACACTGTAAATGTAATATATTTACTGTACTACACTGTAAGAAATGTAATATATTTACTGTACTACACTGTAAATGTAATATATTTACTGTACTACACTGTAAATGTAATATATTTACTGTACTACACTGCCTAATAAAAATGTAATATATTTACTGTACTACTGCACACTGCCTAATAGGACAGATCTTTGATGTCAGGTTTTACAAATAAACTTTTTCTGTGGAAGATGACTTGCTCATTAATGCCTGCCCATAAAAAGCACATGTGGAAACAAATACAGGTATGTAAAGCATACATTATACCTTTGCTGTCGGGGAAGAAACCACCTAACTCTGACGTACAGGGTGTTTCATTACACTGATTAATGCAAAAAATAATAATAGTTAGGTGGTTTCCTCCTGACAGCAACGATATGAACTTTGATGTACATACATGTAAAATTGAATTATAAAAACCTCAATACCTAATAAACAGACAGCATGTTTTGCATTAGATAGATACATCAGAGTTGACCGTTTAAGCTGTAAGGTATACTAGTTAAAAAGATATAACACATCCCATGTTGTGGCGGTGGGAACCCCTTTGTGCGTTTTACCCCTTCTGGACGGGAACCGCTTTGGGCTTCTCGTTAGCATATTAGCAGCAATACTTTTGTAATTTATTAATAAATATTAGATTTTTTTCATAAAACTTAGAAGGCATTTTTAGAATCGGCCTTAGTCCCAATCATGTCCCAATATAATGGGAACAGTGAGTGCCAGTCCAACCTGTCCAAAGCATTCATACAGCACCCTCTACAGGCCAACAAGATGAACCTTCACTGATGCTTCATTCAAATGCACATTTTTTTAAACAACACCAAGTACAAGTACTTTCATTTATTTACAGTTTTTAAAGTACACAAATACAGTGGCAAATACAAATGAGAGAAAGTAAATCTTATTGAGGTGGTAGCTTAGATAATTACATAGGTGTTTGAGTGGCTGTTTGAGTGGCTGACCAAAAAGGCCACAAGTCAAAATCAAACAAATGGAGGAAATATGAAGTATGAAGGCTGAATTACAACAGGCCTTTTATGACAAAAGACATGGCATTAGACGGCAGCCATAGAAATACTCAGGCTGAGGACAAAAATGATTTAGATATCAAACCCCCCGTCCAAACACTAAATTGCTTTTATGAGTGAGCACATAACCGTAATTCATTCAATATCACCTTGAAAATGTATGAGTAATGTTTATTCAGTGCCTGTGCCTCCAAGGTTAGCCACATCGGTGCAGGACCATTCGATCTCGACATTGTCCACCTTTCATACGAAAAGTCTTTCACATTCAGTACAACTGCACCGCTGAAAGGCGGTGGTCGTTTAGAAGCGATCAACTTTTGGTCAAAGTTAAAAGTGTCTCGAGTCAGTCCTTGGTGGTGCGAGCAAGCATCTCTTCACGATCAATGATCCTGCACTTCATCTTAAGTGACTTTGTAAGGGGTGTACATGGTAATCAATACAAAAGAGCAGAATATACTGAGCATCCAATGATTGAACCCAGTAATTGCAGTTCAGCTCCTGCACCAACTTGAAAGGTCACTGTTTACACCCGACCCAAATGGATTTTTTAACAGAAAAAATGAAAAAAGTGAAAAAAATGTACACATCTATATTACAGGTATTTCACAGCTTAGAAATAATACAAATAACAAGGGAATGAAATTGTAGATCTGTACAGCAGTGAATGGACATCTGACAAAAGGTATCAAATGACACCCTTTATCCCTTTGTAAAGTGCACATTTTATATATATAGGACACTAGGAAGGGAAGAAGGGTTCATTTGAAGCTTAGCAAGAGAGCCCGTTGGTGAATAGACCAGAGGTATCTCTGACAGGGAGAGCCCCACTTCATAAATATACAACCTCCAGATCCAAACATAATGCAAAGAGTTGGTGTGTAAAGAATGGGCTCCGCTAGCCACAACTAATTCAGAACTTGACCAACCACAATTGTGGTCAAAACAGGTGGTGCAGTGCTAAAACATGCAAAGTAGATAGCTTTTAATACAAATGGCTATAGTTATTGAAGAGAGCCATCAGTGGCTGTAATCAATTCATTAAAAAAGAAAGAAAACTGGCTTGTGGTCAAATTAAAGTCCTCTGCAAAGACTTGAAACTGAAAAGCAAATGAAAAGCATCACACCAAACTAGCCATATGTAAAAAATGAAGTTTCTAAGTCCTTCTACTTGACCTTAAGCTGATGTATACTTTTTTGTGCTTCAATGTCGCACACTAAAAGTAGCCAATATACAAGTTCAAGCTGAAACACATTTTGAGCTTGTAGAGCAGCCATTTTTGGTGTGTGTGACCCTGGTGCACAACAAAGTATAAATCAAGCCTTACTGCAGAAAAAAAGAAAAGAAAAACTAAACAAAGCTATTTTATTGGTTCAGGCAATGTAGCAGAAGTGTAAAGTGAATTTATAAATGTAGCATCCCTATAGACAGGAGGAGGAGCCGTAGCCATGGCAATAACAGTTGTGTCGTCAGCCACTGTCGTCCTAAAAAGGACTGTTGAGTTGCCACGGTTGCCAAAAACTGACGCAGTCCGTTGAGGATTTCCTCAGGAATAAGAAACAGTCGAAAACACAAGGGGCAGTGTGGAGGGTTGTGCAAGTGTCTCCTGATAAACATGGACACGGGGAGAAGTGGTCCAGTAAAGTCAAAGACTCTTTACCGTAACGTGTGTCACCGTTAAGAGGGAGGGGTGACGTATTCACAGACAGAGAGAGGGAGAGCAAGGGAGACATTTTGAGAAAAGAGGAGAGAGGAAGAGCGAGAGCCTGTCAGACGCCGTCGCAGAGTCAGTGGCTGGCCTCCGGTTGGTAGCTGGAGCATTCATAGTGGTACGTTTTATTTATTATTAGTCGTCATAGAGAGCTGATTTGCTGCCGAGTGAGCGAGACTTGGTCCGCCAGGTGCAGGGTGGGGCTCATCGTGGAGCTACAGAGTGGAGACCACCAGGGGTCACGCCAGACACCATCTACAGCGCACACACAGAAGACAGATGGTCAACCAGTTGTACAGGACAACAATTCCATGCATGGTTCCTAAAGCCACCATCTGATGTAGATAATGTCTGTTCAATCTATTCTTCAAATCTAATCAAAATATAACTATGACTAGATTCCAAATCGTTGCATTACTTTACTTCTTCTTCAAGCTTCATTAACCACCTTATATAATTCATTGGCCAGCGTCCCAGAAGGGACTAAGCTTACTGGTAGTCCCATCTACACCTGATCTCTTAAGACGAAAATAGCCGACCTACACAAGCACACAAAGTTTCACATTGCGATGCGTTGTGAGCTTATAGATCTGCTTTTTTTAACTGAATGTTCGCCTATTATGACATGCTTATTAGAACAGGGAACCCTCATGTGGTTAACAAACTGAACATCCAAACAACATAATTCTCACTCTAATCTAATGCATAGCAACATGTCGGACCGCTCACAGGAAAGCAAGGCTATGCAGATAAAGCAAGCTTGAGAAAGCGATGATGGGTGAGTCAGATGCTAGTTTTGGTCTGTTCATGTACCTACATTAAAACACTTACACAAGGAAAAAAATACCTTTGCTTTAATATAAGGGTTAACCTGTGAAAGTGTCATGCCTTCAGCTGCAGGCATGGGACTTCAAAAAGAGTAGCGCAAAATCATGCAAGGATTGAATGCAAAAGCCAGGGGGGGGGGGGGGATCGCAAGAGGAGGTACACACACTTGACTGCACGTCCACTCACTAGGGCAAGGCTTGGGATCAGTGCTTTTTATAGGCTTTTGCAGCTAGGCTTGCATGCTGAGAGATGCAGCCTTAGGCAGGCATCAAACCAACAGTGCAAGCAAACAAGCCACAGACGTGGCGCAGCCGCAGAGTTGCCGCCACATTGGGAGAAGGTTGGTAAAGAGGGAGGTACAATCTAAAACTTTGATGCACTGTGATGCACCTTCCACTCCAGTTCCAAAGGGTGGTGGCTTTACAGCATAGAAAATATTCATCGTCTGACTGACTCAGAGTACTTGAATGAGACAGAGCCAGGCGTCGGTATGACAGGCAATGATGACACTATCACAAACATGGCAGGAAGAATGGTAATTGGTTTAAATTTGGCACACAAGATGAAGTGTAGCATTAAGCTCTACATTTTAGGATGTAGGTCTAGGATACAAACCCTCATTCAAAAACAGGAAGTCAGACTCAATGGTTGATGACTGACCCTGGAATATGCATCCCTAGCACTGATCAAACATTCATATATGTATCAGGTAAATTGACACCAGACTGGCAGTTAAGCATAAAGGAATGATATCACAACTTGAGGCTGAGTCAGTCAGAGTCACTTTGAGAACTGGAGTGGTACATCCTGGTGCCTCAGGGACGGGACTCACCCGGTGTGTGCTGCCGCCGTCACACAAGGACGTGGCGAGCGTCTACTTGGCGTGATGCTCGAAGGGAATGCTATTCTGAGGTTGGGGGGAGGGAGAGAGAAGGCTGTATACGTCAAAGTCAAAACCAACACCCGCTGCAACCCACTCCAGCAGATACCCGAAGAAGTCTGGCTTGTTATTGACACACTCGCTCTAACAGAAAACACAACTCTCCTGTGATAAATAATTACTGGGAGAGCTGGGAAAGCTCACTCATATTGTCTGGGGTAGAGCCCTGCACGGGAGTGTTTTATTAATCCCATTCCTTCCGTTTCACATAATTATTGCTGCGAGTACACACAGGGAAAACAAAAGGGGTATAGAACAGAGAATGACCGTCATGGGGAAAAGAAACGTCGGTAAAACACACTTCTCACAGACTACTAATAATTTAAAGGTGCGGCCACGTTCCCATTCCGTACCTGCGGGGTGCGCTCATGCACACGCTTTGGGAGCGTGCCTGAAGATGTCGCTTGGAGAGAGCTGAGACTCCACATACCTACGTTGTGTTGTCCAGCACAGTAGTGGAAATTACGTTCTCAGGCATATTCATAACTTGCATTGTATAAGCTCTGTATCCGTTTGTTTGCAAGAGGATGCGGGGGTTTTGCGGAGCCCACTGGTTTCATCTTGACCGCCTGTTCGTGGCATTACCGGTACTTAATTTGCTTATTTCATTCATTCAAAAGCAACATTGTATTTAAACATGACAGTAATATCGGGGCAAAATGGAAATGTATAATATAGAAGTTAATATCTCAATTAAAAATATATTAAATAGAATAACCTAATCTTGTTTACGCACACTCCTAATTGAGCCCTCACCGTTTCTTCATGAACAGTACTACCTATTTTGGTACACTGACTTTCCAGCATTATACAAAGAAAAACTCTCTTGAGACATTTACAGGTTTTTACTGTGACGACTAGATGATCATTTTATGAGGCATGTAGAAAGTCGCTTCCTTACAACGATCTCTGGTGGAGTAAAAACACCACATGGTTTATTTGAAGCTATACGATTAGGGGTTTTAAAGCTTCTTCTTTAATAGATTACCATAAAGCTTAAAGCACCGAGATTCCATTCTCTGTTGTCCTGAGTGTGTATACTATCATAAGGCTTAGCGTAAGATGTAATCCAAAGCGACCGAGCTGGGCCAGAGTCTTCCATATATTACATGTTTGTGGTCTTATTTCTGATGGTGTGACGCTATGGCAGAGGTCAGCTGATATAGGAAATGGGTGGGGCTTGTACCTGTGAGGTGGACATGCGGGAGGTGTCCTGCCGTCCTGTCAGGTCTGAAGACGACACGTTGACGGGAGCGCCCCGGTGCAGGCGCATGCTCACCTTCCTCTCCCGCTCCATACCGGACACTTGCCGAGGGGACGTGTTTGCTACATGACCAATGGATGGGGAGAGAGAGTTGTTTGCACATTTATCCCATTGAGGACTGGAACGCATCTGTGTCACCTTAGCTTTTAACCACTTTAACCATTATTTTTACTTTAGCAATTGAAAAAAAAAAAACAGATCTACAAGCTAATAGCACGGCACTCAGTGCCGCGCTATGACCTTGTAGATCTGGGGGGGCCTGGAAGTACATATTTTCAGACGGGGGTCGGTGGCCAATTACATATTATGTTTGGGGTTTTTGACATGCAAGTTTGAGAACCACTGATATAGAAACGGGTTTTTCAGAAAACGGTCAAGATTTAGAAGACATTTTGTCGAATCTGGTACTGATAGCAATCAGTATGCGAGTGTGAGGTGGGTGTGAGTGGGGACTGACCTGTGTGTGAGGTGAGTGTGAGTGGGAACTGACCTGTGTGTGAGGTGGGTGTGAGTGGGGACTGACCTGTGTGTGAGGTGAGTGTGAGTGGGGACTGAACTGAGTGTGAGGTGGGTGTGAGTAGGAACTGACCTGTGTGTGAGGTGAGTGTGAGTAGGAACTGACCTGTGTGTGAGGTGAGTGTGAGTGGGAACTGACCCGTGTGTGAGGTGAGTGTGAGTGGGGACTGACCTGTGTGTGAGGTGGGTGTGAGTGGGGACTGACCTGTGTGTGAGGTGGGTGTGAGTGGGGTGGCCGGTGCTCCCTCTTGTGTTCCGCGGGGCCGTCCTGACGCAGCGGGGAGTGCTCTGGCTCCGGGAGTCCTGCCGTGTCTCAGTCTGTCCTCTCTGTCCCTGCGGTCCCGTTCCGCCTCCTCTGCCGCACGATTGGCTCCCTAGAGGCATGAGTAGTTAGGATGAGACCGAAATCATACCACCAATGACACGGATGTAAGGAAAACAGATATGGCGCTGAAGGCAATTAACTGTATTCCTGTCACGTGCTATGTCGATTTTATTCGCTATCCAATGATTCAACAATGTGTTCAACATCATCTCAAAAACACAAATCCAGTGTACATGATGTCGCTATTGAATAATAACAGTACAAAATAAATAAATAATACAATGAAAAATCCTATGGACAATTTCTGTAGGCTAGCTAGCAAGCAGATGTTTTCTCAATAGTTTGGTCGTTTTGCAGGGCAGTGGTTACAAACATTAACCCATTCAGGACGGGAACCTTTTTTGGTGTTAAGCATTGTTATGAGCTTATTGTTATTATATAATACAATGAAACAGTCTATACTCACAAATTTGAGCATGTTCCAGTCAAACACGTAGTCATAAGAGAATCCCTGTCTGTGAAAAAGGTTCCTGAAGAGCTGCCTCAGATACGAATAGTCTGGTTTGTCATCAAAGCGCAGCGAACGACAGAAGTTCAGGTACGTGGCAAACTCAGCTGTGAAAAAGATAAGATCATATTAACTAATATAACAGATTACATGCACTATATAGTATACAGATATATTTATTGGCATTCTTTTTTTTTAGTAGAAGACAGTTGCAACAGAAAGATATGACACGGAACACGATTCCATAATCGGTTCAACACCAGGTAGTTGTGGCTCTCTCAACAAACACATATACAAGGAAATCACAGCACCAAAATATTGCACACAATGATGTCCAACATAAATCAGTACTCACAGGGGTATCCCTTACAGAGCACCTCAATGGGGGTTGACATTTTCTTCTCGCTAATGCGTTCGTACTTCTGCCTCTTGGTGGCAGCCTTGAGTCCTTGCCAGGGTAGAGATCCCAGATTGAAGTACATGAGGACATAGCCCAAAGATTCCAGATCATCACGCCTGGACTGCTCTTTAGAGGGGAAAACAAGAGAAAGGTCACACCCAGAACAAATGAAAACATCCGTTTGCTCTATACAGTACATATTATTATATGTTACAATATAAAGACCCTTTTTTAGCCAGGGCGCCTGATGGAGGGGAAAGGAACTGGTTGGAATAACGTGTTCCTTCCACGCGCTACGTCCAACCAGGGAAACTCCCCCCTGTCAGGTGTAAAGGAGCAACTTGGACACTCAAGCATGAAGGAAGCATGAGTTAAGTCTGTTGCTCTCCCCAGGTTGGCGGAGGGTGTGTAGAGCCCAGGATCACATTAGATGATTGACACAGGGGTGAAAAATGAGTTACAAAAAACCGTGGGATAAAACAATATATATATAAAAAATTAAAAAAAACTTTTATCTCCCTATACAGAATATATACATACGAACGTTTGTATTTTATTTTGTAAATAGCCCTATTTTATACTTGTATGACATTGTATACATTGTATGACGCCTAAAAGCAGTGAAAATATCTGATACAAGCTCAAAGCTCACAATGTATCGCATCTGTCATTATATAAACTATAGAGCTATTTAACACTTATTTTAACTAAAGAATATCACTTTTCACGTTTTATAAATATTTAAACATTAAAAAGTATTATATCCTTTGTGTGTGGAGTTTGCATGTTCTCCCCGTGTCCCCTAGGCCTAGGGTAGGTACCCTCACAAAAAACATGCAGTAATCCTGGTCTCTAAACTGCCTCCCCCTGGCCAGCCGGGGCGCCTGATTGAGGTGAAAGGAACTGGTTGGAATAACGTGTTCCTTCCACGCGATACGTCCAACCAGGGAAACTCCCTCTGTCAGGTGTAAAGGAGCAACTTGGACACCCAGGCATGAAGGAAGCATGAGTTCAAGTCCGTTGCTCTCCCCATGGGCCCCACATATGGGGACTAGGTTGGCAGAGGGTGTGTAGAGCCCAGGATCACATTAGATAATTGACACAGGGGTGAAAACTGGTTTATAAAATCGTGGGATAAAAAGTATAGAAAAAAAAAGTATTATTATATATTATAAAAGAGCATGTGAGTATATTCATATAATAATATCCATATAATATTCCTTTTTCTGTTTCCTAAAAAGTTATTGTTTTGGAGATACAAGGTAGGTTTCTGCCCGATAGACAGCTTGCCATCCATCAATCAAGTGCATGTGTGTACCACTACCAACTTAGTACCAAGAAAGTGACATTTGGTTCAGCAAACCAAGTTATTATTAGGGGAGTTGTCAGAGTCCCAAACACTTCATATCAGAGCAATTATGTGTACTGCTCACATCAGGCATCTTTCTCCCCGAGTTTGCATGTCAATCATCACGGTTTGATGTAAAACAACAAGGTGGACAATAAGCCAAAGTTATAATATGCTGAAGCATAATTTAAGTGTGCCGTCAGTGAACATGGATTCAGCATTAACTACAATTGGGACAGGAAGAAGTGGTCAATAAAAAGATTGCTTTATAAGTTATTTAGACTGACATCACCCAGGCGTTTCCCTGGCAAGCACCAGGAGAGGACAGTCACTGAGGCAAAAACAACTTGCTCTCCCTGCAGTTTTAAAGCAACCACTCAAAGCTAGGTCAGACAGGCACAAAGCAATGACCAAACTAAGTCGTGGGTGGCGTTTATAGCAAAATAATAATTATAAATGTGTATAGGCCTATACATTGCATATGAAAGAAAAGCTGTTTATTTAGGCCAGGGTATTTCAACTAATTGTGAGCAAGGGACCACCATCCTGACTATAAATCAACTTGGGAGCAACTGATGTGTCAGGTGGTGGGTTTTTCTTGAGCTACACAGTCTGTCCACCACTTGTCTGTAGTGGCCGACATAGAAAAAGAAGACTTATTCTTCAGGTATGCAGATGAGGAAAAACAACTATCACAGAGATACGCAGTTCCAAAGGGGGGGGGGGGGGGGGAGGAACACTTTCAGCCTGACAAGTGACAACTCATCCAGAACATCACATCTTGACAGAGTTTGTGGATCTTAATGAGCTGATCCTCTTCTGTAGTAGTCCTCAAATGACAACTGATAATGAGGGTAGTCCTTTTGACTAGTTATCTTAATAAAGTTTATTTTATTTGTTCTGTTGTGTAAAGTGACTTTGAGTGTCAAGAAAAGTGCTTTGGATGCATTATTATTAATGCGCAACCAACTATAAATTAGACTTGAGTGTGTTCCGTCTTACCAATCCCCAGGTGTGTGTTGATGGAGGCGTAGCGGGCTGTGCCCGTCAGGTTCTTGTTCTCGCGGTAGGGGATGTGCTGGTGTGTGCGTGCGTCACGGTATTTCTTGGCCAGGCCAAAGTCAATGATATAAACCAGGTTGCCCTTCTTGCCCAAGCCCATCAGGAAATTGTCTGGCTTCACGTCTCTGTGGATGAAGTTCTTCGAGTGGATGTACTCTATCCTGCTGATCTGTAGTGCAGAGAAGGAGAACCGGAAGGAAAGTAGGTCATTACGCAAAGTTGAAGCTGATATGACAGCCGTTATACGAATCAGAGGCTGTGGGGACATCTCTGTAACGGTAATCGGCTACTCGTTCACTTCAAGTAACGAAATGAGACAAAATATATATATATGGAGAGAGGCAGACAGATAATAGAGAGGCAGAGAGATATAGAGAAAAAAATGCTCTCTATTATGGAGCATTAATCAGTGTGTAATCATGTAAAAAGGTGTGACCAGGAATCGATGTCTCACCATCTGATCAGCCAGCAGCAGTACTGTCTTAAGGCTGAACTTGCGGGAACAGAAGTTGAACAAGTCTTCCAAACTGGGCCCCAACAGCTCCATCACCATCACGTTGTAGTCCCCCTCTGCACCGCACCACTTTATCGTTGGGATTCCCACTGCACAGAAAGAAGAAAAATGCCATTAATTGCCTGCCTGACACATGGAAAAGAAACTAATTAATTGCCTGCCTGACACATGGAAAAGAAACTAAGACCAAAGTAGTAAGATTTCACCTCAATGAAAATAGCTATGCCAGCCCATAAGTAATTGATCTTGTTTTATGATTAACCCATTTAGACAGGGAACCACTATACATACATTACATGTAACTATAACTTTCAATCAGGGAACAGCCCCTTCTGGGGTTCCCAACATACAGTAGCAACATATATATTTTTGATTTTTGAGGTTTAGAAAACATTGGTCAGGATTTAGAAGGCGTTTTAGTATCAGCCTCAGGTCTAAATGGGGTAAATGCCGTGATTCAATGATGTTATAATAACGCGGCCGTACTGTACCAAGGCCAAGGAAGAATGTGTTGAACTTGTTGGCATATTACGCAGATAATGAAGGGGCTGCGCCGGCAGGGTATCCACCTCGAATCTAATGAATCTCAATCAATGCATTGAAAACCAATGTCAAACCAATCTATTAACTCACTAGCATTAAAAGCAAATTTATACTTTACACAATAAACATTTAGAATGTTTATTTTATCTCTTGTGAGGGAGTAGCCAATTGATTAGCAGTTAAGAGGCAATGTGCATTCAAATATTAGATCAAAATGCAAAATGCAAAATAGAAACATTAATGGAGTCTACCCAAAACTCTAGTGGTATACCTTGCTGACACTAACACACAGTCTGCATTGGTCAGACTAATGATGTCGTGTTCATGGCAAACCTTCCAAGCACTTAAAAACAAAGTGGTGTGTTTTTAACTAAAAACACTCCACTGTTTATACTGCAGCTCACACCAATTGAAATTGAATCACTGGAGCATAGTTGGCTTTAACCCATTCCCACCCGGACAACATGGTTTCCAGTTGAGCAAGTGGCTTGACCCACGTGAGTGACTCATGGCAATTTTCAGGCACCAGTTGTGAGCCGATTCAATGTTCCAGTCAGTCCATTTCTTTCAGCCTGCTGGGTGACGCATGTGGATCACCGGCTGACCCAGCAATGTGTGCATCACATTTACATTGGAGAAGGAAAACAAGGAGGGTGGAATGAATGTTTGAAGAAAAAAAATAATTCAAGTACTTTCAAATACAATTTACTGTTGCACTTGTAACATTTTACATTACAGATTTTTCAGAACTATGAGGGCAGTGTAAAAAGAATAAAACAATCCTTCATTAATCGTAATCAAGGCAAAAGTTTAAAATAGTCGACTCGTGATACTAATTAAGTGATATAAAGCAGTGCCATATATATATATATATATATATATATGGCGATATTTATCACCAGATCGCCCACCCCTACACAAATGCAGGAAATAAGATAGTAACCTATGTGCAATCAGGAAGAGAGCTTTCAAAGTGTGGTGATGTGATGCCTCACCTCCTCCCTGCATCATCTTGTAGATCTTGCTCTCGATGTGGAGTTGGGGGTGCTTGGTCTTCACACATTCCAGCTTGATGGCCACTTCTTCACCCACTGAAATATCCGTGCCTATGGGAGAGGAGACAACTTCATTTATGAATATCCAGAGATCAGGGGTTGACACTAAGGTCTCAGACGAAAATTGTGATTGGCCGGATTGTGATGATGCATGATGATGTATAACAACAAGAGCACCCCTCACTTCACACAGGTGTGATTTTTAACTTGATTAACGGGATATTTGCGATACAAAATGTCATACCTCATTTGTTATAACAAATACCTGCATATCTATGAGTATGAATAAGACTAAGGGCTCTATTTTAGAGCCGAATAAAAGTTGGTTCGGCGCTGTAGACCCTACAATTTGAGGTTCGGGGGGGGGGGGGGGGGGGCGGGTACCGTCCTAAAGTCGGCTCTTCGGTGCTACTGAACATTTCTGACGAGCCGAAATCATTTCGGCACTACAGCGCCGAAACAGCGGTAAAATAGGAGTATGAATCGGCCCTAAGGGTTCACACTATTTTTGAGGGGCGCTAGCCCTTCCTTTATTCAGCTATTCTCGTCTTACAAACATTAAATTCTCATTGCCAATAAATGGAGAATTTATGTATGTAGATTAAATTCCCATCGACAATGAATGATGATGTACGATGAGAAGAGCACCCCTCACTTTTTTATTTTATATTTGTTTTATTAGTGTACAATCAGTGTAAACGGCACTTTATAGGTAAAAAGTGCTCGGGCAATCAAGTGCTCTTAGTTCCACTCTGGTTTTGGTCAATATTAAGTAGTTCCGGTCATTTTGTGGGGGGCACTGGGGCCACACAGTAAAAGTAAATGAATCCACAAAACTAACGTCATTTATATTGTTGACCTATTTCCAATGGACACAAAAAACTGTTCCGTGTGGTCAAATGAACAAAAGTTGCACTAATATTTTAGAAATAAGTCAACAATACAAATTACATTAGTTTTGTGGATTCATTTACTTTTACTGCATGGCCCCAGTGCCCCACACAAATTGACAAGAACCACTTAATATTTCACCAAAACCAGAGCAGAACTCCCACCATGGGACTCAGGCAATCAATCAATACAGTTGCAACCACTATATTATTGGCAAGTATTTCATACAGCTTAAGTTAAAAAAAATCTGAACTATCCCTTTAAGTTTGTCAGAGCTATGAGCATGGATGTGTGACAGCAATGGAACTATGAGTAAGTGAGAAGGCCTATTCAACCATTTTGCTGGACAAAAATACAAGTTAAATTTTTCCTTGAGAGAGTACTTTCTTTTCCACACTGTACAGCAAAACAGAATGGCATGGAACGGTGAGAGTGACTGAGCAAGTCCAGGCCCATCCTAGCCAAGAAGCAGCAATAAAAACAATGCAGGAAGCCAACTTCCACAGCCAGAGCCTTGGACTGCAGAAAGGCCAGAATATACTGTATGGTTTCAGTTTCACGCCATAGGAACAGACCATTGCATTACATAAGTCTGAAGCTTGAGTGTAAACAGGCACCTCTGGGCTACTTGTGCTTCAGGACAGCGAAGCGACCAGGATCAGTGAGTTGAGTGATTTGACTATTTGCATGAACACTTCAGTTGAAAATATGTCATTTTCATTATGCAAAAGGGTTATCATGCAAAAAAGTATCATTAATTTTGCCTTTACTCACTAGATCAGGGCTACTCAACGTAAGATGGCTCAGGGGCCACTCAGCGAAATACCAAGAGTCCAAAGGCTGCAAGCCCAAATAACGTTGGTTCTATATTGGATTTCTTTGGCAGTGATTTTCTAACACACTACGAGTATGGTAGTCTAAAAATTGAGGAAACAAAACGACTTACATTTCCATCTAGGAAAGGCCAAACCTCATTGAACAAAATTATTGTTATGACATGGAATGATTAATAATGAAATTAAGTGACAAAATGAGGCTTTTATTCACAAAATGTGAAGAGAACATGAACAGATTACTATACTGTTGCAAATAAATCAAATATCAGAGGTAGACCAAGAGGCCAATACTACTGAAATTAATAAGCCATATCAGTCTTATGGACCGATACAAATAACATACCTATACATTTAATACAGTTTTGGAAACAAACATATTTTTCCTAATTAATGGGTTCAGTCTCTCTGGACA
Source organism: Protomyctophum bolini (assembly GCF_963924005.1). Taxonomy (NCBI): domain Eukaryota; kingdom Metazoa; phylum Chordata; class Actinopteri; order Myctophiformes; family Myctophidae; genus Protomyctophum; species Protomyctophum bolini. The sequence continues at coordinate 15,247,548 of NC_137879.1, read as the reverse complement.
TAAATTATTCCAAATCAAGAAACAGGCTTCATTCACCAAATGTGAATAGTAAAAGTGCAACAAATAACAATGTAACAATTGTAGCAATAAGAAAAAAGGTAAAATACTCAAATTAAATATAGGCCTATACTTGAAAACATCTGCCTACAGCTGGCTTGACAAACACAACAGAGAATCATGAATATCTTCCGGTGACATTCAGTCACACTTTACTTTACTAATTACTGTATACAAATGAAAAAAATAGTTTCATAAATCAGTTAAATCAGGTTTGATTTGAGCGACATCTGTTAAAGAGGAGGCAGGAGAGAGACGACATACATCGGGGACGGTAAACAGTAAATGTCACAACTACGTGATGACGAGAGAGAGAGAGAACAAAAATATGTTTTATTGGTATGACCATGACGGGCCGCACAGACATGTTGCAGGGGACGCATGCGGCCCATGGGCCGTGGGTTGAGTAGCGCTGCACTAGATAGATACATACAGATTACCACTACACTGTACTTGAGCGTTTGTTGACAACAGAAGCATGTTGAAGATGCATGAATAATGTGTCGGCTTGTGACTTGCTATGCAAAGACAGACACTACCAGGCAGCTAGTTGCAGTTTTTGACGGACTGCCATCTCCTGAAAATACACTTGACACCTCCATGCAGAAATACACTCCACAATCAACTGCTGGCTGCGTGATTCATTACGCTTCATATACATGTGCATAGAGTTACATAAACTGTGTGTGTCTACATTAGTGCAAGGTAGGGGGAATTATAATAAACTGGAGCTTCCCTTCACCTGTTGTGTGTGTGTGTGTGTGTGTGTGTGTGTGTGTGTGTGTGTGTGTGTGTTTACTGTGTTAGTGTTACTATGCAACCTAAGCCATACACGACACCACCTCAGAGGACTGAAACACACTTTTCAGTGCTTATTATGATGCTATTGAGGGAATAGTGACACTTTGTGTCAAGATTAAATAATTACTATATAATAATAATATAATCCCAGAGGGTTCATTCAGGAACCAAAGTTACAACAACAGCAAAGAAAAGTTGAATACATACAAACTACAAAGACAATTCAACATGAATTATCTGCAACATCGAAAATACAGATTATAAAAACTAGCCATGGATGCAGAATATCAACGAGTCCAAACTGAGAGAAAGTGTCTTGAAGGAGTAGGCCTTCTTAATGTTTCCAGTATGTTTCAAATGCAGACCCTGGCCTGTTATGCAACATGCTTTAAAGCAGGGATAGATCTCCCTCTATAAAACTAAGTATGTGTAGTGTGTGACGACTGTATTTCTGGGCTGGAGTGAAACCCCAGGGCGCAAGGTGGGGTGAATGACCTTATGAAAACCACATGTGCGCTATTGCCAAGGGCTTAGAAACCTCCACACAGACGCCCTGTACGACTGGGGTTGGCTGGGGGTCGAGACTCGAGCCCATTACACATTGTCACCATTTGAAAGAACAAGCCTAAGGATTTCTGATTACCACTACACGTTTCACATAATAGAGAGACATAATGCTTCTCTCATGTTATCCCAGTGACAGTAGCACACTATATGAATGACACAGTACACAGTGTACCATTGGGACAGGGACACTCACTAGAAAACATGCACAAACACACAGCTTTGTCAGTTGAGCATTGTTAACCCGTCTTCAGACTCAACACATGACAGATGGATATCACTTAAAGTTTTGGTGCCCAATGTACATAACAAGCCATTTTGTTCATCAGAAGTTGCTCCGTAACACAGGCAGATGAAATAAGATGATAAGCAGTGTAGTGGAGACTATTTCCCCCTGTAAGTCCATAATCAGATACTCATCTCCAGTTTTCCATATCAACTTGGAAAAAAAAACATAGGAAAAGGGTAACTGATCTCGACTTAAAACTCCATAAACTGGAAGGGCCAGGACAACCAATTCTTTTTGGCACAAACACACCATTGAACATAAAAGCAATACAAATGTAATGTCATCAGTGAAAAATGACAAGCATCTGACAAGCCAACTGTGTTAGACAATAAATGGGAATTGGAAAACTGGTTCACTGTTTTTCCTGCAATATGGGTAGCTAAGCTGTTATAGCCAGGAGGACAGAACGTTACTGCTGGGCTGGCTAGTGGCTAGCTAATGTTATCTCATGCCCAGCCCTTCAGCATTGGAATTAGTTGACAGATGGAAGGAACCAGGCTACTGTAAAACTATTGGCAAACAACTGGTGGGTCTTAAATCTCTGCCTCCCTGAGTCCCTAGATTTATAGTATTCACACTAGCCAAACTGTAACCTATGTGGTGTCTTACTTAGTAACAATTAAGATAACAGTCTTTTTTGTCAACGTGCTCAGTACATAAAGTTGTTTAGATCTCGTTTATGACAAATGTCTGCCTCCTCCATTGGTGTCAGACTGTCATATTGGCTGTCGTATCACATAACTTGAGGTTTATCGCACAGGACTTCGTGGCACAGGAAAGTCAATTTTAAGAATTGACATTTCAACTGGACTTTTAAATTCTTTGAGAAATCTGCGTTAGTAATTGCTGTGGTGTTAATTTAGACAAAGGGAAATTGTGCAACGTTTCACGGTATTATAAACATTCCATGGAACGTTTACAACTACAAACAATCAACATCCCTTTCTTCCCCCAGCTTTGTCCAGCTGCGTTGCTGTCAGACAGTTGACATACTTGGTATGATTGACAGCTGAGAGCCATTTTATTCTAGTGACAGTTTTATCACAGCATTGACAGACTAATCCCATCGGTTAACCTTTAACTATCATACCAAACCAACATTTAATTTCTGGCTTGGCATTGGCAGCTAGCTAGCAGCTAAATGGGCTATAGTGGTTAGCTAACTAGTACTAGAAAGATGACATTAGCTAGCTAGCGGAACGTCATTGAGATTAGGTGATCTAAGCTTGCTATATTAGCTATAATAATACAACAACACTCGCATAAAATCTGGACTAGAAATAATTTTATGAAATGTTATTTACTCACCCAAATAAATGTCTCCAAAAGAACCACTTCCGATTTTTCTGCCCAGTCTGTATCGGTTCCCCACTCTCAGTTCCATTTTGCTGTTTTTGGCTAACGTTACTTAGCCTTTCGTTTATCTCTGTTAACCGGCGTCACCTCGTCGTAAAATAACAATGATACACGTTTTACTGTTGTTAATGTGGACAGAGTAAACAAATATTTCACCTCCCTTTACTGGTGCACTCCCCCTTCTCCCAGAACCCCAACCAGATTCAGTTCCTTCCGTGACAATCCAACTTTCACCATCCCTTTTTTATCTCCTCAATCTTCAAATTGCTACAATATTGGTATTGTCCGAAAGCTCTGAATGTGAAGTTTATGCTCTCAATGTTTCGGGAGTCATAATTCCCCGAATAGCGCAGGATGGAGACGGATTTACTGCGAGTTTTTCTCCTGAAATCGTCCGCTTCTTCAGCTCTCCACTGTTGTAGGATTTCTGCTGCTCCACTGTGAGAGCTGTCATAGGCTGGTGACGACACTTCCCGTAGCAACCGCACGCAGATCGCAAAGGGCAATGATTTGGACAATTAAATGTTATATTGTGACAGGGCATTTTGTTATAGGCCATTGATGCATTTATTTTAAAATAATTAAATGGGTTTATAAAATCATATTGGATTTGCCTTGCACTTGCCAGCCCATAGAGCCCCATTGTGACATGTTGACTACACCAAGGTTTTATGTTAGAAATGTTGAGTATAGGTCCCCAGCATTTATAAACTGTCAGATGCTAACTTGCATATGTTGAGCAATTTTCATAATTGGCATAATATGGATTTTGTTATATATGTTATATGCAAGTTAGAATCCTATCCGGCAGTTTCTACATGCTAGGGACCCATACTCAACATTTCTAACATAAAGCTTTGGTGTACTCAACATGCTTGGGTTCACATTCTGGCAAGTGGACTATTAAGGAATATGATGACAAATAATTCTATTCAGGCATGATGACATGTTCCATTCTGTCACTTGGAAAGAATGTGACAAACTCGAGAACTGGAAATGCCACACTGAATAAACGACAACAGATACCATTGCAAAGCATTTGTATGAACAATGGTGTTGAAAAAGACAAAAACAAAAGAAGTCTTGGTAAAAACATAACCAAACCAAACATACTCTCCACCAGGCCCAAAATGTGTGTGTGTGTGTGTGTGTGTGTGTGTGTGTGTGTGTGTGTGTGTGTGTGTGTGTGTGTGTGTGTGTGTGTGTGCGCACGTGTGCGTGTGAGAGAGAGTCTCAGAAAGAGAGAGATCTTATACACGTAGACACAGTCTGAGATTATAGATGTTACTGTCCTGTAATTTCTCTAATGCTGTGTTCCTGCCTAGTATTTCTTTTCCAGTCAAAGTACTAAAAATATACATGATCAAACGAGGGAGAGGAATTCATCCATGAACCAATAATGCAGAGACAAGCTTTAGCTTTTTTTAGCTTTTTTTTATCATCCTCCAAAACCAAAATGTTGGCTTTTGTGTTTGTATAAAGGACTCTGACAGTGTAAGAAGGGATCAGGATTGCAATGTGTCTTTGCTCTGGCTGGATGGGATAGTTTTAGTCTTTTAGAGCAGTGTAGAATGTAGAAATAGGTAGAAATGTAGAAATGGGTTTATTCAGCATCTTTCAATCAACACCCCCATGCTCAATCCCTCTTCATCACCTCTCCCCGTCTCCCTCTGCCATGCAAACAGTTCTATAGGGAAGTAGGCCACGCTGCATTGCAAGTTTACCCTTACACATTATATGAAGGGATGTATCTTAGATAAAAGAGTTGCAATGGCCATGGCATATGTCAGGACCAGAGTGAGTCATGTTCAGTTCAAGTTATTGCTATATCAAGCAATTAAACTGAATAAGTCAGTTACTACGTCATGCACACCTATAATAATTTTGCTTAAATTGTGGTGCGACTTGGATATAAGTGCAGACGTGAAGTGGAGAAAGAGAGAGAGAGAGAGAGAATATCCTCTCTCCTGTTTAATGTGTGTCAGTGATTCAAAGCTCTCGGAGCCACGCCTTCTAATCCAAACAAGCTCTTGTGATTTTTCTGATTGGTCACATATGAGCCAATCACTGGAGCGTTCCGACTACTCACATGGCAGCCTGTTGTTGTTTAGATTGGGTAATCGGCTCTGTCTGCACGTGTTGGACCATGCTCTGTGTAGTGTATAGTAGAACATGAGGAGGGGCATGAGGGAAAAACCTCGAAAAGAAGTAGAGTAGAAGAAGTTAAGAACATAAGAGTAATGTTTGAATCTCCGGGCTCATGGCTAGCTTTATTGTCTCCACCAGGCCGAAGGCATGGGGAGAGAGTATGTTTTGCACTCCGTCCGTCCGTGTGTCCGTCCGTCCTTCTGTGAACAGCTAATCTCCGGCACCATTAACCTGGTCGATGCCAAATTTTGCACACACACTCCCTGGATGCCAATGATGAACCTCTGCCCCAAAATGCCTCAAATCATCCAATTGCCAGATTCAATGGTGTATGAACAAATGGCACCCTTTTCACATCGGCCTATTATAACGCCACCAGGAGGCCACAACCTGACCTGGTGGAGACCTGTGCCCAGATGGGGCACTTTTTCTAGTTAAAAAATCAGACATGAACCGTTTAGCGTGTTGGTAAAACAAACAAAAGCGTTATTGTGATATAATTCAGAATCAGACAAGTGCACAAAACTAATCCAACACACATTAGGACAATATGTGATAACAGCTGGCTGAATATGAAGGAGGTGTTTGTCTCTCTCTCTCTCTCTCTCTCTCTCTGTCCCTCTCTCCCATCAAAACAATACTGGTGCAAACCAAGTAGCCTGTTAAGAAAGAAATCAGGGAGGGTGTGTGACCTGAATGCTACCCCAATCAGCATCAGCTGCAGGGGTCAATAGTTCGTGCTCAGACACACACACACACACACACACACACACACACACACACACACACACACACACACACACAGTCACTCTTGTGACTGCTCAAAAATGAAGAGGGCTTATGTAAACTATTGTCTCTATGCCAAACTGAATTAGACGCCAACGTGGTTTTCACATTATTTACAAAAACGGACTCACGGCTCAAGCCTGCAGAGAGTGCAACCCGAACACATGTATTAGCAGTCTTTGTTATTATTAAAACTTTTGCTTGTTGGAAACATTCAGTGAACATGCTGCTTTTGAGCTGTAGCCCTATTCCGTTTGGTGTGTGCAGATGCTCGGCAGTCCGCAGTGCTGAGCACAGGGGAAGCATTCATCTGACCTCGCTTGGCTGCCACATTAGGCCTGGAGAATTAGACTGAACCACAGGAGACCATTCTAATGTCCAAATCTCCAGTGGTCCCAATAAGGAGTGGCTTCAAGTTCTCTCTCACAAGCAGCTGCAAAGTACATTGACTAGTAGTTACTCCTAGTCAGTGCAAGTGTGTCAGACACAATATGCGATACTTTTGTGACAATTTGACAAATTAAATGACATTTGCTTCTCTTACAGACAGTTTCACTATTATATTGGGAGAAGGGGAGCCTTCAAAGCAATGGTGACACCTAGTGGACACTGGATCGTTCTAGAGATACTTTGACTTTCACTTTACTACATTTCAAAGACAAATATTGTACTTTTGACTCCACAATATTTCTAGGAAGGGAAAAGTACATTATGAATTAACCACAAACATAAAAAAATTCCAATAGTGAAAAGCAACCTTTATAGCTGAGAGTAGTATTTGACCAGAAGTATACTTTGATTATACTGCATTTGAGTACTTTGTCCACCACTGGTTCTGTACTAGTTAATACCCTGGCAGAAACTTTTATTTTCAAGCTAGATGGTCATTGACTGGATATGTAAACACAGATCAAGTGTTAACTGTTTGTGTTCACTGCGTCTGTTCAAAGACTCCCCGACACATCTTTCAAGCCTTCTTCGAGGTATAGTATATTATGGAGGGACATGTTTTCCTGTTCCAGGCCTTTGGACATGCTCTTACAGTCTTTCAGACACCCTCAGAGCAGACCTACACAGATATATTCACATACACTGCAGAGGCAACAGCAGGCAAACATTCCCCAGTGTTTGTTTCCTGCTTTGATAATGTTTGTTTATGTTGGCTGAGAAATTGCTCCAAACGGAAGCCGTGACCTGGCATGCTGTTATATACTTTACACCAGAAAGGAATATAGGATACTTGGAAATATGTGTCTCTGTAACTGTTTGCTGAAGACAGAGTGGACAGTATGCAATCATGCATTACATGCATATTTGCATAATATACCCACCCACACATACAGTCCAATATCCCCCTCATGATCAATGGGACAGTTTCAAATACCTCGGTGTGCACATCAGATGGACAATGCACATGGACATTATGGCCAGCCAGCAAAGCTGGACATCGCTTGTACCACCTCTCTGACCAGTGTTGCCAACTATTTGCCAACCCACCTCCAAAAACAAGTCAAAAACAAGCCAACTCTTGGCGAGAGAAATAAGCCAAATCTTCCCTCGAAAAACAAGCCATAACAAGCCCAATAATATTTCCATATACTAATGCATTTATCGTTATCAATTCTATGTATATATATATATAATTATGAATGTTTTGGTCATTTATTATACCATTCCACACATAGTTGAGACACCAGACCGATTATGTCACTTAATGTGATTCATACTCCCCCAAATTCATAAGCCCCCAAGGCTTGTTTGATATTCAAAACAAGCCACAGAACCGCAACTCTGGAAAAAAACAAGCCAACTTTGGCAGGAAACAAGTGGACTTGGCAACCCTGCCTCTGACAGCTGATAAAGCTCAAAGTCTCAAATAAGGTACTGAAATCCTTCTACTCAGCTATACCACTCAGGTCATCCTGACAGGGGTTATCACCGTTTGGGATAGGAATAGCCCCTCCTGGAACCAGTGAGCCCTGGTGATATACTTGGTCGAGCATGTGTGTTTGACCAAGTACATCACCCTCCCTTAAGGTGTTTGAGCTGACTTTAAACAGCAATTTCACTTTAAAACACCTTTGGGGTCATTTTAACACCTACTTGGGCTTCTGTGTGCATCCCAGGCAGTTGCTTGATTCAATATTTAGATATTTGATATTCATTTTATCAAACACAGCCCCGTCTTGTATAAACTAATGATCTTCAAACTCCTTTTTAACCAAGTTAGACTAATTGAAAACACACACATCTGGTTCTGCTGCATGTCCGTCTAATGTGGGTGAGGGGCCCATGAGCAGAGGTTCTTCCTTGGCCTCCTGGGAGTATGCGCATAAAGTTTTGCGCTGATTGGTCCTGCACAGATTAGCTGCTGCTCACAGACACACACAGACGGACTTCACACGCGACACAAACATAGCCTCTGTCCTTCTGCTGTCCGGCCTGATGGAGACAATAAATGATCACAAAATGAGCAAGAGACATAGTTAGTTAGTGTATAAAACATTGGGTCCAAACAATAATAAAAACCCATGAATAAAAACATTAAAGGTACAATACATAAAATATATGTTACACAACATCCCTTGAGCTTTCTGTTGCTCCAGAAGTGACAGACGGGCACGTAGCATACACAAAGTTCCTCTGTTAGTGCCCACAAAGAGTGAGCTCAGATCAATGAACTCAACTCATGTCCAAATTTCCCTCTGATGTTTTGTGTGAGGGCTGAAGGGACACACCAGCATGTGCTGTTCGTTTTGTATACCAGTCTGGCAGTCTCACATTGACAAATACGCTGGTATGCAACTGCACCTTCACATTCCCACATGCATACAGTGTAGAGCCAAAAAAAGGATGAACAAGATGAAATAATGATTTGATTTGACAAGTTAATGTACGACGGACGGATGTACGCACTTAGCCCTCCGACCTGGCGGAGACGATAAAATAAAACAGGAACCAGGGACATGTGTATTCAAGAGTCTAACCCTGCATTCACTTCCAGTACCACACACACATTATAATGGTGTTTAATAAACTTCAGCTGTTCAGTACCTGCAGTGTACTACTGTTCAATAATCTATGGCTTATATGAAATTGAAATAACATTCTCAGTGTGAGAGCCGTCTGCATGGTTGAAATGGTGGTGAGACAGACAGAGGGAGAGGGAGGGGGCGGGAGTCATGTTGGTTTCATGGTTTCTTGTAACAGCTAAATTCAGGGCATTTTGTTGTCGTTTATGGCCCATTTTACCATTTTTATAAGTGAATAAATCAAAAACACTACAAACCACCATGAACTCCCCCCCAGAATAGCATCAACAGCAGATGTTGGTACTTAGAGCGTGGTTTATAACCGGTTACCTCACTAAGCCTCTCGTAACAAATTACCTGGTTCCTGTTGGAAATAACTCAAACAAACAAAACCTGCCAGCTTGGATATTAGTGGCAGACAGTTGTTTTCATTGTCTGTACACGTTTGACTGAACTAAACAGAACTCAGCAACACTTCAACTGTTTGGTTGTTATTGTCAATAGTTATGGACTCGGGGGGTGAACCCATTAAGCTAAGGGATAAACAGTAAATGAACCACAGGACCTGCTCATCAACTTCTACCGCTCTAGCATTGAGGGTATCCTGACCTAGCCTGGGTAAACCTAGCCTGGGTAAACCCACTCCCCCTGCTGGACAACATTTCATTCTGCCAGGAGGGTATGCAAATCTGGCGAGGGGGGAGGGGTTTACCCAGGCTAATCCTGACCTATATAATAATCCTGACCTATATAATCCTTGTACCCTAATTGAAAAGGGGTGCAAAGGAATATGGAAGTTTAACCGTTCCTCTTCTTCTACCAAACCACTCCGTTTGCACAAATCTCTCCATGCACCAATACTACTGCAATGCCATAGGAAACAACACGCACTTGCATTCTTCCAACTTGAATATTTACCGTACAGTTTGCATTTGTATGACATACTATGTCATTGCGCAACATTTTGCTGTGATGCAAATTACATTTAACACATCCACCGACCCTCCCATTTTCACACATTTTGTGGAAATGGACAACTGGGCACCTGGATGAGTGTACACCTGGACAACTGGGCACCTGGATGAGTGGGCAAAAAACATCAACATCTCTATTATTCTGGGCCAAACCAAGACAGAAAGAAAGACAAGGAGACAGCCAGTTGCAGAATGTCATTCTATTGAGAGAATAAATAGCAACAACATCGTCAGGGTGTTCTCAAGTGTTCTTTGGGCTTAAAATGGAAAATGCAGGCTGTTTTAGGAACAAATGTTTATCATCTACTGTAGTCTGTAGTTAGATGATGTTTTACAGACGTCATGAATTGTAAACAAAGACAGAGTTATTATACAAACTTGTTATGTAATTAGGGTTATATCATGACCACGTGTCCGATTGATTGTCACCACTAAAGTGGTGATCGTATCACGTTGGAGACGTCTCGAGGCACCCTGGCAAGCCTTTCAACAGAATCATACTTACTGTGTGTGTGCGTGCGTGCGTGCGTGCGTGCGTGCGTGCGACAGACAGACAGACAGACAGACAGACAGACTCCTACAACCAGCAATGTCCGTGTGTGCGTATGTATCTATGTATCAGTGGTCTGTCATGAGCACGAGTATGTGACTTATTAGTACCAGTAGGGGGCGCCAGAAACAGAGAGAGATAGTGATGTGCCTGCTGCCTGCTAATGAGAGAGAGAGAGAGAGAGGTGGGGGGGGGGGGGGGGGGGAATTGCACCACTCAGTTCACACGGGTGTGATTCTTTTTAAATAGCTGAAATTGCAGATCTACAAGCTCATGGCACACTGCATTGTGCCAAATGAGCTTGTAGATATGACTATATAAGGCTTATTAAGTGGTTAAATTATAAACTACAGTAGAAAAATCATTAGCTCATACATATTGGAACGCAATCTACAAAAATGCACATTTTCCAGGACATTGTTTGACATGTAATTAATCAACGTGTCAGCGCATGAAGAGATATTGTTTTGTCAGCATCCCTGACTTCTTGGCTCGCTTCCATACCTGAAAATTAAAACGTCAGTCTGTTGAATAGCAAGACCCATTATCATTACTCTGAGGCACTCCATCACACGCTTTGGCAACCCAAGGGCACATGAAGATCAGGACATGAGGAGAAGTGTAACATTGCAATCACTTCCATTCAAACTTTCAACAGGGCTGTTGAATGTTGACAGAGGCAAAGCTACTGTCTCTACTCTCCCTCCCTCCCACACACACACGTGCACGTAAGCATGGCCACACGCATGCATGCACGCATGCACGCACGCACTCACGCACGCACACACGCACGCACAGTCCACTCATCTGTTCCTTCTCTCCTGTCGTTTTTGTTATTTTTTCTTTCATGAGTCTGCTCCTCCTTCCAACTGTTCAACTATGCTTCTCTCTCTCACGGTCTCTCTCTCTCTCTCTCTCACTCTATCCAACCACCCACTCCCCTACCACCCACCCCCACCCTCTGCTCCCCCGCTAGGTAGGAGGAGCGGGGCTCCCGGCAGACGCGGCGGCGGTGTGTTTTGAGTTTGAGGAGAGAGTGAGAGGAGAGGATGACAGCAGGATCTGAGAGGACACAAGAACAAAGATCAACTCAACACAACGCAGAGACTACAAACAAAGCCAACCAGACGAAGTCAGCCTCGAAAATAAAGACATGGACTCAGCAAGGATATTTTTTCATCACCTGCGGACAGTTGTTGGACCAGCGAGAGTAAGTGTGTCCTCTTATTTGAAGAGTGTTTTCTGCTCTGGGGAATGAGACAGATGACAGGCTATAGGCCAGGTGTGTTTTTGTGTTGAGTGCATGGCTGTTGAATGAAATGGGCATCCAGTCATGTGTCTTGCAGGGTCCTTTGTGAGAGTGCTGTGTACCGGCACGCATAATCTTTTGTGACTGGCCTTAAGGGTATTCACTAAGTCCCACACGCAAGCGTGCATGCACGAAAGCATGCACGAATGTCTCTGTGCATGCAGAAACACATACACATGCTGCATTTGCACCTCTGGGACAAACCATTCCCAGATGTGGGACCCAGAATGCCCTGTGCGGGGTGACCCCTTTCACAGACAACATGACGAGAATGAACAATCAACACGTGATCTGTCCAGAGCACCGGATCTGTTGAAGTGGGACATGATTTTGACACACACACACACACACACACACACACACACACACACACACACACACACACACACACACACACACACACACACACACACACACACACACACACACACACACACACACACACACACCAACAGAAGTAGCATGTGAGTAGCCAAGTGAAGCTTGGAAAAACAAACTAGATTCCTAAAATGATACTGGGAAACTCATTATTTCAGATAGGTCCTTGCCCTATAGACAGAGAGACAGGAAACCAAGGAGAGAGATAGTACAGACGTGCAGAACAATACAGGGTCAGATTGGAAACCAGGTCCTCGCAATGACAAGGAGCATATGGTCTTCAGTCTGCACTAACTGGCTGAGCCACGAAGCATCCCAGCCACAAGTGCTTTTGACACAGCTTTTGTTTTCTCTTGACGCAACGATTAGGCGATAATAACTGTTTGTGCTTGGCGGCATGACAGCATACTTTACCTTACCTCACCCACTCCCGCCTTGTGTGACAGGAATACCGGCCGTGATTGTATTTGGGACACAAGACGGAGGAATAATAATGACACAGCGAGGCTTGTAATTTGATGGTCTGTCTTAATAAAAGGTCACAGAATGCAAGAAGAGCACACTGTGGAACATGAGATAAATATCAGATAGGAATTCCTTGGGCATGCCATCACAACGCCCAGCAGAAGCGTGTGTGCGAGTGTGTGTGTGCGTGTGTGTGTGTGTGTGTGTGTGTGTGTGTGTGTGTGTGTGTGTGCGTGTGCGTGCGCATGCGTGCGTATGTGTGTGTGTTAAGACAGAGAAAGGCAGGGAGGGTGAGGTTATTATGAGGGCTGGAATAAATTAAAAGTGGAACAAATCAAAACTCAGCCAAAAATGACATAATAAAACTGTTATGGTTCCATGTCCAGATCAGGCCAAACATGTACCTCATGCTCTTCCCTGGACCTTACACTATGCTGTGGGTTTGAGCCCTGATGTTCATGTTAAATTAATGAACATGTATCTATTGTTAATGAACATGCAGGCCTCGTGCAACAGGTGCAAGCATGTGACATATGAGTGCATATTGTGTGTGATTAATGGCCCCCATGTCTCCAGGCGATTACATTTCACAACAGCGCAGACGCGTGGCAGCCTGGTGGATTTTTTTGGATGAATGTCATCATAGCAACCACTACTAAGGTCAACATACGCCCATGGTTCATGCTTCATGGCACTGGCAGGACAGGAGTAAAGCTGTGTTGCTCACAGATTCTTTTTTAATTCACTGTTGAAAATAGGTTATTTTTGTCCAGCAACAATATGCCATTATTGTCGCTATTGTGAACAATATAACACTTTGCTGGGTATAGACCTGTCTAGTGCAGTGTTCGATTTACATTCAGCCTTCTCTTTTGTACCGCGCCTGCCATCAGATTATTTATATTAAAAGGTGGGACACTTTCTCAAGGAGAAACTCTCGTAGCCAAACCTCTGTTCTGTCTGTTCTGTGAAGAATCACCAACATGACTTAGATTGTCTTCGTTGATATTCTTGCGCTTGGTTTTGATGCTACACCAAACCAAACCCTGTCTTTACTTATAACAAAGGCGCTGGGAACACTGTGCGTACACAGCCCAGGGTACTGGGGCAGTTTCAACAGATGTCTGTAGCCGGCCGGAACCAAACCCGGTGACCCACCGGCCTGTCAACCAGTAGGAGTAACTGGGGCATGAACTGGCATGTCTGGCCAGAATGGTGAGGCGAGTGCACACGCACGTGAGAACACGACTTCACATAGCGCACACACACACACACACACACACACACACACACACACACACACACACACACACACACACACACACACACACACACACACACACACACACACACACACACACACACACACACACACACACACACACACACACACACACACACACACACACACACACACACACACACACACACACACACACACACACACACACACACACACACACACACTCTCTCTCTCTAACACAAACAAATGGGGGCTTAGAGAACCCCAAATCTAAACCATCACACCTGGCATTGCTTTACAGAGGGGCCTTACGTTTAATATCTCTCCTGGTCTTTACAGAGGGGCCTTACGTTTAATATCTCTCCTTTACAGAGGGGCCTTACGTTTAATATCTCTCCTGGTCGTGCGTGCACGCAAGGACGCACACATGTATGCTCAGACAATCATTACACTATATTTAACAGACTCATACAAGCATTAAAAATATGTTGACATGACAAGTAAGCAGACACTTAAGCACGCGTAGACATGCCGAAACACATGACTGCACATCTATATTCTATGCATGCACACACACCTGCATGCAAGCATGCACACACGCACACTTGAATCATATTACGCCATGGGCAAGACTCAGCATGTACTCATAAGGCTGCATGAGAATAGGTCTTTTAAATGCAACATGGCTCCATTGTTGCGTGATGCTATGACTATGAGGTTTAATTGGTGGGTTGGACCAGAGACACTTTAATTTTAAACGGAGGAGAGGTGGGGGAAGACATACAGCAAAGTTCGTCGGGATCGGGACTCGAACCCGCAACACTCTGTCATGCTGGATTACCAGCCAAGGTGCCTGGACCGCTAAGCGAAGACCTATGGAATGACTGAAAAATGTGTGCTCAATCATTTGAATTGATTTGTGCATCATACTGCAATGTTGTTGTTGTTTGTTTTCTATTATTGTAGCTTAGACCAAATGCTCACCCATGGTTTTCTAAATTATTGAGGGTGCTAAGGATAGATGTGAATTACGTTAGATGGCTCCCAGTGCAATGAGGGCGGAGAACCACTGGAACATTGTTTTTGGGACCTGCTGTAGTTCACATTCATCTGTGTGTGCAAAAAGGAGTGACAAAGTCAAAACAACTTTCCTCCGTGTTCCTAAGAAATGTGGGTTAGCAGTGAGATTTGGCAGGAATCCAGGCCAGCTCTGGTTTCTGTGTTGGCAGGAGTTGTATCTCACAGACAAACAGGCAGCTGGACTCAAGGTCTCTGCGGATGCATCTCTGCGGTCAACCTCTCGTCTGGTATAGAACACTCAAGATGAATAGTGTAGACACACAATGCCAAATGCATTCAGGGACGTTCATATCGGCCTAGCCACTGTACACATTGTCCAGATACGTAACCAAGCAACCCTAATCTGATCGGTTGGCTTGACAATATGCTCCATCTAAATGTGCACACAGCACTGCTCCAGCTGCCGTCCAGTGTGATCAACAGAGATTTACCTACTCATTGTCCAGACGTAACCTAGTAACCTTAAATCGGATAGGTCGGCTTCACATGAAGCTCCAAATACTAAATGTGCACACAGAGAGCGTACTGTTCCAGCTGCTGTCAGTATGATCAACAAAGATTTAGGTCTGTTGGGACTCATCCTTTTGTAAGACCGACTCTCAGGCTTAAGTTTGTTGTCTTAGAACCTTGACTTTGACCCCAGTGTCTGATATGAGCGTCTTAGATCTTTTAAAGCCGGAACAACCACTGGATGCGGATATACCAGATACCCTGGAGAATAACGCACACACACACACACACACACACACACACACACACACACACACACACACACACACACACACACACACACACACACACACACACACACACACACACACACACACGCACACACACACACACACACACACACACAGTCACACACATACGTACAATGTTTACTACAAGCCAAGGAGAAGTTACTGAAATTGGAGATGGTGTTCCCAAACTAAACTGTTCTGGTCAGGAATGACGTACTAGTGCAGTTCAAACAAACCGAGCTCACCGTGCTGCACTCAATCTGGAGACAATAATTCAATTGTTTTGATTATACATGTGTGTGAGTGCACATGTGTATATGCTCCTCGTGACTTCTTATGTTTTCACACGTAATTAGCTATAGTGTAAACAACCCTTTGGACTTGAGAAGTTGAGATCCACAGGAAGTTTAGGAAGGGTCAATAGCGTGAGATCGGACGTGAGACCGCAAACATACCATAGCCTAAACAAATAGGAAGAATTCAAAGGGGAAAGGGGGGGGGGGGGATAGGCAAGTCATTACAGTGTAAGTAAACATCCACATGCCTATTTTGAACCCATTTAGACTTGAGGACGATTCTGCAAATGCCTTCTAAAGCCTGACAGTTTTCTGAAAAACCCATGTTTCTATGTTAGTCGTTCTCAAACACTTTCATGTGAAGGACACCCAAAAATATATGGAATTGGAAATCTCTCCTGGTTGCTCCAGGGACCCCCCCAGAAGCAAAGATTTTAGTTTAAAGAATATATTATTCTGAAAGAATATATATTCAAAGAATTGCACACATTTTCACGTTTAAAAAAAAATAGCAGTTCTACAAGCTTGTAGCACGGCACTCGGTGCCACGCTATATGAGCTTGTAGATCTGCTATTTTTCAATAGCTAAAGTATAACATAATGCTATTGTGTATATACATATGCGTAATTAAAATCTCAGACAATAACACCTCATGACAAGCAGCTGGCTCCAGGTCACGCTTTGGTCACGAGGGTTAAGAATGGAGTTTTAAATATTGCGCCACTGAGTGGAACAAAGCTTGTACATCTTTGAACATTAGGCAGACATGCCGTCTTCAAAAGCTTTAAGTGTTCATTGACTTGTCTTCCGTTATCTTATCTACAGATTAGAGAGGATGCGTGTGTGTAAAAGTTTACAAATGTGGACGTTTCATCTCAGACTCCATGTCAGCCTAGCTGGTGAAGTTCAAAGGCTCCTAGGGGCAGGGTGAAATCTTTAATCCCTGCTTAATCTGATGTGTTCACTCTCCTGACCTCTGAACCTGTCCCTGACTTAACCACTTAAGCCCTATTTTGTAGCAAAAAATAGACAATCTACAAGGTCACAACACAACGTTGTGATTATACTGGTTACCCTATTTTTGCATTTTTGAAGGAAATATAATGGAAGTTATTACAATTATTTAATGAAATGCCCAAAATACAAATGCCTGGTTGAAAGTGGTTTATACCATTCTACATGTACATTGTACAACATTGTACATTGTACACGCCACCCCCACACATGAACGCACACACACACACACACACACACACACACACACACACACACACACACACACACACACCAAAGTGTCATAGAGCACACATTACGTTTGATGCTTACACATCTCTTTATCTTATTCATCTCATCTTCTTTGTTCAAGTTGTTATCCATGCCCTAACATCACATGGCCCCCCTCGCTCTTCAGCTGTTTATTAACTTTTGCTATTCTTATTTCTAGGCTTTTCCCATATTAGACAGTGGCTGAAGACCATCTGCCAGTACAAACAGCCTCCAACTCTCTTTTGCGTAATAACAGGTTTAATTTATTACAACTCGTCCACACAAAAAAGAAGGAAAAAAAGGCCTTTCTTTCTTTAATGGGAGTTGAATGATTGGTGTTTTTTTTCCACCAGCAGTGCAGCACTGCAATTCAGACTTCAAAAAGGAAACCCATTACCCTCCTAAAGACGGAGCTGTGCTCTTCAAGCAGTCACTCAATGGTGTCTGTGGCTCTGTTTTGGAAAATCTTTCCCGGCAGGGCAATCACTGACTGCATCATGGGGAAAGGAAGAAAGATAGATAGATACTGCACCAGAGAGAGAGAGAGAGAGAGAGAGAGAGAGAGAGAGAGAGAGAGAGAGAGAGAGAGAGAGAGAGAGAGAGAGAGAGAGAGAGAGAGAGAGTGAGAGAAAAGGTTGACTGAAAGCAAATCAAGTGAGCGATTAAGGCTTAATAGTCTAATTGAACTAGAACAACAATCAGCAGTGTCTTAACGACCTCCTCTGGTCAGATTGGGGACATGTGGTAGAAAAACAGGGGCCCCCACTTTTGATTATAGTCAGCTCCTTTGATAGACAAGAGTTAGCTTAGAGTTAGTTCCTGCCTGTCAAATTACAAAGGAAGTCATTACTTTTTGTTGGGTTTGAGGATTTATGTGTACATAGTGTTTCATTTGCTATTTTGTAAATGAATTTAGTGTTCTATGCCTTTTGGGATTTTGGCATCATAAATTGGGCTTTTGTTAGAAGATTTTCAATAATAGAATTGCCATGCATGACATACCATAGAGATTTGTTTCGTTTAGTTTTTTGCCACAAATTAACATTTACAGTCAGTTTCCAATATACAGTAAGTATATAAGTAGTATACAGTTGTGCCTTTGCATTTGGTGATATTTAGAGACCTTTAACTCAGACACAGTTAGACTAACAATTCCCATATTCATAGTCCTTGACAGAAATGTTTTGTGGAGCCGCTATAGAGATGGTTCCTTTTAAAACACTTTTATACTAATTAGAATCTTGTGTCAAAAGGCATTCTTTTGCAGTTCTTTCTCAAGTAAACATGTCATACAAGAGCTCCGAAATGAAACCAACAGCTTATAAGCTTATATTCCACAAACTCATTATAGCAGGAAATCATCACCACATATCCTGTTTAGAGTGCCGTGTTCTGCAATCATCACGGAGAGGTCTTTTTTTGGAAAAGTTAAAACACTGCATGCTGATCTAATTACAGTTATAGCATGTAATTATGGCATGACTGAAGTGAAACAACTCACGATATTAACTGAGATGAAAAATACTGTTTTCAAGTATTTCAGCAATGTGAATTATGTGACCATAATTCGCATTGCTGAAATACTACACTCATTTTAAGATCTGGCTTGGGCTCCACAAAGACGATTCCACATAGTTCCGTCATTGCGGTGATGTCAATGACTTCAATGACGTGTGCGCTGTGGATGTGTTTCACAGATGACTGTGCTCAGTGTGTGGGCTCTAGTGCTCTTCTGTGCCTGTCCGGCTGAAGTCTACCGCACCCCCTACGATGATGGAAAGGACCCAGAACTGATCAGGGATCAGATTGACCCCCAGGATTACCACAGAGATGCAAGGTTAGCTATAACATAAGTGTTTCTACCGACGATACGAATTTAAGTATCCGTTAAAATCTGGTTAAACAGAGTCATGGTGCTGCTATTGTGCATGTTGACCCACCAGTGGGTCTCAAAGTGTCCTTGAGTGGGTTCCAAATGGCCCCGGGTGCCCCGGTACGGGTGTGTAACTCTGAGAGTGTACAAATGGAACCAAATGGACCTGTAACTTAAGGGTCCATTTGGTACCATTTCTACACCCTCAGAGTTATGGGGGTCATTAAAATTAAAATAGTTTGAGAACCACTGTACACTAAATGGAACAGAGCCTTAAATACTAATAGCATCATCGGAAACACCGATCGGAAGTCGGAAGAGGCCCGGAAGTAGGAAGAGTTATTTCCAAACGGCGTATGCACGTAGAGCCTATTGGGGCACGACAAACTACAGGTTTAGAATACCATGATGGATAGTCACATGCCTATACAGAAACGATATGCACTGTTGTGAGTTTGTGTGTGTGTGTGTGTGTGTGTGTGCGTGTGTGTGTGTGTGTGCGTGCAACCATAGGGAAGTGAGAGAGTGTCGTCGATGCTGTGACCCAGGAGAGGAGCCGCCGTCCCCTCAGTATGCCAACCCATACTACCCCCAGCAACACCCACAGGTGGTACCACTCATCAACATCACCATACTCAAAGGTATGGACAAAAACAATATGCACCGCACGGCGCACGCACTCACACTCTCACACACACACACACACACACACACACACACACACACACACACACACTACACAAAGTCATTTGAGGTAAGGTTGGGGACTGTCCCAGCCCCTTGGGGAAAGAAGATAGATGGAGGACATTTTAATAGCAGAGGAACCAATCACAGCTGGAGAAGCTTGGGGGGTTGGTTGTAGTATATGAGGGGACAATTTGGGGTGTGTGGCTTAGACCTCCTCAGGGGTCAGGGTACACACTAACACACATATCCCACATAGCTGTGTGAGACCCAACCCAAAATGTTGTGGTTTACCAAGCCAAGATGAAACCATGTATTGCAATGATATTGTATTTGGTTCTGTGTATCTACTCTGTGTACTACTGATTTTTCATAAAACAAAGATTTGACAAAGACAAAGAGGATAAACCAAGATATCTGTACAGGTGCAAAACTGGTTTATTTTGATTTGATATAACCAGATAGGACTTTTCTGTTTCACAATTGGGCTGTCAGTGGAGCCTGTTGCAACTCAGATGCAGATCGTATCCAAGTTAATTGCAGCTTAAAATGCTCCCTAGGTTCACTTGTGACTACATTTTTAATCGAAACCAATCTAATTTAGGTATAAGGTATTTAGGTATATATTTTGGTTAAAACAAACTGCGACCTTGTGATCTTTCAAAAAGAGTTCATAATCACATTAGTTCTCCACAACTTGTGGTCTGATATTCATTTCACGCTTCATGTTTATGCATCCTTACACACAGTCTTGACAGAGTTCTGTCTAATGTTTATGCATCCTTACACAGTCTTGGCAGAGATCTGTCTGAATGTCTGAATTGAGTCAACCTGAGCAGTGTACCACACGACACCACACATGTACAGAATTCTGAAAATGGCAGATCTACAAGCTCACAACGCACAGCGATGCGACACGTGAGCTTGTAGTCAGATATTTTGCCCTATATTTAGTATGACAACATATGGCCTTGGGCGGTTAACATTGGCTGACATCATTTCGGCCGTGCCTCTTCCAGGTGAGAAGGGAGACAGTGGTGAGCGAGGACCTTACGGCAAGCTGGGCAAAGCGGGCCAGATGGGTTCACGGGGCCACGCAGGCGGTAAGGGCTCTAAAGGCAGCATCGGAACCCCGGGGGAGCCCTGCAAGTCCTACTACGCCGCCTTCTCCGTGGGCCGCAAGAAGGCCGTGCACTCCAACGACTACTACCAGACACTGGTGTTCGACACGGAGCTCGTCAACCTGTACGGTCACTTCAACATGTTCACCGGCAAGTTCTACTGCTACGTGCCCGGCATCTACTACTTCAGCCTGAACGTGCATACGTGGAACCAGAAGGAGACATACATGCACGTGATGCACAACGAACGCGAGGTGGTGATCCTGTACGCGCAGCCAAGCGACAGGTCCATCATGCAGAGCCAGAGCCTCATGCTGCAGCTGGAGAGAGAGGACCAGGTGTGGGTCAGACTCTTTAAGGGCGAGCGGGAGAACGCCATCTTCAGCGACGACTTTGACACCTACGTGACCTTTAACGGTCACCTCCTCAAGCCCAAAAGTGAGATATAGTATAGGCTGCAGTGCGTACGGGGCACGTGCGAGAGAGGACAGCAACAAATAAGGAACACCTCCTCTGCGTGGAAAGGATAGTGGCAATGAGATGCGTCACGCGTGTAGTGTGCTAACTGGCCGGTATGAAAAGTCAGTGGCATGAATGTTACTTTGGAGAGGATGTTGCTATTGAAACAGCAAATACTGGACACAAAGGGCTTGAAATCTCTGGTGAAACAATGTACACTATTATTAATGAGCTTTCAACCTGGCCATGAAATCCTTCACACAAAGAAAGTACAAAATATAAAATGATAGATAGCAGATACAATCTCCCAAACAGTTTTGAAATAGGGCTAATTAGTGGTTAATTATGCCCCACTGGGTTTTAGCAAACATCTGTTTCAGACAATACAACAGCGTTTCAAATGTATCTCAAGATTAAGTTATGATGTTAAATTAGACCCATTATGTCAGATAATAAGGGACACAGTTAGGCAATAAATAGTAGTCATAATTTCATTTTCAATATAGTAATGATGTCTTGTTTGGTCAATAACAATTCAATGTGCCTAATCGAGCCCTGGATTCTCAATTTGTATTCAGTTTCCACTTCCAATCCACTCAGCGCTCAATCTATACAAACCATATGGTATAAGTAAATCATTCTGAACTCTGACCATTTCTGTAAGAGCTACACATAGGTAGGTCTTTGCGTTTGATGCTTTATCTTTTTACGTTTGCAATTTAACCAGAATTAAGATATCTATTATAATGGGATCAAGGAAAAAAACACAGGCAAATCACATCAGGGATTTAGTTCTTTCCTTATAACAGACAATGGGATGGATATATCCTGCAACCATGCAAACATGTATAAACGACAATGCTTTTCATATTAAAGTGCATACTGAATTAAAGACATACTGGTGCTATTTAGATTATGAGTAGAGATCTCTAAAAAACATTTTGTGTTTTAGAAAGGATTTTGTGTCTCAACCTAATGCTTACCCTGTTTACATTTATTTCACCTCCACAAAGTTGTACAAATTCGCTAGTATCTTTATATATATTTATATGTATGCTATGGCATTTATCATTATGACAAAACACACAGTCACACAATACTCAAGAGTCAAAGATAATACTGAAAGGAGTCTAGGAAAATCCTGGATATGAGTAAAGAATGCAGTAAATCGGTTTGCATACCAGTACATACATTTCCTTTCAAACCAGCCGTCCAGTTGGGTTTTTGACAACAGCATTATTTTGGGCTGAATCTAAAGACAGCCAATGAGATTAGACACTCCCTAGGGATGCTAAAAGCCTGGGATTGTTCCAAAGCTCCATTCCAACCCCATCTATCCTGCATTTTATAGGCCACAAATCATTTGAATTGTATTTGTTTAAAGTGATATAAATATTGTCTCGCCTGCTATATTGAGATGGATATACACACAGTATTGGGAGTGCACATGCCATCTAATGAGGGATATGATATGAAAAATGGGCTCAATCAGATCTTCAGTGTGATACGTTTGGAATTAAGCCTCAGGAAAAGGTTCAGTTTCAGTCCAGAGATGCCTTGACAGGAAAAGGCTTCGACTGCCTGCAGATGTTATGCTAACAGGTACTTCTCTGCTGGCTGACTCTGTACGCAGCTTGTTTGATAATATTGTTCAGCATGGATACAAATCTCCCCAATTAAAATCATGAAAGTCTGGATGCATCCAGTGCATTGTGTGTGTGTGTGTGTGTGTGTGTGTGTGTGTGTGTGTGTGTGTGTGTGTGTGTGTGTGTGTGTGTGTGTGTGTGTGTGTGCACACGTTCGTGCGTGTGTGCGCGCGCCCGTGTGTGGGAGTGGTGGGTGTGACACTGTTTCTCCTGGATGTGTTTGATGGTGTGTGTACTTGCCAAATGTTCACTTGGTGGAATGTGCTGGAGAGAGAGAAAGACCCAGATCCTGGTTCAGCCTTCTTCAAACGCACAGCCACTCTGAGTCTGAAGACACAGATCCTGGTTCAGCCTTCTTCAAACGCACAGCCACTCTGAGTCTGAAGACACAGATCCTGGTTCAGCCTTCTTCAAACGCACAGCCACTTTGAGTCTGAAGACACAGACAGAGAATAATTATTATGCCTCTTATTCTTGTAGACACAAACACACACACACGCACACGAACACAATAAACATCAATAAAATCATGCATTAATAGTTATTCTAGAATTTCTACAGAGTATGCATCATGTTGAGTCTCATCACATGCAATGCAATTAGCTCTTTTTGGCATATCAAGCATGTACAACAACATAGGAGGAATATTTAAGCACTAAGAAAGTAAAATATAACAAAAATATATATGGTTCATAATATTCAGTCCTTCATTTTGGTGCTGTAGCTGTAGCACATGTCTATTGCCCTCTGTTGCCCAGTAGGGACTATTGCATATTAACAGCTTATTATACAGTATTATGCAGTAGCACTGTTAACATACAGTAAGTGGAACCTTACATACTGTACATATGTATACATACTGTATAGATAGAACATGTAAAACCAAAACACTACTCTAATCTTTGTTCTTACATAAAGTTGCATTCGATTGCTTTTAAGTGATGCTAAATTAACAAACTTATACAAATGTGCTAGTGTACGGTGACTTTCAAAGACACCTCCACATTGTTTAGACCACCTGCAAGAACATGTCTCCCTCACAAGTCTGCAGTAAAGGGCTGTTGTTAAACGAGAGGACCTCCTTTGCTAAGGGAGGCGGCTTTATTTCTACAGTGCTGCTGAGCTAGCAAGATTTCATAGAACCTACTCAGAAACCTTGTGGTCATTCTTCAACTGACTTCACCAATCCTCTCTGGGTTGCCCTGAGCCAGGATGAGGCAATATGAGATGGTTGTGAGCAAAACTCCAGACCTGTCAGCACAACAGAAACCTGAACCCTGGCACTCAGCCATTCAACCACTAGCTGGAATGAGCTGCAAATAGGCCTGTACACTATAACATAGTCCCTTCTAACGCACACATACAGAAATATATGACACTGATATAAGTGATTCTCTTTCTCCTTTACTCTCTCTCTCTCTCTCTCTCTCTCTCTCTCTCATCCCTTGATGAAGATACTGTAATGTGATTTAGAAGGCTTTTCCCCATGGGGAAAAGCGCCAGCCTGGATGGTAGGGGTATATAAATAAGCCATGAGAATAGATTAGTGCGTTGGGGCTAATCAGCGGAAGCAGGCCCCTGGAAACTCCCCAGCACAGCAGAAATGCACCCAGGACGGACGGAGGGAGGCTAAAATGGCTGGGAACAGCATCAGCAAGTCTCTGGTCCTGTATTGACCGCATCACTCTGACTGATATCGCTGTCTATCACCAACACCATCACTTTTCTAATGTCCTCTCTGTATGAGAGAGAGAGAGAGAGAGAAAAGCTCTTACTCTATACAATGTGTTACTGTATGTACTGTAACCACCAGCATTTGTGTTGATGTGCTAAACAGCTACCCCATGTCAATATGTTAATTAATATGCTAAACTTGTAGTTTAGATTTTTGAAGTAGCTTATCCAATGAGGCATAAGGCGTGATACAGCCAATAATATGTCTTCTGAATAAGAATGCTGAATACGGATAGTTCCGAGTGCTTTACGTGTCTAATCTGTCTATACACACGGAAAAATAAAGGTGCCAACCGGAAAGAGTAATGCCATAGCATAGGCATTACTTAAACTTATGCGCTCACAATTCTTTTTTACATATTACATATTACTTAAACTTGATGTCATAATATAGGCAAACATTTGGCAAAAATAGCAAAACATCCAGTGAAAATAGCAGATCTACAAGCTCACAAATGAGCTTGTATTGGTGTAGGAACAAAGAAGGCGGCCGAGTAGGCTACTAGCCTGGAAACCAGACCAATCTGCCGAAGCTAGAATTAGTCTGGCCATGCCCGAGTACATAGTACAGACCTCTGGGGGATTCCCAGGTCAATTCAACACATTACATAGGGTTTAAGCACTATATCCAAGCTCACTGCACGTCTGGATGTGACACGCTGTGAGTAGACCTGTTATTTCTTTAAATGTAGAAATAGTTTATTATGACATTGACATGCCCGCATTAGGGACACCAGTTTGAAAGTTGTTTAGGACTTTGATGCGTTTTGTAACTCTCTGACACGGCTGACCACCTGGTTGTACTTTGGAAAAAGAAGGTAGAGTTTGTGTCAACGAGATAAAGAGAGAAGAAATATGCCACTCTCCCTCCCTAAATGTGCTGCATTTTCAATAGCGTTCATTATTCACAGGTTTGATCGTCCCTGCTCCATCTTCATGCAAAAACAACACATAATTGTCTTCACACTACGGGCTAAATGAGAAAATCTGCTCCTCTGATTATATCTGGCAGTCGACACAGTGATCATTAAGTGGTAACAATCATTTTCAATTTGTGTGTCCAGGCAGAGAGATGATTTACAGGCTCTCATGCAAGACTGATTGAGAGTATACACATTTTTATTGTTCCGTTTGCACCATCATCTGTTTGAATTGATTGAAATGGACAAATTTAAACTAAGAAATGTAACTACAAATTTATTTTGTTTCCTTTTTTGCTAAATCTTGAACTGATAGCCTATCTGATTATAAATACATCAAATATATAGTAGCCTATAGTTTTTTACTATGGTGTCTATTAACTGTGTTGTTTACCTACTGTATAGGGTATTTTACTGCATATCATCCAAAGCTAAATGCAATTCCCTTGTGAACAATAAAATGCATCTAATCTAATTTGATCTAGGCTAATCTAATCTAATCACTTGACAGCATTGACTGACCCGTCTGACCAGTAAAATAAAAAACTAATCATATTGTTAAAAACATGATTTACATCTTTCACATTTTATTATATTCCTCAACAGTTTGTGACATTGCGGAGAATGCAGACACAACACCACCTGTTCTGAACCAATGAATGCATTAATATTCAGTTCATGTTAGTTGTTACAACGGCGCGGCCAGCGGTAATGTGGCAGAGAGACCACATGATGGCAGACTTGACTGCGCTTTGCCCTGTCTGACTGGCTGCTGCCTCGGCATGAGTGAGTCTGCAGTTGCAAGGCGAAACTCTATGGGCGAGACTGTGTTCAGATCAGTTGGACATTATTTGGTACATTAATAACTGACAGCCTGGGGCTTAAACACTGTTAGAGAGAGTCGGTTAGAAATAAGGATGTCAGCTGAGCAGACACAGGAAATTGAACTGCCTCAGTCATGCTATTTTACAATGCCCATTAGCTACACAACATCCCCAATATGCTGTCTGCGCGTTACAATACGGTTGTCTCAAACAATCTACCTTTTGTTGGGACTTGCATGGAGCCAGAAGAAGACAAAATACGGTGGATGCATTCCTCATCAGTCATCAAACACAGCTGTAGCCATGCACTTGAGCAGCAATGACGGTTCCACTTCCTACTCCTAGTCCTCCTCGGCTCCTCCTACAAAAGCACAGTAGGCCTACTGATTTGATTTTCAAAGTTTCTTTACTAGTGGTACTATAGTGTCTGATAGGCTACCCCCCACTAACCTACTTTGTTTTTTTTCATCCGAATACCCCCTTTACCAGCACACAAAAAGTAATCCTCATGTTCTATTCTATGTGGCCTGTCTTAGTTTGCCACACACTCTTTCTTTCTTTCTTTTCTTTCTTTCTTGAAACTATTTGAAACTCCCTCAAGCCAGGTAAAACAATATAGGCCTACAAGGCTACCTTGTTCTTCAATAGCAGATAGCGCATATTGGCAATTGGGTTATATTGAAAATGTCATGTAAAAGATGTAACATGGTGTAAGTGATTGTTCTTAAGTATAGTGTTTGTTTAGTAACAGGGGTCATCCATGTTTCTCCCGCTATTTCATATTTCTTTCAGGTCAGGACTCAGGATACCAATTTTATCCAATCAGGAGAGAGAACTCACACAGACAGGATACAGGGGGAAATGGGTAAACATGGGTGTCTGCTGTCGTCGTGTGAATGGGGGAATGAATGAGTCATAGATTGGAAAGTGCATTGGAAAAAAAGGCGCTAAACGAATGAATATACCATTGAGAATTTACAAGAATTGACTTCTTCTTTCTCCTTTATTTGATTCGTGCAGCTAGTCTGTGTCATGAAGATGGGAATGCTGGGATGAAACGCTGTATAGAGGAGCAGTCAAAGGGGGCATGCCATGGACGGTGGTGTACAGTAGGTGTAATCTTACCTGGTCATTAAAATAGATCAGTCGTCCACCAGCCGGGCCTGTGTCCCGATGATGAAAATAACCACTCGTAGTTACAATGATCAAACCGGCCTGTCAGGCTTCACGACTTCATCTCAAGGTTACCTCCTCCTTTACTAATCTACCAGATAACGGCACCAGTCACCCCAGCCCACCTCTCTCTCTCTCTCTCTCTCCGCTCCTGCTCCGGCATGGGAACCTAACGCCAGCCAGTCATCCCCGTCCCCGGGGGCCTGTGGGCGCTCATGAAGTACAGCTATCAAGGCGCACAGGATATGCGATTCTATATGTGAGGGCCACAAGCAATATCAATTTTTAATTTGGAGCACACTTTGAATGGGCTACACACATGGCGGTGCCGTCTATTTATTAGCATATGCCGATACAAGGCCTACTAAATAATCAACCTCCGAAGGGCTACCGGCGAAACATTAATATTTCATGGGAGACATTGTACCTCAGTGTATATATGCTGCATTTTTAAACATAGATTCCCCCGGTTATAATTTTCATCATGGTTTATTAGGTATTAAAGATTGAACTCCGATTCCCCTCTGCTATCCAATGAGCGTGACTGGAGTGGCAGGACGGACAGAGTCGCCATGCATGCCTCACGGAGCGAGACTGATAGACAGTGGCTGGCTGACATGATAGCACCGCCTAGGAAGGAAGGAAGGAAGGAAGGAATGAAATTATGAGGGAGGAGAGGGATAAAGGAAGGAATTTAGGAAAGACTGAACTGCAGGTATAGGAAGAAGGAGAGGAGCAAGGGAGGATCAGGTGGAAGGATAAAAGACATAGCTAAAGGATATGGCATGAAAGAAGGAAGACATCGGGCTCTATTTTCGTCCATGGTAAACCTATTAGGCCTATCCCTAAACTACTTTGCCTTTTTTTTTTTTACTATTTTGAAAAACATTTTTGAATAGTTAAAATAGCTATCTACAAGCTCATATATACTCACACTCGTGTAAAGTGAGCTGTGCATTTGATTTTACCACATAGACACACGGACACACAAAGACCCACATAGACACACAGACACACAAAGACCCACATAGACACACAGACACACAAAGCCACACGTTGGAGCGGTTAGCAGCACCGCTCAAAAATGAAACCAAATGAAACAGTGAGAAGTGAGAGTCTTGCAGGGCGTATTCTCTCTGTTCATGCAGCCCACCCCTCCCACCCCTCCCGCTCTGTGCAGTGTGATCCCAGCCTGCTCGTCCCAGCGGTGGTAGGAGGATGAATCCAGAGGTGGTAAGGGTATCACTGTGTGGTCGTTTTGGTCATATTAATGAGGAATCGATACGGCGCACCCCGAGACCTGGCCACAGAGCCCTCCACTGACACCTGCTGCCACTGAGGCCCATTAAAATGGGTGGGAGAGCTGCTTCTTTTAGCCCCTATACCCTCCACAGCGTGTATCCCCCAGACTCCTCTCTGATTCTCTCCCTCCCTCTCCCTCTCCCCTCCCTCTCTCTCTCTCTCTTCACCCATTCCAGCCAATCAATGATGGGACAGTGGTAGCTGTGTCAGCAACCCTTCACAGCTACCCCATGTCAATGCTACTTGTCAGGCGTGTGTGTGTGTGTGTGTGTGTGTGTGTGTGTGTGTGTGTGTGTGTGTGTGTGTGCGCGCGTGCATGCATGCATGTGCGGGTGTGCATGC
This sequence comes from Protomyctophum bolini, assembly GCF_963924005.1. Classification (NCBI taxonomy): domain Eukaryota; kingdom Metazoa; phylum Chordata; class Actinopteri; order Myctophiformes; family Myctophidae; genus Protomyctophum; species Protomyctophum bolini. The sequence continues at coordinate 15,218,135 of NC_137879.1, read as the reverse complement.
ATGTGTGCGCGTGCTTGTGTGTGTTATAGGGGAGCTGAGAAAGCTAGACGTTAATTTTGTATCTGGGTAACTTCTTTTTAGGCTATTCAGCCATTCACATTCTCTCTCTGTCTCTCTCTCCTCTGTCACTCCATGTCACTTTCTCTCCTTCCCTCATCTTGTCCTTTTCTCTCTCTCTCTCTCTCTCTCTCTCTCTCTCTCTCTCTCTCTCATCACTGTCCCCCTCCCCTCCTCTCCTCACCTCCTTTAACTATCCTCTCTTCCCCTCCTTTACGTCTCCTCTCTCCATTATCTCAGCTCTCCCTTTTCTGCTCCTCCTTTATCTCTCCTCTCTTCCCCCCCCTTTCCTCTCCATCAACCTCTTCCCCATCCTCCCACCTTTCTCTCTCCATCTCTCCTTTTCATCCTTCCATCAATTGTCCCCCCCACCCCCTCGCACCCCCTCCCTGGGTCTTCTGCTCTGATTGTATAACTAAACTAACCTTTCTTAACGCATACACCCTTGCTCGCATCTCTCCTCTCCTTGTCCTTAATATCTGCTCAATTGTAGTCAACCCCCCATATACCTCCTCTGAAACTATACCCTCTCCCTCCCATGTTGCTGTCTCTCCTCTGTTCCAGACAGACCTTGGTGTGAAATCACACACTACACTTGTTCTGACACAGCGAGAAAAGGTCTGCAGAGACATGACGTTGGTTTACGCAATCAAACCTCACCTCTGAATGCTCTTTTTCCTCTCTTTTTGGGGGGTTTGTTTCTTTACGCTGAGGTGAAAATCTGCTCTTTTCTTTCAGTGTGTACAGTAAGGTGTGTGTGTGTGTGTGTGTGTGTGTGTGTGTGTGTGTGTGTGTGTGTGTGTGTGTGTGTGTGTGTGTGTGTGTGTGGGGAACAGAAAGTGGCTACACAGTAAAAGAAAAAAAAATCAGAGTATACAAATGGAACAAGGGTCCATTTGGTTCCGTTTCTATATGTCCAGGGTGAAACGAACACTGATAGTTTTACAGTGTATATACTATACACGTAGCTAAAAATTGACTGACACTGTGACAACAAGTTAGACCTGCTGGCTCAAGTTGACTTGACCTGACCCTCTCACTCTTTTGAATTAGTGGCTCAGAGAGAGAGAGAGAGTGTGTGTGTGTGTGTGTGTGTGTGTGTGTGTGTGTGTGTGTGTGTGTGTGTGTGTGTGTGTGTGTGTGTGTGTGTGTGTGTGTGTGTCTGACTCACCAATTCATGTCACCTGGACCTCAGCTGATGGCTGTGTGTGTGACACTGATTGTTGGCCGATTCCCTGACACCTCCTCACAGCGAGGAAGAGAAGCAAAAAAAAAGAAAAAAAGCCCCGTTGACAACATGAAATAATCATCACCTCCCTTCTCACCGCGCCTGGGAAATATGAAACATTAATACACACCTCCTCCCTCCGTCTCTCTGTCTCCATCCCTCACTCATATCTCTGGGGAGAAAAACTAATAAAGAGGAACAAAAATGCAGGAATGATTAAAAGTTTCTTCTATGCAAGAAAAACATTAAAATGAAAGGGAGGTGGGTGGGTGTGGGTGGAGGGGGCTGTGGGAGAGAGAGAGAGAGAGGGAGAGAGAGAGAGAGAGAGAGAGAGAGAGAGAGAGAGAGAGAGAGAGCATGGAAGGCAAT
>NC_137879.1:15201481-15206481 GCF_963924005.1 Protomyctophum bolini | reverse complement strand
GGCAACAACAAACTAATGAACTGACACTGAATGTTTGTCATGAGTCCAGTCTTATAGGGGGAAGGTTGATTGAGGAATTGTTCACAGGTGGAATGACGAGGGAGTTAGAAGCAGGTGAGTGAATGGGATGGAAATGAGGGAGTGGCCAAGGAGGAGACATGGTCTGTGGAGTGACAGATCATGACAAGGAAGGGACTATTGGACAAGAGATCCACGATTAGTCATTTTACAATTATTTGCATGCTGAAAATAGACGATCTACAAGTTCACAACGCGTCGTGCTGCGACACGTTGTGGGCTTGTAGTGAGTGAAAAAAAACTGTCATTACGACGGCATCAAGGCCCGCCAAAATACATTTTGTTCGACTAAATCAACTGTAGATAACACTAAAACATTCCAGGGGACTAAAATGTGACTAAAACTAAATTAAGTCACAAAAAGAGACTACTATACCTAAAATCAAAATTTGCTGCCAAAAACAACACTGGTGCGTGTGTGTGTGTGTGTGTGTGTGTGTGTGTGTGTGTGTGCGCGTGTGTGTGTGTGTGTGTGGTCGCATTTGTGCACCAGTGTGCACCATGACCAGTCTGTGTGGTCATAGCTAATAGCCACATCGCTAACACACCTGTCAGCCATTAGGCAGAGGGATTGGGCCTGCTAGCAGCAGTAAAGCGTGGCTGGCTAATATAGAGAGGGCTAGCTAATCTGCTTTATTACTGGGGAATTAAATGACGCAGCCATTGCCTCTGCCACTGCGACCACCAGGCTAGCCTAGCGAGGAGAATGGCAGGGAGAGAGAGAGAGAGAACGCTATCCAGGCGAGACCACTCTAATCTGGTGTGGCTAATGCCATTAGCTGGAGTGGTGTGTGTGTGTGTGTGTGTGTGTGTGTGTGTGTGTGTGTGTGTGTGTGTGTGTGTTTTTATTTGTTTACACCGCAGCCAAACTATTGGAAGCATCCTCTAATCTTCTCAGGAAAGAAACGGGAAATAGAATTGTCACTGTAATTCCTATATCTAATATCCACTCCTGCAGTTGGAGTTCCATTTGCCATGCCATTCAGCTCCAATAACTAACCCCCATCGCCTGTATGCACTCAGGGCTCGCTTAGATCATGTTCTATAACAGTTAGGCCACTTTGCCCACAGTGTAGGCAAAGCTGCTAGAACAGCAAGCCTATTGTCTTGGACAGCGGCGAGACTTCACTCTCCAGTACAGGGGATTGTTTTGTACACAATGGAAGGCGATGACAAAGTGTTGCAGAAGGGGGATCAATGCTGTGAGGCGTGGAAGACTGCTTGTTTCTCTCTCTGTGTGTGTGTGTGTGTGTGTGTGTGTGTGTGTGTGTGTGTGTGTGTGTGCGTGTGCGAGTGTGCGTGTGTGTGTGTGTGTGTGTGTGAGAGAGAGAGTTCTATGTGTGTGTGCGTGTGTGTTGCCTGGTTGTTGTGGTGGAAAGGGAGCGAGGGGATCGATGAGGCATTTGTTTTGTTTAGGTAAATGATTGTGGTGCAGACGGACAGCGGCACTCTGTCTTGCGTCCCTAAGGGGACGGAAGACAAATGGCTATCAAAGTTCTATCATCCCTCTCTCTCTCTCTCTCTCTCTCTCTCTGCCTCTGTGTCTCTGGGACTGGCATCCGGTGTGTACAGGGTGGGTGCAAGGCCGAGAGCACAGCAGAAAGGCAGGCTAGCTTGGCATCGTGTGTATATGGGCTGTCCTCGACTCAAGACGTTCTTAGTCGACCAACGGTCGTAAAAATGAGCTGTTTGTTGCTTGAAAAAAACATGGGCTATAACCCATCGTTTTTGTCATTTCGTCATTTTTTTCAAATCCTCAAAAATGATGAAAAACGGCGCGCTATAGTATGCCGTACGATATGGGCTATAGCCCATGGTCCAAAATGATGAGAAACGAGGATAACTTTTTTTTTCAAAATTTCAAAAAACATGGGCTATAACCCATCGTTTTTGTCAAATTGCGGAATTGCGGAAATTGCGGAAATGGTAATTGCGGAAATGGCGGAAATGGAAATTGCGGAAATTGCGGAATTATTTTTTCATTTTGCAGAAATTGCGGAAACTGCGGAAATTGCGGAAATGGTAATTGCGGAAATTGCGGAAATGGAACTTGCGGAAATTGCGGAAATTGCGGAAATGGAAATTGCGGAAATTGCGGAATTTGATGATAACTATATCCTTCACTACCGTTGTCGTTGTAGTTGTCGTAACAGTGTAGGTCTATTTATATAGTCATAGTGCGTGCTTGGTGAGGACGGCCCCTTAGTCTGACAAATTAATCTTCTGTTAATGTAAGCCTGAGAGTGTACAAATGGACGTGTCCATTTGATTCCATTTCTCTCAGAGTTACAGGAACACTGAAGTCACTCTACTGTGGACTCTGAAGTCCACAGTAGGAAAAGCATTGAGTATAGACACCACTAGAAGGTGCTATTTGTCTAAATATAATGGAGCACTTATGTGCTCACACACACACACACACACACACACACGCTTACTTACAATATGTGCACGCACGCACGCGCACACACACACGCGCACACACACACACACACACACACACACACACACACACACACACACACACACACACACACACACACACACTTTCTCTAGCAATAGTACATGCAGAGTTGGGAAAATATTAAACAATACTGATAACATTATTGTAATAGAAACTAGATAATTACTATTTTGCTTTGCGGATAACTTTGTTTCCAAAAATTCCCATCTCTGTACATGGACACACCCACACCAGCATGACCAAACAACCAGGGTTGTTATTGAGGAAAGAAATGTTTATTAATAATAATCATGATAGTAATAACTGTAATAATAATTGTGATAATAATCTAACAATATTATAATAAATAGTACTGTTTCTCTGAAGCACATTGGAAGCATACAGAAATGAAAAACCAGGTTAACAGAAAAACAAAAAAAACAATCAAATCCAGTACAGTACAGCTGAAATGTAGTCTTTTTTTAAATGTTCAATATAATTATTTATCTATTTATCTATCTAGTCACCTTTTTTATCTAATATATTTCCCTTGGAACGATTGCAAAGAAAATAAGGAGAGAAAACATAGAAACTTGTTCTCGTTTGTTTGCACAGGTTAAGTGGAGCACACATGAAGTCTTTTTCATTGTTCTAATATACAGTAATACAAGGTTTCTGCTATTGACAGAGAAAAGGGAGAAGTCTGTACATTCGGTATACAAAAGCACATCGAAGCCGTAAACGGGTATCATAGAACGGACGAAAAAACAGACATTAAATAACGGACAAAATACAAACCGAATGGAAGGAAGGAATTTTACTCGTTCTCTTTCCCTCTCACTACATCATTCAAACCTTTTTTGTGCTTTGGGGGATCTGCATAGGGTGGTCATTGTGACTCGGAAGGTGTGTGTGTTTTGGGGGGGGGGGGGTTGGGGGCTGTGGGTCGTGAGGGTGTGCTATGGTGCACAGTAGAATCTTCAGTTCTCAGTGGAACTCAAGAGAGCGTACAAATGGGCCCGTGATGGTCCATTTGGTTACATTTTGTACGCTCACCGAGTCACAAACGGTCGAGTTATAACGCCGAGGATTTCACCGCGTGGAGGTCAGCGGGTTTACAAGGGGAGGTAGGTGTGGTTTTGGCTTATGGGGTCTGCAGGTGGGCTGTCAGTAGTTGGTTGGGGGCTGGGGGAGGAGGGGAGAGAGAGGGAGAGGGCACTGTAGGAGACTGAACGAGGTTTGGTATAAGGTTTCAGAGAGTAGTAGTTGCTGCTGCTATAGGACTTGCATCTGAGGTATACAAAATACAAATGAGCTGCAGGGAAAAGGGGAGAGAGGTGGTGGTGGGGGGAGGTTCTGCACAGAACTGAGACAGGTGTTGGAAGGTATAGGAAGCTCCAGGATTTTTTTTCCATTTTCTTTTTTTAAGTACAGCCATAATGCAACCTGTATACTGTAGCTTGCAAGTGAAGGGAGGGATAGGAGGTTTTGGGATATATCTATCTGAAGGGAAACTATATATATATATATATATATTCTTTTAGGGAATAAATAGGAGCTAAAGGGTTTGGGTTTTTAGGGTGTGTTGGAGGGAGGGAGGAGGGAGTGGGAGTACAGTAATCAGCCATAGAGAATACCAGAGCTATAGAATGAAAGCTGCTTCACACCTTGTTTTGAACGTCTCCAACCAGGGACGGATGGACAGCATTTACAGCAGCGGTTCTCAACCTGTGGTCCAGGGCCCACTGGCAGCCCCCCCTCCCCCCCAAAACTGGCAAAAACACAAAGATTTCAAATGCTAATATATAACTATAATATAAAAATAATGTCAAACAAAAAACAAATGTCATGGTATTTTTTGGTAACTTTGAAAAATGAGTTTTCATTGATAATGATCCAAGCCATGACACAAATAAACGGGGGGCCGTGTGACCACGTGGCCGCAGTGAGCAGGCGGCGGCCCACCCATGTGACCACGTGGCCGTGGTGAGCGGGCCGTGGCCCACCCATGTGACCACGTGGCCGTGGTGAGCGGGCGGCGGCCCACCCATGTGACCACGTGGCCGTGGTGAGCGGGCCGTGGCCCACCCATGTGACCACGTGGCCGTGGTGAGCGGGCCGCGGCCCACCCATGTGATGGTGGGCCGCGGCCCACCCATGTGACGGTGGGCCGCGGCCCGCCCATGTGACCACGTGGCCGCGGTGAGCAGGCTGCGGCCCACCCATGTGACCACGTGGGTGAGTGGGCCGCGAACACCGGCGAGCTTTTCAAGTGGGCCTTGATCCACGACATGGTTGAGAAGCGCTGATTTACAGTACATGTAAACAGGACGGAAGTCTCCAAAAGATACGGAAAGAACGTAAAATAAATAAATACTATAAATAGATAAATAAATACAAAATTAGACTTATAGAATAAACATCGTGGAGATCTCGGGGGTTTTCCCCGGGTCTCCGTTAAAAGATTGACATCGTTAGT
>NC_137879.1:15181481-15198981 GCF_963924005.1 Protomyctophum bolini | reverse complement strand
TGTGTTTTTTCTTTTTTTTTCTTCTTTTCATCTTCGTACCGGTAATACAATAAATACAACATTAGTAAATGGCTACTATTGACTCTCCGACCATGCCTGACAGCATGTTATTAGTACAACGTTTAAATATAGAAGGATGTCACTAAAGTAGATCCATATAAATAGAAAGGTTTAAAGAGATTCTTAATAAAACTTTTTGTTTGCTCGCGACTCCCATTTTTTCAGACTTCGTAAACTGTCAAGGTTTTTTTTTTCTTCTTCTCCTACACTCCCTCCCTCCATCCCTCCCCTTCTCTGCCCCCCCCCCAGAGAAGGGGGGGGGGGCAGGGCGGGGGGAGGAGGGGGTGGCGTGCGGGAGAGGAGGGGGGGCGCTGCATTTGCCAAGATGGATGGGAGAGTTGCCGTGACGATTCGAAGCAGACAGCTCCTATGTTTCTAATTTGTACCCCTCCTTCCCCCCCCCCCCCCCCCTTACACACGGACACACGCACGCCACACGCACACTCACTTCCCTCAAGCCGCCCACCCCCACCCCTCACCCTCCCCCCGCCTCGACACGGTTGTACAAAAAAAAGCAGTTCACGACACAGCACAGTCCACCTCAACCACGACGACACCACGACAACATGTTCCGGGTAGTGAGGCCGGGGTTGTGGGGGGTTGTGGGGGGAGGGGAGGGGAGGCGAGGGCACCAGACGTGACCTATACTGACCGCAGTATGTATAACACGATAACACCGTCTATTTGTTCTACGTCGTCTGTATCATCTTGTCGGTGTTACTTCAGGTGTAACTGTGCTACATAGCTTCCTCCTTTCTTCTTTTCAGGGATTAATTCTTTCACAGATTATGAATGGTTCTGGAAGCACAAATAATGGAGAAATTCTACTTTTCTTTTTAAAGTGGGATGTAGAGTGTGGACCACTTACAGACTGAAACAGCATGGCGGGTGTTAGAAGCCTCATGTTCATGTCACCTAACTAATGAAGCCCCCCCCCCCCCACCCACGCAAAAGAATGACGTCACCATATAATGCTATATAAATCTGCCACCGTCTCATCTCATCTCTGGCGATCAGGTATAAGGGCATGTCTGGCAGGCCACAGTGAAACCCTTAGCACACTAAGGATTTGACTGTGTAGCACCCCCGTCCCCCCAGCGTCCCCTCTACGCCCTCCACAAAACATCTGCCCCCCTCACCACCCCCCCCCTCCCCCAGTGAGAGGGGCGAGGGGGAGGAATGCAGTGAAAGAGGAGAGGCAGGGGCAACGCCCCTCACCCCACCTCCCTCTAAACTGCAAAGACACATTATAACGTAATTTTCCCTCTGCGCCCCCTCCCCCCCCCACGCCCAATTGTCCCCTCCCCCCCCACGCCCAATTGTCCCCCCCCCCCCCCCCCCCGCCCCTTTAAAACATTATTACACTTATATTACACACATATAATATATACGTATATATACATACATTAGTCTTTGCTCTTTTTGGAAATCATAAACTTAAAAAAGTTTACAAAAATAAAATGTTTTATGGTGACCTCCCTAATTGGTCTCTTCCACCCAGCAAGGCTTGTTTCAGGGGGGGAAGCTAACTGGCTCCGACCCCTTTGTCTAGAGGCTCCAATGGTTCAGACCGTTGCTATAGTGCCGGCCAAAACATCCTCAGTCCTTCTTGCCTTTAAGATCATCCCTTTCAAACCTTGATAGAAGGACTCCTCCAGATATCCTCTCTTTTTGAATTTTAGTAGATCTTTTTTTTAGTGTTCCTCCTCCTGCGTCCGGGTTGCTCTCTCCTCTTTTTTTTTTGTTTTGTTTAGTTGATGTCCATCTGTACTCATCCCTCTAGTCTTTGTTTTATTTACTAAAAGAGAAAGAAAGAACAAGCAGGTCAGTGGAAATGTCCGAGGAGGAAAGACAACAGCAACAAAAGCAACAAACAACTTTGAACCATTGTAAAAGTGGGATACAGTAAATCTGCCGTGCACAGTAAACAGTACAAACCTAAAAAAAACCAAACCAATGGAAATGTTTTACGTTTTCTAATAAAGGGAAATCAAAATATCCACTCAAAAATATACCTCATTACTGTTCAATCACTGAGCAATAAAGATGTGTTTACACTTGTGTTATGGTCCTTTTTCTGCCGGAATGAAATCACGCTGTGTGTAGAATAGACGCAGTACAATAAACAACAACAATAATTACAGCGTACACGGCTCGACTCGCGATGCCGAGTAATGCCTTTTTACCACTTTCCTCCACAAAATTAGGAGCATTAACGTTGAACTTCAGTGAGGGGTGGGGGGGAGGGTCGGGGGGGAGAGAGAGACAGAGTCTGCATGGCAATTTGTGCACAGTAAGGAGGACGTTCTGATTTCCACACGGCACGGGGGGGGGGGGGTTCACACCACAGAACAAGACTGTCAAGCACACAGGAGAGCGAGGGATGCACGAGAAGAGCATGAGGAAGGAGAGAGAGGGAGAGAGAGAGAGAGAGAGAGAGAGCTGCTTGGTGGGGGTCCTAGGGGGGCTCTCGTCTTGACAGAACCTCTTTAATTCTGGGAGATGAGTACCGGGGCGTAGGGATCTGAGGAGGAGAACAGAGAGGGCCCACTTTAATTTCACCACCACTTTGTAGTCCTCGGTCTCCTCCCTCCCCCTCTCGTCTTTCTCCTCTTCCTACTCCTCATCCTCTTCTCTCCTCCTCCTCCTCCTCGCCAATCACCCCCAATATTGCAGATCTCTCGTCTTCGCTACCATAGGTGTGTGGGGTGTTGGGGGGGGGGGGGGGGGAGACACGCATGGACCCCCGCTCCACAAACTAATACAGAAATGGATCCTTTGGGGAGAGGGAGGTTGAGAAGGAAGGAGCTGGATACCATGAAATGAGAGGTGGGATGGTGTGTGTTTGTGTATGTGTTTGTGCGTGCGTGAGTGCGTGGAGGGGCCGACGGGGAGAACAACATCGACGTGAGCCTCCAACCCTCCCCACCCGGTTGCTGCCTGAGCTAAGGTTGAGGTATGCTCTGAGAACAGAGAGCGAGAGAGAGAGAGAGAGAGAGAGAGAGCGAGAGCGGAGGTGACAAACATATTAATCACTTCGGGCAAATAACTCCCGGAGAAGTTAATGGGTTGAGAAGCCTGCCTGCGCCTGCAGACCCCCACCGCCCGCCTTCTCCCTAGCCCTCTCTCTGGCCTCCCATCGTTCCTCTCCACCTGCCTGTGCGCGTGCACACAGAGTGTTAGTGTGTGTGTGTGTGTGTGTGTGTGTGTGTGTGTGTGTGTGTGTGTGCGCGTGTGTGCGCGTGCATGTGTGTGTGTGTGTGTGTGTGTGCGTGTGTGTGCGTGCATGTGTGTGTACTGGTGTTTGTGCGTGCATGTACTGTAAGTGTGAATGCAACTGTGAGTTTCAGCAGAGACTTGAGTGAAGCTCTGCTCTGCCTCCCCTCCTCTGTTCGCACTCCTCAAAGACGAAGAGAGAGAGAGAGAGAGAGAGAGAGAGAGAGAGAGAGAGCACTTCAGAGGCGAGCGATGAGTTGGGACCATCCGTCATGTTTCAAAAGACAGAGTCAAATCACCTGGCGTTACCTTGCTCTGTAATGGCATAAGCATCCTTGAAAGAAGAGACAAGCATGAAGCCGGCGGGTGTCTCTTTTTTAAAGACAAAGTATATTGAGCTTTGAGGATAAACAGTTAATGTGACATACAGTATACTTTTGCTTGATACTGACATTGAGAATTCTGCCTCTTCCTTTGATATTGGCCTATACTGTACATGAATGTGAAGACTCTCTGTTGCCCAGAGGCAAGGGAATACACAGCACAATACATATTGATAAGATGTAGCCCGACACTGGCATATGTTTCTCTGAGTATATATCTGATAAAAAACCAACAGAAACACAGAACACATTTAAACACACAATAGGCTCGGAAATATAGTAAGCACACAGAGTAAACCGCACTTGACAAATAATTAGATATATAATATAACTGCTCCAAGTACAAAAACACTTTGCAGTACATGGGATCAAAACTAATACTAGACAGTGTTTGACTAACAGATCAGTCTTTTTTTTTCTCTCTTCTTCTTATAAAACATTTGCTTTTATACAAATTTCTCTACTTGTGTAACCATGACAGAAAACAAAACGGGAGCACAAATTTAAACCACCGGGGTAAATAATAAAAACATGTGGGCAATAGGCTATAGAACGATAATGACAACAAAAACACCAACAAAAGGTCTGGCCTGAATGACCATACACTAGAGTTCTTCTCACTTCTAGCCCTCCTAGCTTTGGCATTAACCCAATACAACCGGGAAACATCCCTGTAACCACATTATCTACTTTGGCTATTCAAAAATCTTGAAATCTTTTGTGCAAATCTATATATCTATATATATATATCTATATCTATATCTATATCTATATATATATATATATATATATATATATAATATTATTTTCAAGTTTTTAACACAAATCTTTGCGTCTGGGGACCCCTGGAACGTTTAGCGGGTCCTTGACATGAAAAGGTTTGAGCACCACTGATATAGAAAATAGTGTACAGATTTTTCAGAACAATGTTTGCCTTTAGAAGACATTGGCCTAAGGTCTTAGTGGGTTAAGACTCCGACTATGAGTTTATGAAACATTTGTTGCCCTTAAATTGGGTCCCATGTGACTCCTCTGTCCTGTTCATAAGTCTGTCGAGCAGGAGGCAGGAGCACTGTCAACCTGTAATCCCACTGAGAGATGTCATCAGGGTGGCTTTCTATTGGAGTCACAATAGTGATTTACAATACAGACCCACTTCGGAGGTACACACAATAGATTGCAACCATGTAGGGGACATTGACACTTAAGGCTAGTGGTTCGTAACCACAATATATCTGGATCTATACGTATACACGTATAAACTATAAACTCCTAACTGGATTTTGTGGGAGACGGTAAAGTGAGAGTAAGCGAGAGTGGGAGAGAGAGAGAAAAACCCCAGAGTCGGCCATTTTGCTTCTGGATGGTGGCCCACGGTGCCATCTTACAAATGACTGCATTAACAGAGCCAATTAAACTGGCAATCATTTAATGGCTGCCTACGCAGCCATGCGAGACGGGGACTTTCATCACGTCAATCGGCTATAGCAGTAAGATTCTGTTAGAGGCCTGCAATCTGGCCACTGGACCGGGCTTAACTCAGTGGTAAAATATCCCCACTCTCAGCACATATATAGTGTCCCAAAATGACCACGTTGTTAAGTAGTAGGGAGAAGATGGAGGCGCGAGGAGCGGAAGCAAGGAGCGGGCGAGGCTTCTCTTTCTGCGGGAAATGAAATCATCTGCTAATGACGGCACATTATGATTAATGCAGTTTGAAACGGACGAGGAGACACTTGTAAAACAAGTGAGTAATGGAATTTAGTCTATGATGAATGTGAAAGCTAATGCCTCAAAATGTCTTGTATAAAGACGTTTATTTTTATTCCCCCGCCCCACCCCCACATCAAAGGGGCTAAGAAAGACAGAGCGACGGGAGGGGAAAGGAAAGCTGTTGCGCTTTAATGACACACTTTTCTCTGCTATAGCTTTCTTTTCCGCCATTCCTCGGCCACCTCGGCGCGCCCTCTGTTTTTAACGCCGGCGCCTTCCTTCCCTCTGAGCTGATTTGGAGTTTTAGTGTCATCATAAACAGAGTAAGAGAAAGACAAAGAAAAACAAGTCGTTTAAACTTGTGCTCACCACTTTCTGGATCGAAGCAACCTTAAAAAATAGAATAAAATAAAATTTAACAGAACTGCGGCAAATAAACAACCGGCAAAGAAACAGTTTTGCCCGAAAGCTGTTTTAAATGTATACTGTAGTTTATCTGGACACACACACACACACACACACACACACACACACACACACACACACACACACACACACACACACACACACACACACACACACACACACACACACACACACACACACACACACAAGTAATCTCATCCTAGACACATAAAAACATCATATACTGTACCACCTCTAAGCTTCGGTATAAGTTTATCGTCAAGAATGTTAAAGCGTTATTTTGTCATATAAAAATGTTGGCATAGACTAATCCCTAACTATTAATATAACTTTACAAAAGGAAGAACATAGTGTTTTTTTTTCTCTAGTATAAGAACCTAATGATACTATCTCTATAATCCATGTGAGTGACTCGTAGATACTATATTACAACATTATATTTTTCTCCTATGATGTACAAGTTGTGGCAAATGACTTAATCACATTTTTAGAAAGGAGGAAAAAAACATGACAGAAAGAAGTAAAGTGCATGAAAGGGAAACCGAGATAAAGGAAAAACATAAACCAGAAAAGCAATGACATTAAAATATGCGGTAAGAAAGCAATTAATATCCCATCACCACTGAAAGTATCTTTTGTCCTGTTTGGTTATTCATCCATTACTAATAAATGTGTTCGTTATCTTTTCTTTTTTGTGCGTGTTGAATTGCTGATAAAAACAGAGTACTACAATGAAATATGTATATAAATATAGCAAATAAACCAAAGTGTCTTCAGAAGACAGCCCCTTATCCAAAACTCACAGTGTTAAAACCGTGGAGCAGCCGCTCTGCTGTGCACCTACATTTATTTAAATTATTTACTAAGTCACAGATGTTGTGCTTTAACAAGTGAAATCCAGTGAATCGATCAATACTGCATGGCAGGAGTGACTGACCGTGCATGACAAAAAGTGGAAGACATCATTCTATTTCTAAGACGGCTAAAACTGGTGCCATATCTCCTGTATATGCCAGAAACGCAGCGGACATATAAACATCAGGTCTGACATTTTCTCTGCTAATTAAAAGCCTCAGCGTCATTACATCCATTCATAACGGTGAGAGTATGCATTCTCGTCTCTGTTGGGTGGAAACCTCGTGTCCAAAACTGTTACTTTGCAGGATTCAAATTAAAAAAGCTTCAAAGGTGGCTTGAAATGTGGCGCCAAGGATCTGCTACCTTTGATGCTTTTTGTGTGACACGGAAGTATGATCAAGTAGGGCATTCATGTACGAAAAGAAAACCCACAAAAAGTTAAAATAAACAAAAACAATGGAGATAAAGAGATTTCTGCCCGACAGAAATGATATGTATAGCCACTAGCCAAAGGGACCTTTATGTCCGTTTGGTAAAATGTTGTAAAATGAACGAACATTCAGGACTGTACTGTGTATGTAAAGAAAGGAGTGTCAGAGAACAAGGCGACGGCTGATACTGTAGAAGTTTATCTGATCCATATTTACTGCAAAAATGATCCTCATTGGAGGGAGAGACAGAGAGAGAGAGAGAGAGAGAGAAAGAGAGAGGGTCGGGAGACAGCAGACACAACAACAGACCAGCTCTAGTGCTCGTGCGTGTGTGTGCGTGTGTGTGTGTGTGTGTGTGTGTGTGTGTGTGTGTGTGTGTGTGTGTGTGTGTGTGTGTGTATGCATGCGTGTGTGTGTGTGTGTGTGTGTGTGTGTGCATGTGTGAGTGTGTGTGTGTGAGTCTAGTCAGTCTCGTGTATCTTCAAATGAGATCAGTGCTTATTGACTGAACTCTCTTATCTCTAATCTGTGGGGTAAATTGCCTCGGTCGCCCGCTTCTCTACAGACTCCCTCTTTCTTCCAGCGCTGCTACCGACTCCCGTCTTTATACGATCCCATCACACACAGCAGGTGCGGATGCTATTTACTGGGAGCTGTGTGTGCGCACGTGCGTGCGCGTGTGTGTGTGAGGGAGGGAGGGAGAGAAATCAGTTGGTTAACAGAATGTGTAGGTGTATTAGGCAAGGGACATTGTCCATGTTGCTGTTCTTAAACTGTGGATATACTTGTGTGTGCGCGCGTGTGTGTGTGTGCGCGTGTGTGTGTGGGTGTGTGGGTGTGTGTGTGTGTGTGTGTGTGTGTGTGTGTGTGTGTGTGTGTGTGTGTGTGTGTGTGTGTGTGTGTGTGTGCGTGCGTGCGTGCATGCCCGTACATGTGACCATGTGTACACTTCCTCAGCCGGGCCGACCATACAGGAGGTGAGATGATGAGTGTTGTAAGAGAACTGGGATAAGGAGAGAGGCTATTTCGCTGCTGGCTGGGGTTATTGGTCTGTGTTCTCTCAATGACCCCCAGAACTTATCAAGAGATGGCCTGACACCTCCACTCCGGACCTCTTTAAAACACACGCACCTAGGGACCAGCAGAGTGGAGCGAGTCACCTTGAGAGTCAATCTCCCGCTGGCGAATGGAGGAAAGCCGAATGAAAAACTATCTCGAGCTGTGGTTGATAGAAAGTTTTAACAACAACACTGATCTGCTCCATCTCTCCACACTGTGGCGGCTCTTTTTTTATTGGGGCTAAATTAGAGCTTTAGGTGACAGTTCTGCCACAGGAAAGTAATCAAGCTGAGCAGAGTGAAAGGTCTTGGCTTTGCATTGAGGATCCTATATTTCTTTGCTTTTACTTGACACCCAATAGTCCGCGGGAGGGCAGGTCTGGGTGGGACGAGTGTAACATCACAAATTGTTGTCCATCCCCCATCCCGTTTCCTCCCAACGTTCAACAGAACAAAGATGGACGCCTGGAGATAAGGATTAATCGATACCGACTCACAAGGGGTCTCCTGCCCTCGGCTAATCTTTGTTGCGCACCCAAAGATCTCCTGTGAAACTCCACACAAGCTCTTTCAATGCATACAAAAACAGAGAAGTCTATGGGGGAAAAGCACCTCAAAAGTGCTTTGGTGAGTGTATTGATACAGAGTTGGATTTAGTTTTCACATTCCGCTTTGACGATGAATAGTCTGGAGAATGGAGTCCACTTTGGTCACTATATTCTGAAATTGATAAATGTAGTTTCAGAGCTCGAGAGACCACCGGACAGTGTAATAGAGGTCAGTAGGATGCAACATCGACCATGTGGTCCCATTACACTATCCAATTGTAATCAATAGTATCCTTAGTCGGTAATCTTCTACATGCTCCTAGATACTAATATTGCAAGGCGAAGCGCATGAACCCAATTTCAAGAGATGACCACACAATCCAATCTAGTTTGGATGGTATAATACTGCTAACTCCTGCTTTGGGTTTGTCCACAAAAGACAGGTAATTCCAAAAAAGAAAAGGAAAGGACAAAAAAAAAAAACAGCCCAAAGCCAAACTTCAGCTCCTCAGCTCTGCATTAAGGATTTCCAGTAATTGGCAGTTGAAATCTGCCTCCCACACTCCTGGAGGGAGAAAAAGTTGTCTAATTATATTATAAGCTACACTAGGTGTACAGTATGCTCACAAACTGGGAAGATCGTTCCAAACTTTTTCATGAAGAGCTTAGTTCTCGTAAGAGACGAGGTGAGCCAAGTGTTCGCGCTGCTCTATCTGTCTCCACTGATATATTACGTCAGCTACCTGAACTGTAAGTTAGAAGGAGTCTCTCCTTAAAATAATTGCGATGTAGATTGACGTATACATCTATGTACTGTAGATGTATGTCATATTTCGTTTCCGCAGGAAATGTCACTCCATTTATCGTTGCACAACAGCTGTGACTCTTAAGAAGTACTTTCCTATGAACAATACTCCAGCAACTCAGCAGAATATGCTCTGGAATATGAGACAAAAACACAGTAAGATGGTAGTTTTCCAGCAATACATTAAACGGCTAAACATTTTTTATTGTATATTGCTTATTGTGTTCATTTATCCATTTGTAAGACAAGTCAGGGTTGAATGAACACTGAGGATTACACAATGTATTGTAAGAGAGTTTCTGTGTGAAAATAATGTGGCGTTCTCCTTTAAAACTATTCAGCAGTGATGGGATACCTAGTGCCTCTGGCACTGTGCCTGCGATCAATGGCCTCGGTAACACACTGCCGGCCCGTTCTGCAATGGCTGCCACAGCTCTCGCTCCGTGCGCTGCAATACATCACTTCCCCCCTGCCCTGGATTCTAGCATACATCACTTTCTTCCTCTCACCTCTGCATTCCATAATGCATCACTTCCTGGTAACCGCTTTGTTGCGGTTCCGCCTCCTTCGGCTGAACAACTCTAAGTCCCATTAAATCGGTCTGAAACTTAGCTCCGGTTATCTGCACACTTAGAGCCAATTCTCTCCGGGGTTAGAGCGGGCTGTATCATTTACTTAATAAAATCCAATTTGAAATTTGTTGCTCAAACTGGAATTGCCGAACATTACTGCCCTTAATGTATATGAGAGAAATGACTAATTGAAACAATAACGGCGGAGGAAATTAGATGGAATTAAAAGTAGCGCAAAGCCCCACCCCATAGGAGCTGAGTTACAAACCCAATAACTTAAGAGAAAGAGAGGGCAACGAGAGCAAGAGCATTGGAAGTTCTTTCTCACTCCTTATAAGCCTCTACTTTTCTCTCTACTGTGGCTGCAGCACTGCAGGGGCTCTGTCTGGTTCTTTCCAGTTCCAGCAACATACAGTACATAAACATATCAAAGAAAAACAAATACATTCAAATCAATGCACAGAGTAACAAAGGGCATCTTTCATTTTTTTTTGTTGTCTCTCAAAATAAGCACAGCACACCAATGCCAATGCATAAAGTTAAGAGAAATCTTTTGAAAATGAGACAGCAACTTGTCAGCGAGAGTCTTGAGTTTCAGGGTCAGATTTGCCACCCAGAAGCGTTTGTTTTAGTTTTCCATGAAGAAGGAGGCGTTTAGTTAGTGATATTTTTTTGTCTGTTTTGCTGGGGAAAGGGGGAGGGGGAGTCTCCCTCTGTCTAGTAGGGAGTGAAGCGACTGCACCCTCCTCTGTAAAGGCTAGCCTGCAACATCAAAGATGAAAAAGCGCCAATCAGTATTCAATATAGGAACCTTGGTTCAAATTATTAATATTAGACCAACTTCTCTCCTTCCCCCCCAAGAAATGTTCCTCCCTTTTTCCAGTTATAGCTGCTCTTTCAGAGAGTGCATTTGTGGAATAAAAAGTACTACTTGTATAGTGTAAAGTAATTTGTTGTGCATTCACTAAATAATAGAGTTAGCAAAACCTGGCAAGGCTTATAATTAGTGACTAATCTTTAACTTTGTGCCCATTTAAATGTGCTGCTTTGCTTCAAATGGAAAATGTAACATTTTGATCTGTTTCCCATGGTGCACCTGTCATCGATTTTGGCACTTTGACTAGCCTAGACTATTTATTCGGCTATTTATTGCTGTTAGCATTCCAAATGCAGCTATCATTAGTAAAAATGCTGGCATATTTGTAACACATGCTCGCAGCCAGATAGAAGCTCATCAGTCAGTTGGCAAAAAGAAGAAAATAAATGAAATTATTTTTTTGTTAGTTGAGATAGCAAATAGTTTTTTCCACCATAGGATGTTCATTTAAATAGGTCAGTCAAATACACTGCATAAGCATGTATAACATTCTTTTGATGTTCTAATGACCACAGCGTGGTTCCCTAACTCGGGTCTTTCTGCATCCTATACTGTAAAGAGCTGAACGAGTTAGCTGATGTATCTCTCTGTTCTGTCTCTGGGTAAATACATACATACATACATAGCAGGACAGTCTATGTATGTATTTGTCTTCCTAAAGAATGTATTTATTATTAGATTAAAAAAAATAGCCAATCTACAAGCTCACAACACATCACACATGTGACGTGTAGTGAGCTTGTAGATCAGCTGTGTTTGTGCTATTGTTGGAATAGTGGTCTTTTTGATGTACAAGGTGATCGTGATCAATTGAGTTTACCTTAGTTTTATTATTAATATAATACAATTATTGTATTACTGTTAGTGTTTTATTATTAAATTATTTATTCTACTCTTAAGCATTATTATGAATAACAGCGTTCATTAGGACATAAAAGGGCTGGTGGTTTTCCCTGTCTGGCACTGGATGATCACCCTGAGCCATGGAAGACGGCTCAGTGACTGAAGTTTGGCCACGCCTGGCCGGCTTCAGTGGTGAACTCCAGACGCTCAGCCAGCCCGGTCCTCAAAGACTGCATCCTGAGCTCCCTCACTAACCTCGCCTAGCATTATCCTCGCTACAACCAAAGTTCAGCCGGGAAAAGAAGTTTGCCTCGCAGGACCTAATTAGCAAAAGGCTTTTAACTATGGAACCTTTAATCAAAAAAAACATTCCGTCTTTTCTCCTCGTGTTTAAAACAGAAGGCTGCATGGTGAGGAGGAGACTGCACGAGGCACATGGTCGTTTGACTCATTAGGATTTCATCTCAGCTTGACTGGAAAAGCTGAAGGTTCAAGGTTCTTTGCACGTCATCCCTACCCTTCTCAACGCGACTGTTATTAATTACATCTGACGAGATTGATCTCAGAAAAGTTTTTCTTTTTTTTTCTCCCCGCTCCAAATGTAAAATTGGGGCTACAGTGCAGTGTGTGAGCCGAGGTGAAGTTCTAACACAAGCTTGAGTTCTGTTTCTTGTTATAACTCACGAGGGCTGGAAAATATCTCAAATGTGCAGTGTATGTACTGTACGCTATACGTTACATTACATGACATCTCGGGAAAAAGGGAGGACAATTTTGGAGGAAGAGAAAGAGAAGAAAGAGTAATAAGGAGGAAAAACACAGGCCACAGTTTTAATTAAGTAAATGAAGAGAAAAAAAACGGTCGTAATTAATGAAGGCTTTTAGCTAGCAGCTGCACGAGGGGCTGGGGCTGGAGTGGGGGGGATTGAGGGGTTTAGGGAGGTGCGTGGGGGGGGTCGGGGGGCCGTTGGGGAGTATGGTGCGCTTTCCGCCGTCACAAGCATGTCGGCACACGGCACTCCTCTCATCTGTCTGCGCTCCGACGTGGTGGGCCAATCAGCATCTCCAGCGACAGCGAGCTTGGTACCATGAAATCATTTTCTCTGCCTCTTTCTCTGTTTCTTTCTTTCTGTCTTTCTTCGTCTATCTTTCTCTTTCTCCCCCTCTTACTTTAATCTCCCACGACACGTCGAAGCACGCACTGGATGGTCGTTAATCTTTGGAGGAAGTCCCTACCCACACTCGGCGAATGAAAACAAATTGTACTTCCCCCTTTTTTTCCTGTTTCTTTCTCTCTTTCTTTTTTCGAAGATTCTTTTTTTTTTTTTTCATCTTTGATGTTAGCTGCAAAGCTAGCTAAAAACAAACATTAACCATTCGACTGTCTCCCCTCGAAATTTTTTCAGAGACTCCTTCCTCCTCGTGGGGAAGAATTCACGGTCTCGGTGGGATTCGAAGCAAGCAGCTTCAGGCCAATGAAATTGAATGGGGAGTTTGAGAATAAGGCAACGTGCCTTTTTCATTTACTGAAGTGGCAAGAGCTCACATTAAACATTAAAACGGATCGCTCACAGAGGGAAACACACATTTTTACAGGAATGATACAACTGATACAGCATCTTCCATGTCGTCAGAACATTTATGTACAACCTACCTTTACAGTCGCTATCCACTAAATATAGCACATTTACATACAGTATACTGCAGCTCAGTGATATAGTACAACAAGGACACAGCCCGTATTGTACTTTATTCTCACAGTCTGTGACGGCATTCACATACAGTCAGTCTCTAATCATATTCAGTTTGTACATTGCTTACAATAATTGGTCAGGCTTGTATCCACACAATAAATTTGTTATAGGGTGGTCGTAGTGTATACTGTAACATAAGGATGCACATAGAGAGAGCAGACTTACCATAGTGCCCACACTGTATGTGGCTGCAGGACCAATCGTGTGGTGATATGGGTCTGCTGTTGCATAGACTCTGCCGTAACTGGAAAAAACATAGGAAGGAGGGATACATTTTTATATTTCTCTATATGACCTTGTTATAATAATATATTGGAGGTTTGTCACACACTGCAGAATCAGTACCTTTTCCACTCCCATCTGCATAGGCATATGATATGATGGTGCATATAGATATGTAGATGTGTTTGCGTATACAGAATAACATAATTTAAGTATAATTCATCTGACATGATCTCACTGGATGACTATAAGTCATGCTTAAACTGTGTAATCATACAGTATGGATAATGTGCTTGTGAGTGTATCATCACATTCCTGTACGGCCAGCATACAGTCTCTTCCTTTCCTGCCTTGTCATCATGACTCATATCTTCCGGCCACCTCTGCAAATGTATAACTATTATATATTCTAACCCTGCACTCAAACCGCCTGAACCCCAGCATGCCTGTTCTCGGTGGAAACATTAAGCAAAAACAGCCGGTCTGTACAAGGTCACTTTAAACCAGCAATTTGTTGTCAAAGAGATTGAGAAGTGGCCGTGCACTGCAGCTCTGCCATGCTGTCATGTTGTTCTCAGAGCGGCCTCTACCACTATCTCTGTGGGCATCACAACAGAGGTCTATAATGTAACTCACCTATTAAATACAATGACCCCCAATATATATTCTGGGCCGGGTCCAACATTCTGCGACAATGAAGCTCACAGCTGAAGAATGTACTGTAGATCAGCTATTTCCGGCAATTTGGTGTAGAGGGAAACATCACACCTGTGTGAAGTGAGGGGCGCTTATCATCGTACATCATCATGACGTAACATGTCGATTTGTTCAGCCACATGGGGAACCTTGTGTATAGGACAGAAATTGCTCGTCCACATATGACGTAAATTCTCCATTCATTGTCAATGGGAATTTAATGTTTGGGTAAGACAAAAATCTATGCTATCTAGCTGAATATAGGAGGGGCTAGCACGCCTCAAAAAAGGAGGGGGGGGGTATAGGTTAAGGGTTTAAGTGGCTAACCATGTCAAGATGCCTTACAGAGAAACATTGTATATGTACTTTTTGATAGACTACACTGTGTGTGTGTGTGTGTGTGTGTGTGTGTGTGTGTGTGTGTGTGTGTGTGTGTGTGCGTGTGCGTGTGGTGTGGTGTGGTGTATTTGTGTGCGTGCGTGTGAGTGATTAGGGGCGTTCCCCTGGTGCTTCGAAGTGACACTTTGACTTACTCTCCAAATATAAAACTATATGGACTCTGTGAAATGAGACAAATCAACGACCAGTACCATCAAATTGGAAACACTGTGTTAATTGTTTTTCACCCCCACCCCCCCACCCCCAATACCGCTGGACACATAAACCTCTGGGTGTGTTGCTCGCCTGCCTCGGACGGCGCACAGGGTTTGATAACGGATAAGGACTGTCAAGTCCTTCCACAATGAGTATGCATGAGAGACATAAGGCGTCGGGTCGTCGATTTTAACTGGGGTCCAGAGAGGGGATCTATAATCATCCCCCCCACCCCACCCATCTCTCTCACTCACGTTAAGGACAGGGCCTATGGGATGAGGACGCAATCGATGCTCTCCCTATAAATGTACGCCGTAAAGGTGAGAGTGTGTGATTGCAATGATTTGTTTTACCTCGCTCCAATTTATGAGAAAACGGGGGTGAGTGTTTTATCTTCGGGAGCACAAGAGATGGGGGTAGAGGGAAGTGACACCATGCAAAGTAACGCCATAGAGGAGACGGGGGGCTAAGGAAAGCGGAGGGGGGGGGGGGATGGGCACAAAGTGATAAGAAGACATGAGTAGCTTGAAGGAAGGAGAGCGAGAGAGAGTGAGAGAGAGAGAGAGAGAGAGAGAGAGGAATGGGATTATGAACAAAGAGATATGAGGGGGAGGAAAATGATGCTTTAGGGTGAAAAGAGAGAGGATGCATATGGGGGGGGGGGGGGGTAGAAATATGGGTTAGTAGAGAGAAAGAAATGAGTCACAGGAGACATGGAGGGAGAACTGGTTGAAAGGAACGGGGTGGGGGTGGAGGGGGGCCTTAAGAAGGGAGTGTCGCTGCAAAAAAGGAAAGCAATATTCTTTTTTTCTCCTCCCTTCTTCCTTCTCTCCCATGCCCCCTCCATGGCCCCATGTCCTCTTCCTCTGTATACCGCCGGCTCCTCGTCTTCCTCTACTCTTCCTCTCCATGGTCACCGTCTCCACCCCCCCCCCCTTCCCCCACCCACCCCTGTATCTCTCTCTGTCTGTCTCCCGAGGCTTATACCCAGTCTATTCACCAGCACTGGCTTGGAACTAATCCCCCCCCTCCTCCTCGCCTCACCAGTCCTCCTTCTGCCTGCTCTCCTTTCACCCCCCATACCATCTCTCTCTCTCTCTCTCTCTCTGATGCCACTGTGGCGAAGGCCTCATTCGTTCCTCTGCTCTGCATCCTGCCTCATCCTTCCAGCCATCCTTTCTTTTTTGTCTCCTCTCCTCCTCTCTCTTTTCTTCTCTTGTATCCTCCCCCCCTCCATGGCGGGTGCCATGCAGAGGTCTGGGGGCCCCAGATAAGAGGGAGCACTGCACCATGTGGGGTTCAGTGCTGGGTCTGTGGGTGGGGGGTTTCCAGCATACATGTATGGGGAACTGGCGGCCAACATGCACCTTCACCTAATGTGGCCCGCAGGTTAATATCTGAACCTTGATATTATTGATGTTAATGGCTGGGTTTCTGAAACGACCGCACGTAGCGGAACGTGCGTAACATGGTTCTAACTTCTACCACAACACCTCCCCTTTCACTGTGAACATAGATATTCAACATAGATGTGCCACGCAACTTTCCTTATAAGGCGCTGAAATGAAGTGCGGCCTGACCGGTCAATTAAAGAATGCTGAATTAACTAGCTTGTATTGGTAACTTTGACTGCACATATGGCAATTTAGTTTATTTGATGCTGAAGTAGGCCTAGACATGCGAAAAAGAAGGCACTGGAGCAGCTCAGACGATTTAGGCCCTTGGTTTAATATAACAGGGTGCAAATAAGTGACAATGTTTCGATGTTTAAGTTACATCTTCGTCAGGTCATGACATGTTTGTTTAATTTCGAAATTTTATGCAGTGCGGATCAAAGAACCCACCAAAAAAACTGGGGTTTCACTTTGCTTCCAAGCACACCTGACCAACCTGCATCAAATAAAGGAAAAGGATGCAAATAATGTGGTGGATGAATGATGAAACACAGTTGGAGTCTGCCTACTCCCTGGCTCCAACTTGGAGACGGGGAGTAGGCAGACTCCCCGTCCACAGTGTGTGGACTGCGGACTACTTCTCCTTCTCGAGTAGGACTACTAGTAGTAGCCTATACTTTTTTCATCTCGGTAAACTTGTAAACGTCAGAGTTTTGATAAATATTGCGCTGCTGTGTGCGCTCTAATGCGCCATGCCCCAAAGAACAGTGCATGAGAGAGAGAGGGAGGTGAGTAACGTGAGTCTATCTATATTAAATATGTATGCATTTCGAAATTAATCAAACATTCGGGTGGTTCATGTTTGCGTAATATGCCAAAAGAAAAAGACATATACGCCATTAATACACTGCGCCATGGCTGTCGACAGCTTGTAGATTTGTTATTTTGGCCGCAGTCGAAACAGCAGTCAAAATTAAGATATAAGATTAAGTATATTAACCGAATTTTCCTAAATGGGCAAGTTCTAGATATGCTGAGATAAAAATACTT
>NC_137879.1:15001955-15181281 GCF_963924005.1 Protomyctophum bolini | reverse complement strand
GGTCCAAAATGATGAGAAACGAGGCTAACTTTTTTTTTCAAAATTTCAAAAAACATGGGCTATAACCCATCGTTTTTGTCATTTCGTCATTTTTTTCAAATCTTCAAAAATGATGAAAAACTGCGCGCTATAGTATGCCGTACGATATGGGCTATAGCCCATGGTCCAAAATGATGAGAAACGAGGCTAACTTTTTTTTTTCCAAAATTTAAAAAAACATGGGCTATAACCCATCATTTTTGTCATTTCGTCATTTTTTTCAAATCTTCAAAAATGATGAAAAACGGCGCGCTATAGTATGCCGTACGATATGGGCTATAGCCCACGGTCCAAAATGATGAGAAACGAGGCTAACTTTTTTTTTCAAAATTTCAAAAAACATGGGCTATAACCCATCGTTTTTGTCATTTCGTCATTTTTTTCAAATCTTCAAAAATGATGAAAAACGGCGCGCTATAGTATGCCGTACGATATGGGCTATAGCCCACGGTCCAAAATGATGAGAAACGAGGCTAACTTTTTTTTTCAAAATTTCAAAAAACATGGGCTATAACCCATCGTTTTTGTCATTTCGTCATTTTTTTCAAATCTTCAAAAATGATGAAAAACTGCGCGCTATAGTATGCCGTACGATATGGGCTATAGCCCATGGTCCAAAATGATGAGAAACGAGGCTAACTTTTTTTTTTTCAAAATTTAAAAAAACATGGGCTATAACCCATCATTTTTGTCATTTCGTCATTTTTTTAAAATCTTCAAAAATGATGAAAAACGGCGCGCTATAGTATGCCGTACGATATGGGCTATAGCCCACGGTCCAAAATGATGAGAAACGAGGCTAACTTTTTTTTTCAAAATTTCAAAAAACATGGGCTATAACCCATCGTTTTTGTCATTTCGTCATTTTTTTCAAATCTTCAAAAATGATGAAAAACGGCGCGCTATAGTATGCCGTACGATATGGGCTATAGCCCACGGTCCAAAATGATGAGAAACGAGGCTAACTTTTTTTTTCAAAATTTCAAAAAACATGGGCTATAACCCATCGTTTTTGTCATTTCGTCATTTTTTTCAAATCCTCAAAAATGATGAAAAACGGCGCGCTATAGTATGCCGTACGATATGGGCTATAGCCCACGGTCCAAAATGATGAGAAACGAGGCTAACTTTTTTTTTCAAAATTTCAAAAAACATGGGCTATAACCCATCGTTTTTGTCATTTCGTCATTTTTTTCAAATCCTCAAAAATGATGAAAAACGGCGCGCTATAGTATGCCGTACGATATGGGCTATAGCCCATGGTCCAAAATGATGAGAAACGAGGATAACTTTTTTTTTCAAAATTTCAAAAAACATGGGCTATAACCCATCGTTTTTGTCATTTCGTCATTTTTTTCATATCTTCACAAATGATGAAAAACTGCGCGCTATAGTATGCCGTACGATATGGGCTATAGCCCATGGTCCAAAATGATGAGAAACGAGGCTAACTTTTTTTTCCAAAATTTCAAAAAACATGGGCTATAACCCATCGTTTTTGTCATTTTGTAATTTTTTTCAAATCTTCAAAAATGATGAAAAACTGCGCGCTATAGTATGCCGTACGATATGGGCTATAGCCCATGGTCCAAAATGATGAGAAACGAGGCTAACTTTTTTTTTCAAAATTTCAAAAAACATGGGCTATAACCCATCGTTTTTGTCATTTCGTCATTTTTTTCAAATCTTCAAAAATGATGAAAAACGGCGCGCTATAGTATGCCGTACGATATGGGCTATAGCCCACGGTCCAAAATGATGAGAAACGAGGCTAACTTTTTTTTTCAAAATTTCAAAAAACATGGGCTATAACCCATCGTTTTTGTCATTTCGTCATTTTTTTCAAAAATGATGAAAAACGGCGCGCTATAGTATGCCGTACGATATGGGCTATAGCCCACGGTCCAAAATGATGAGAAACGAGGCTAACTTTTTTTTCCAAAATTTCAAAACACATGGGCTATAACCCATCGTTTTTGTCATTTCGTCATTTTTTTCAAATCCTCAAAAATGATGAAAAATGGCGCGCTATAGTATGCCGTACGATATGGGCTATAGCCCACGGTCCAAAATGATGAGAAACGAGGCTAACTTTTTTTTTCAAAATTTCAAAAAACATGGGCTATAACCCATCGTTTTTGTCATTTTGTAATTTTTTTCAAATCTTCAAAAATGATGAAAAACTGCGCGCTATAGTATGCCGTACGATATGGGCTATAGCCCATGGTCCAAAATGATGAGAAACGAGGCTAACTTTTTTTTTCAAAATTTCAAAAAACATGGGCTATAACCCATCGTTTTTGTCATTTCGTCATTTTTTTCAAATCTTCAAAAATGATGAAAAACGGCGCGCTATAGTATGCCGTACGATATGGGCTATAGCCCACGGTCCAAAATGATGAGAAACGAGGCTAACTTTTTTTTTCAAAATTTCAAAAAACATGGGCTATAACCCATCGTTTTTGTCATTTCGTCATTTTTTTCAAAAATGATGAAAAACGGCGCGCTATAGTATGCCGTACGATATGGGCTATAGCCCACGGTCCAAAATGATGAGAAACGAGGCTAACTTTTTTTTCCAAAATTTCAAAACACATGGGCTATAACCCATCGTTTTTGTCATTTCGTCATTTTTTTCAAATCCTCAAAAATGATGAAAAATGGCGCGCTATAGTATGCCGTACGATATGGGCTATAGCCCACGGTCCAAAATGATGAGAAACGAGGCTAACTTTTTTTTTCAAAATTTCAAAAAACATGGGCTATAACCCATCGTTTTTGTCATTTCGTCATTTTTTTCAAATCTTCAAAAATGATGAAAAACGGCGCGCTATAGTATGCCGTACGATATGGGCTATAGCCCACGGTCCAAAATGATGAGAAACGAGGCTAACTTTTTTTTTTCAAAATTTCAAAAAACATGGGCTATAACCCATCGTTTTTGTCATTTCGTCATTTTTTCAAATCTTCAAAAATGATGAAAAACGGCGCGCTATAGTATGCCGTACGATATGGGCTATAGCCCACGGTCCAAAATGATGAGAAACGAGGCTAACTTTTTTTTTCAAAATTTCAAAAAACATGGGCTATAACCCATCGTTTTTGTCATTTCGTCATTTTTTTCAAATCCTCAAAAATGATGAAAAACGGCGCGCTATAGTATGCCGTACGATATGGGCTATAGCCCACGGTCCAAAATGATGAGAAACGAGGCTAACTTTTTTTTTCAAAATTTCAAAAAACATGGGCTATAACCCATCGTTTTTGTCATTTCGTCATTTTTTTCAAATCCTCAAAAATGATGAAAAACGGCGCGCTATAGTATGCCGTACGATATGGGCTATAGCCCACGGTCCAAAATGATGAGAAACGAGGCTAACTTTTTTTTTCAAAATTTCAAAAAACATGGGCTATAACCCATCGTTTTTGTCATTTTGTCATTTTTTTCAAATCCTCAAAAATGATGAAAAACGGCGCGCTATAGTATGCCGTACGATATGGGCTATAGTCCATGGTCCAAAATGATGAGAAACGAGGATAACTTTTTTTTTCAAAATTTCAAAAAACATGGGCTATAACCCATCGTTTTTGTCATTTCGTCATTTTTTTCAAATCCTCAAAAATGATGAAAAACGGCGCGCTATAGTATGCCGTACGATATGGGCTATAGCCCACGGTCCAAAATGATGAGAAACGAGGCTAACTTTTTTTTTCAAAATTTCAAAAAACATGGGCTATAACCCATCGTTTTTGTCATTTCATCATTTTTTTCAAATCCTCAAAAATGATGAAAAACGGCGCGCTATAGTATGCCGTACGATATGGGCTATAGCCCACGGTCCAAAATGATGAGAAACGAGGCTAACTTTTTTTTTCAAAATTTCAAAAAACATGGGCTATAACCCATCGTTTTTGTCATTTCGTCATTTTTTTCAAATCTTCAAAAATGATGAAAAACTGCGCGCTATAGTATGCCGTACGATATGGGCTATAGCCCATGGTCCAAAATGATGAGAAACGAGGCTAACTTTCTTTTTTCAAAATTTCAAAAAACATGGGCTATAACCCATCGTTTTTGTCATTTCGTCATTTTTTTCAAATCTTCAAAAATGATGAAAAACGGCGCGCTATAGTATGCCGTACGATATGGGCTATAGCCCACGGTCCAAAATGATGAGAAACGAGGCTAACTTTTTTTTTCAAAATTTCAAAAAACATGGGCTATAACCCATCGTTTTTGTCATTTCGTCATTTTTTTCAAATCCTCAAAAATGATGAAAAACGGCGCGCTATAGTATGCCGTACGATATGGGCTATAGCCCACGGTCCAAAATGATGAGAAACGAGGCTAACTTTTTTTTTCAAAATTTCAAAAAACATGGGCTATAACCCATCGTTTTTGTCATTTCATCATTTTTTTCAAATCCTCAAAAATGATGAAAAACGGCGCGCTATAGTATGCCGTACGATATGGGCTATAGCCCATGGTCCAAAATGATGAGAAACGAGGATAACTTTTTTTTTCAACATTTCAAAAAACATGGGCTATAACCCATCGTTTTTGTCATTTCGTAATTTTTTTCAAATCCTCAAAAATGATGAAAAACGGCGCGCTATAGTATGCCGTACGATATGGGCTATAGCCCAGGGTCCAAAATGATGAGAAACGAGGCTAACTTTTTTTTTCAAAATTTCAAAAAACATGGGCTATAACCCATCGTTTTTGTCATTTCATCATTTTTTTCAAATCCTCAAAAATGATGAAAAACGGCGCGCTATAGTATGCCGTACGATATGGGCTATAGCCCACGGTCCAAAATGATGAGAAACGAGGCTAACTTTTTTTTTCAAAATTTCAAAAAACATGGGCTATAACCCATCGTTTTTGTCATTTCGTCATTTTTTTCAAATCTTCAAAAATGATGAAAAACTGCGCGCTATAGTATGCCGTACGATATGGGCTATAGCCCATGGTCCAAAATGATGAGAAACGAGGCTAACTTTCTTTTTTCAAAATTTCAAAAAACATGGGCTATAACCCATCGTTTTTGTCATTTCGTCATTTTTTTCAAATCTTCAAAAATGATGAAAAACGGCGCGCTATAGTATGCCGTACGATATGGGCTATAGCCCACGGTCCAAAATGATGAGAAACGAGGCTAACTTTTTTTTTCAAAATTTCAAAAAACATGGGCTATAACCCATCGTTTTTGTCATTTCGTCATTTTTTTCAAATCCTCAAAAATGATGAAAAACGGCGCGCTATAGTATGCCGTACGATATGGGCTATAGCCCACGGTCCAAAATGATGAGAAACGAGGCTAACTTTTTTTTTCAAAATTTCAAAAAACATGGGCTATAACCCATCGTTTTTGTCATTTCATCATTTTTTTCAAATCCTCAAAAATGATGAAAAACGGCGCGCTATAGTATGCCGTACGATATGGGCTATAGCCCATGGTCCAAAATGATGAGAAACGAGGATAACTTTTTTTTTCAACATTTCAAAAAACATGGGCTATAACCCATCGTTTTTGTCATTTCGTAATTTTTTTCAAATCCTCAAAAATGATGAAAAACGGCGCGCTATAGTATGCCGTACGATATGGGCTATAGCCCAGGGTCCAAAATGATGAGAAACGAGGCTAACTTTTTTTTTCAAAATTTCAAAAAACATGGGCTATAACCCATCGGTTTTGTCATTTCGTCATTTTTTTCATATCTTCACAAATGATGAAAAACTGCGCGCTATAGTATGCCGTACGATATGGGCTATAGCCCATGGTCCAAAATGATGAGAAACGAGGCTAACTTTTTTTTCCAAAATTTCAAAAAACATGGGCTATAACCCATCGTTTTTGTCATTTTGTAATTTTTTTCAAATCTTCAAAAATGATGAAAAACTGCGCGCTATAGTATGCCGTACGATATGGGCTATAGCCCATGGTCCAAAATGATGAGAAACGAGGCTAACTTTTTTTTTCAAAATTTCAAAAAACATGGGCTATAACCCATCGTTTTTGTCATTTCGTCATTTTTTTCAAATCTTCAAAAATGATGAAAAACGGCGCGCTATAGTATGCCGTACGATATGGGCTATAGCCCACGGTCCAAAATGATGAGAAACGAGGCTAACTTTTTTTTTCAAAATTTCAAAAAACATGGGCTATAACCCATCGTTTTTGTCATTTCGTCATTTTTTTCAAATCTTCAAAAATGATGAAAAACGGCGCGCTATAGTATGCCGTACGATATGGGCTATAGCCCACGGTCCAAAATGATGAGAAACGAGGCTAACTTTTTTTTCCAAAATTTCAAAACACATGGGCTATAACCCATCGTTTTTGTCATTTCGTCATTTTTTTCAAATCCTCAAAAATGATGAAAAATGGCGCGCTATAGTATGCCGTACGATATGGGCTATAGCCCACGGTCCAAAATGATGAGAAACGAGGCTAACTTTTTTTTTCAAAATTTCAAAAAACATGGGCTATAACCCATCGTTTTTGTCATTTCGTCATTTTTTTCAAATCTTCAAAAATGATGAAAAACGGCGCGCTATAGTATGCCGTACGATATGGGCTATAGCCCACGGTCCAAAATGATGAGAAACGAGGCTAACTTTTTTTTTTCAAAATTTCAAAAACATGGGCTATAACCCATCGTTTTTGTCATTTCGTCATTTTTTCAAATCTTCAAAAATGATGAAAAACGGCGCGCTATAGTATGCCGTACGATATGGGCTATAGCCCACGGTCCAAAATGATGAGAAACAAGGCTAACTTTTTTTTTCAAAATTTCAAAAAACATGGGCTATAACCCATCGTTTTTGTCATTTCGTAATTTTTTTCAAATCCTCAAAAATGATGAAAAACGGCGCGCTATAGTATGCCGTACGATATGGGCTATAGCCCACGGTCCAAAATGATGAGAAACGAGGCTAACTTTTTTTTTCAAAATTTCAAAAAACATGGGCTATAACCCATCGTTTTTGTCATTTCGTCATTTTTTTCAAATCTTCAAAAATGATGAAAAACGGCGCGCTATAGTATGCCGTACGATATGGGCTATAGCCCACGGTCCAAAATGATGAGAAACGAGGCTAACTTTTTTTTTCAAAATTTCAAAAAACATGGGCTATAACCCATCGTTTTTGTCATTTCGTCATTTTTTTCAAATCCTCAAAAATGATGAAAAACGGCGCGCTATAGTATGCCGTACGATATAGGCTATAGCCCACGGTCCAAAATGATGAGAAACGAGGCTAACTTTTTTTTTCAAAATTTCAAAAAACATGGGCTATAACCCATCGTTTTTGTCATTTCGTCATTTTTTTTCAAATCCTCAAAAATGATGAAAAACGGCGCGCTATAGTATGCCGTACGATATGGGCTATAGCCCATGGTCCAAAATGATGAGAAACGAGGATAACTTTTTTTTTCAAAATTTCAAAAAACATGGGCTATAACCCATCGTTTTTGTCATTTCGTCATTTTTTTCAAATCCTCAAAAATGATGAAAAACGGCGCGCTATAGTATGCCGTACGATATGGGCTATAGCCCACGGTCCAAAATGATGAGAAACGAGGCTAACTTTTTTTTTCAAAATTTCAAAAAACATGGGCTATAACCCATCGTTTTTGTCATTTCGTCATTTTTTTCAAATCCTCAAAAATGATGAAAAACGGCGCGCTATAGTATGCCGTACGATATGGGCTATAGCCCACGGTCCAAAATGATGAGAAACGAGGCTAACGTTTTTTTTCAAAATTTCAAAAAACATGGGCTATAACCCATCGTTTTTGTCATTTCGTCATTTTTTTCAAATCCTCAAAAATGATGAAAAACGGCGCGCTATAGTATGCCGTACGATATGGGCTATAGCCCACGGTCCAAAATGATGAGAAACGAGGCTAACTTTTTTTTTCAAAATTTCAAAAAACATGGGCTATAACCCATCGTTTTTGTCATTTCGTCATTTTTTTCAAATCCTCAAAAATGATGAAAAACGGCGCGCTATAGTATGCCGTACGATATGGGCTATAGCCCACGGTCCAAAATGATGAGAAACGAGGCTAACTTTTTTTTTCAAAATTTCAAAAAACATGGGCTATAACCCATCGTTTTTGTCATTTCGTCATTTTTTTCAAATCCTCAAAAATGATGAAAAACGGCGCGCTATAGTATGCCGTACGATATGGGCTATAGCCCACGGTCCAAAATGATGAGAAACGAGGCTAACTTTTTTTTTCAAAATTTCAAAAAACATGGGCTATAACCCATCGTTTTTGTCATTTCGTCATTTTTTTCAAATCCTCAAAAATGATGAAAAACGGCGCGCTATAGTATGCCGTACGATATGGGCTATAGCCCACGGTCCAAAATGATGAGAAACGAGGCTAACTTTTTTTTTCAAAATTTCAAAAAACATGGGCTATAACCCATCGTTTTTGTCATTTCGTCATTTTTTCAAATCTTCAAAAATTATGAAAAACGGCGCGCTATAGTATGCCGTACGATATGGGCTATAGCCCACGGTCCAAAATGATGAGAAACGAGGCTAACTTTTTTTTTCAAAATTTCAAAAAACATGGGCTATAACCCATCGTTTTTGTCATTTCGTCATTTTTTTCAAATCCTCAAAAATGATGAAAAACGGCGCGCTATAGTATGCCGTACGATATGGGCTATAGCCCACGGTCCAAAATGATGAGAAACGAGGCTAACTTTTTTTTTCAAAATTTCAAAAAACATGGGCTATAACCCATCGTTTTTGTCATTTCGTCATTTTTTTCAAATCCTCAAAAATGATGAAAAACGGCGCGCTATAGTATGCCGTACGATATGGGCTATAGCCCACGGTCCAAAATGATGAGAAACGAGGCTAACTTTTTTTTTCAAAATTTCAAAAAACATGGGCTATAACCCATCGTTTTTGTCATTTCGTCATTTTTTTCAAATCCTCAAAAATGATGAAAAACGGCGCGCTATAGTATGCCGTACGATATGGGCTATAGCCCATGGTCCAAAATGATGAGAAACGAGGCTAACTTTTTTTTTCAAAATTTCAAAAAACATGGGCTATAACCCATCGTTTTTGTCATTTCGTCATTTTTTTCAAATCCTCAAAAATGATGAAAAACGGCGCGCTATAGTATGCCGTACGATATGGGCTATAGCCCACGGTCCAAAATGATGAGAAACGAGGCTAACGTTTTTTTTCAAAATTTCAAAAAACATGGGCTATAACCCATCGTTTTTGTCATTTCGTCATTTTTTTCAAATCCTCAAAAATGATGAAAAACGGCGCGCTATAGTATGCCGTACGATATGGGCTATAGCCCACGGTCCAAAATGATGAGAAACGAGGCTAACTTTTTTTTTCAAAATTTCAAAAAACATGGGCTATAACCCATCGTTTTTGTCATTTCGTCATTTTTTTCAAATCCTCAAAAATGATGAAAAACGGCGCGCTATAGTATGCCGTACGATATGGGCTATAGCCCACGGTCCAAAATGATGAGAAACGAGGCAACAAGGCTAACTTTTTTTCAAATTTCAAAAAACATGGGCTATAACCCATCGTTTTTGTCATTTCGTCATTTTTTTCAATCCTCAAAAATGAGTGAAAAACGGCGCGCTATAGTATGCCGTAACGATATGGGCTATAGCCCACGGTCCAAAACTCGATGAGTAACAAGGCTAACTTTTTTTCAAAATTTCAAAAAACATGGGCTATAACCCATCGTTTTTGTCATTTCGTCATTTTTTTCAAATCCTCAAAAATGATGAAAAACGGCGCGCTATAGTATGCCGTACGATATGGGCTATAGCCCACGGTCCAAAATGATGAGAAACGAGGCTAACTTTTTTTTCAAAATTTCAAAAAACATGGGCTATAACCCATCGTTTTTGTCATTTCGTCATTTTTTCAAATCCTCAAAAATGATGAAAAACGGCGCGCTATAGTATGCCGTACGATATGGGCTATAGCCCACGGTCCAAAATGATGAGAAACGAGGCTAACTTTTTTTTCAAAATTTCAAAAAACATGGGCTATAACCCATCGTTTTTGTCATTTCGTCATTTTTTTCAAATCCTCAAAAATGATGAAAAACGGCGCGCTATAGTATGCCGTACGATATGGGCTATAGCCCACGGTCCAAAATGATGAGAAACGAGGCTAACTTTTTTTTCAAAATTTCAAAAAACATGGGCTATAACCCATCGTTTTTGTCATTTCGTCATTTTTTTCAAATCCTCAAAAATGATGAAAAACGGCGCGCTATAGTATGCCGTACGATATGGGCTATAGCCCACGGTCCAAAATGATGAGAAACGAGGCTAACTTTTTTTTTCAAAATTTCAAAAAACATGGGCTATAACCCATCGTTTTTGTCATTTCGTCATTTTTTTCAAATCCTCAAAAATGATGAAAAACGGCGCGCTATAGTATGCCGTACGATATGGGCTATAGCCCACGGTCCAAAATGATGAGAAACGAGGCTAACTTTTTTTTTCAAAATTTCAAAAAACATGGGCTATAACCCATCGTTTTTGTCATTTCGTCATTTTTTTCAAATCCTCAAAAATGATGAAAAACGGCGCGCTATAGTATGCCGTACGATATGGGCTATAGCCCACGGTCCAAAATGATGAGAAACGAGGCTAACTTTTTTTTCAAAATTTCAAAAAACATGGGCTATAACCCATCGTTTTTGTCATTTCGTCATTTTTTTCAAATCCTCAAAAATGATGAAAAACGGCGCGCTATAGTATGCCGTACGATATGGGCTATAGCCCACGGTCCAAAATGATGAGAAACGAGGCTAACTTTTTTTTCAAAATTTCAAAAAACATGGGCTATAACCCATCGTTTTTGTCATTTCGTCATTTTTTTCAAATCCTCAAAAATGATGAAAAACGGCGCGCTATAGTATGCCGTACGATATGGGCTATAGCCCACAGTCCAAAATGATGAGAAACGAGGCTAACTTTTTTTTTCAAAATTTCAAAAAACATGGGCTATAACCCATCGTTTTTGTCATTTCGTCATTTTTTTCAAATCCTCAAAAATGATGAAAAACGGCGCGCTATAGTATGCCGTACGATATGGGCTATAGCCCACGGTCCAAAATGATGAGAAACGAGGCTAACTTCTTTTTTTCAAAATTTCAAAAAACATGGGCTATAACCCATCGTTTTTGTCATTTCGTCATTTTTTTCAAATCCTCAAAAATGATGAAAAACGGCGCGCTATAGTATGCCGTACGATATGGGCTATAGCCCACGGTCCAAAATGATGAGAAACGAGGCTAACTTTTTTTTTCAAAATTTCAAAAAACATGGGCTATAACCCATCGTTTTTGTCATTTCGTCATTTTTTTCAAATCCTCAAAATGATGAAAAACAGCGCGCTATAGTATGCCGTACGATATGGGCTATAGCCCACGGTCCAAAATGATGAGAAACGAGGCTAACTTTTTTTTCAAAATTTCAAAAAACATGGGCTATAACCCATCGTTTTTGTCATTTCGTCATTTTTTTCAAATCCCAAAAATGATGAAAAACGGCGCGCTATAGTATGCCGTACGATATGGGCTATAGCCCACAGGTCCAAAATGATGAGAAACGAGGCTAACTTTTTTTTTCAAAATTTCAAAAAACATGGGCTATAACCCATCGTTTTTGTCATTTCGTCATTTTTTTCAAATCCTCAAAAATGATGAAAAACGGCGCGCTATAGTATGCCGTACGATATGGGCTATAGCCCACGGTCCAAAATGATGAGAAACGAGGCTAACTTTTTTTTTCAAAATTTCAAAAAACATGGGCTATAACCCATCGTTTTTGTCATTTCGTCATTTTTTTCAAATCCTCAAAAATGATGAAAAACGGCGCGCTATAGTATGCCGTACGATATGGGCTATAGCCGACGGTCCAAAATGATGAGAAACGAGGCTAACTTTTTTTTTCAAAATTTCAAAAAACATGGGCTATAACCCATCGTTTTTGTCATTTCGTCATTTTTTTCAAATCCTCAAAAATGATGAAAAACGGCGCGCAATAGTATGCCGTACGATACGGGCTATAGCCCACGGTCCAAAATGATGAGAAACGAGGCTAACTTTTTTTTTCAAAATTTCAAAAAACATGGGCTATAACCCATCGTTTTTGTCATTTCGTCATTTTTTTCAAATCCCCAAAAATGATGAAAAACGGCGCGCTATAGTATGCCGTACGATATGGGCTATAGCCCACAGTCCAAAATGATGAGAAACGAGGCTAACTTTTTTTTTCAAAATTTCAAAAAACATGGGCTATAACCCATCGTTTTTGTCATTTCGTCATTTTTTTCAAATCCTCAAAAATGATGAAAAACGGCGCGCTATAGTATGCCGTACGATATGGGCTATAGCCCACGGTCCAAAATGATGAGAAACGAGGCTAACTTCTTTTTTTCAAAATTTCAAAAAACATGGGCTATAACCCATCGTTTTTGTCATTTCGTCATTTTTTTCAAATTCTCAAAAATGATGAAAAAACGGCGCGCTATAGTATGCCGTACGATATGGGCTATAGCCCACGGTCCAAAATGATGAGAAACGAGGCTAACTTTTTTTTCAAAATTTCAAAAAACATGGGCTATAACCCATCGTTTTTGTCATTTCGTCATTTTTTTCAAATCCTCAAAAATGATGAAAAACAGCGCGCTATAGTATGCCGTACGATATGGGCTATAGCCCACGGTCCAAAATGATGAGAAACGAGGCTAACTTTTTTTTTCAAAATTTCAAAAAACATGGGCTATAACCCATCGTTTTTGTCATTTCGTCATTTTTTTCAAATCCCCAAAAATGATGAAAAACGGCGCGCTATAGTATGCCGTACGATATGGGCTATAGCCCACAGTCCAAAATGATGAGAAACGAGGCTAACTTTTTTTTTCAAAATTTCAAAAAACATGGGCTATAACCCATCGTTTTTGTCATTTCGTCATTTTTTTCAAATCCTCAAAAATGATGAAAAACGGCGCGCTATAGTATGCCGTACGATATGGGCTATAGCCCACGGTCCAAAATGAGGAGAAACGAGGCTAACTTTTTTTTTCAAAATTTCAAAAAACATGGGCTATAACCCATCGTTTTTGTCATTTCGTCATTTTTTTCAAATCCTCAAAAATGATGAAAAACGGCGCGCTATAGTATGCCGTACGATATGGGCTATAGCCCACGGTCCAAAATGATGAGAAACGAGGCTAACTTTTTTTTTCAAAATTTCAAAAAACATGGGCTATAACCCATCGTTTTTGTCATTTCGTCATTTTTTTCAAATCCTCAAAAATGATGAAAAACGGCGCGCAATAGTATGCCGTACGATACGGGCTATAGCCCACGGTCCAAAATGATGAGAAACGAGGCTAACTTTTTTTTTCAAAATTTCAAAAAACATGGGCTATAACCCATCGTTTTTGTCATTTCGTCATTTTTTTCAAATCCTCAAAAATGATGAAAAACGGCGCGCTATAGTATGCCGTACGATATGGGCTATAGCCCACGGTCCAAAATGATGAGAAACGAGGCTAACTTTTTTTTCAAAATTTCAAAAAACATGGGCTATAACCCATCGTTTTTGTCATTTCGTCATTTTTTTCAAATCCTCAAAAATGATGAAAAACGGCGCGCTATAGTATGCCGTACGATATGGGCTATAGCCCACGGTCCAAAATGAGGAGAAACGAGGCTAACTTTTTTTTTCAAAATTTCAAAAAACATGGGCTATAACCCATCGTTTTTGTCATTTCGTCATTTTTTTCAAATCCTCAAAAATGATGAAAAACGGCGCGCTATAG
The DNA here is from genome assembly GCF_963924005.1 of Protomyctophum bolini. Lineage (NCBI taxonomy): Eukaryota > Metazoa > Chordata > Actinopteri > Myctophiformes > Myctophidae > Protomyctophum > Protomyctophum bolini. The sequence goes on along the minus strand of NC_137879.1, from coordinate 15,167,390 downwards.
TATGCCGTACGATATGGGCTATAGCCCACGGTCCAAAATGATGAGAAACGAGGCTAACTTTTTTTTTCAAAATTTCAAAAAACATGGGCTATAACCCATCGTTTTTGTCATTTCGTCATTTTTTTCAAATCCTCAAAAATGATGAAAAACGGCGCGCAATAGTATGCCGTACGATACGGGCTATAGCCCACGGTCCAAAATGATGAGAAACGAGGCTAACTTTTTTTTCAAAATTTCAAAAAACATGGGCTATAACCCATCGTTTTTGTCATTTCGTCATTTTTTCAAATCCTCAAAAATGATGAAAAACGGCGCGCTATAGTATGCCGTACGATATGGGCTATAGCCCACGGTCCAAAATGATGAGAAACGAGGCTAACTTTTTTTTTCAAAATTTCAAAAAACATGGGCTATAACCCATCGTTTTTGTCATTTCGTCATTTTTTTCAAATCCTCAAAAATGATGAAAAACGGCGCGCTATAGTATGCCGTACGATATGGGCTATAGCCCACGGTCCAAAATGATGAGAAACGAGGCTAACTTTTTTTTTCAAAATTTCAAAAAACATGGGCTATAACCCATCGTTTTTGTCATTTCGTCATTTTTTTCAAATCCTCAAAAATGATGAAAAACGGCGCGCTATAGTATGCCGTACGATATGGGCTATAGCCCACGGTCCAAAATGATGAGAAACGAGGCTAACTTCTTTTTTTCAAAATTTCAAAAAACATGGGCTATAACCCATCGTTTTTGTCATTTCGTCATTTTTTTCAAATTCCTCAAAAATGATGAAAAACGGCGCGCTATAGTATGCCGTACGATATGGGCTATAGCCCACGGTCCAAAATGATGAGAAACGAGGCTAACTTTTTTTTTCAAAATTTCAAAAAACATGGGCTATAACCCATCGTTTTTGTCATTTCGTCATTTTTTTCAAATCCTCAAAAATGATGAAAAACAGCGCGCTATAGTATGCCGTACGATATGGGCTATAGCCCACGGTCCAAAATGATGAGAAACGAGGCTAACTTTTTTTTTCAAAATTTCAAAAAACATGGGCTATAACCCATCGTTTTTGTCATTTCGTCATTTTTTTCAAATCCCCAAAAATGATGAAAAACGGCGCGCTATAGTATGCCGTACGATATGGGCTATAGCCCACAGTCCAAAATGATGAGAAACGAGGCTAACTTTTTTTTTCAAAATTTCAAAAAACATGGGCTATAACCCATCGTTTTTGTCATTTCGTCATTTTTTTCAAATCCTCAAAAATGATGAAAAACGGCGCGCTATAGTATGCCGTACGATATGGGCTATAGCCCACGGTCCAAAATGAGGAGAAACGAGGCTAACTTTTTTTTTCAAAATTTCAAAAAACATGGGCTATAACCCATCGTTTTTGTCATTTCGTCATTTTTTTCAAATCCTCAAAAATGATGAAAAACGGCGCGCTATAGTATGCCGTACGATATGGGCTATAGCCCACGGTCCAAAATGATGAGAAACAAGGCTAACATTTTTTTTCAAAATTTCAAAAAACATGGGCTATAACCCATCGTTTTTGTCATTTCGTCATTTTTTCAAATCCTCAAAAATGATGAAAAACGGCGCGCAATAGTATGCCGTACGATACGGGCTATAGCCCACGGTCCAAAATGATGAGAAACGAGGCTAACTTTTTTTTTCAAAATTTCAAAAAACATGGGCTATAACCCATCGTTTTTGTCATTTCGTCATTTTTTTCAAATCCTCAAAAATGATGAAAAACGGCGCGCTATAGTATGCCGTACGATATGGGCTATAGCCCACGGTCCAAAATGATGAGAAACGAGGCTAACTTTTTTTTTCAAAATTTCAAAAAACATGGGCTATAACCCATCGTTTTTGTCATTTCGTCATTTTTTTCAAATCCTCAAAAATGATGAAAAACGGCGCGCTATAGTATGCCGTACGATATGGGCTATAGCCCACGGTCCAAAATGATGAGAAACGAGGCTAACTTTTTTTTTCAAAATTTCAAAAAACATGGGCTATAACCCATCGTTTTTGTCATTTCGTCATTTTTTTCAAATCCCCAAAAATGATGAAAAACGGCGCGCTATAGTATGCCGTACGATATGGGCTATAGCCCACAGTCCAAAATGATGAGAAACGAGGCTAACTTTTTTTTTCAAAATTTCAAAAAACATGGGCTATAACCCATCGTTTTTGTCATTTCGTCATTTTTTTCAAATCCTCAAAAATGATGAAAAACGGCGCGCTATAGTATGCCGTACGATATGGGCTATAGCCCACGGTCCAAAATGATGAGAAACGAGGCTAACTTCTTTTTTTCAAAATTTCAAAAAACATGGGCTATAACCCATCGTTTTTGTCATTTCGTCATTTTTTTCAAATTCTCAAAAATGATGAAAAACGGCGCGCTATAGTATGCCGTACGATATGGGCTATAGCCCACGGTCCAAAATGATGAGAAACGAGGCTAACTTTTTTTTTCAAAATTTCAAAAAACATGGGCTATAACCCATCGTTTTTGTCATTTCGTCATTTTTTTCAAATCCTCAAAAATGATGAAAAACAGCGCGCTATAGTATGCCGTACGATATGGGCTATAGCCCACGGTCCAAAATGATGAGAAACGAGGCTAACTTTTTTTTTCAAAATTTCAAAAAACATGGGCTATAACCCATCGTTTTTGTCATTTCGTCATTTTTTTCAAATCCCCAAAAATGATGAAAAACGGCGCGCTATAGTATGCCGTACGATATGGGCTATAGCCCACAGTCCAAAATGATGAGAAACGAGGCTAACTTTTTTTTTCAAAATTTCAAAAAACATGGGCTATAACCCATCGTTTTTGTCATTTCGTCATTTTTTTCAAATCCTCAAAAATGATGAAAAACGGCGCGCTATAGTATGCCGTACGATATGGGCTATAGCCCACGGTCCAAAATGAGGAGAAACGAGGCTAACTTTTTTTTTCAAAATTTCAAAAAACATGGGCTATAACCCATCGTTTTTGTCATTTCGTCATTTTTTTCAAATCCTCAAAAATGATGAAAAACGGCGCGCTATAGTATGCCGTACGATATGGGCTATAGCCCACGGTCCAAAATGATGAGAAACGAGGCTAACTTTTTTTTTCAAAATTTCAAAAAACATGGGCTATAACCCATCGTTTTTGTCATTTCGTCATTTTTTTCAAATCCTCAAAAATGATGAAAAACGGCGCGCAATAGTATGCCGTACGATACGGGCTATAGCCCACGGTCCAAAATGATGAGAAACGAGGCTAACTTTTTTTTTCAAAATTTCAAAAAACATGGGCTATAACCCATCGTTTTTGTCATTTCGTCATTTTTTTCAAATCCCCAAAAATGATGAAAAACGGCGCGCTATAGTATGCCGTACGATATGGGCTATAGCCCACAGTCCAAAATGATGAGAAACGAGGCTAACTTTTTTTTTCAAAATTTCAAAAAACATGGGCTATAACCCATCGTTTTTGTCATTTCGTCATTTTTTTCAAATCCTCAAAAATGATGAAAAACGGCGCGCTATAGTATGCCGTACGATATGGGCTATAGCCCACGGTCCAAAATGATGAGAAACGAGGCTAACTTCTTTTTTTCAAAATTTCAAAAAACATGGGCTATAACCCATCGTTTTTGTCATTTCGTCATTTTTTTCAAATTCTCAAAAATGATGAAAAACGGCGCGCTATAGTATGCCGTACGATATGGGCTATAGCCCACGGTCCAAAATGATGAGAAACGAGGCTAACTTTTTTTTTCAAAATTTCAAAAAACATGGGCTATAACCCATCGTTTTTGTCATTTCGTCATTTTTTTCAAATCCTCAAAAATGATGAAAAACAGCGCGCTATAGTATGCCGTACGATATGGGCTATAGCCCACGGTCCAAAATGATGAGAAACGAGGCTAACTTTTTTTTTCAAAATTTCAAAAAACATGGGCTATAACCCATCGTTTTTGTCATTTCGTCATTTTTTTCAAATCCCCAAAAATGATGAAAAACGGCGCGCTATAGTATGCCGTACGATATGGGCTATAGCCCACAGTCCAAAATGATGAGAAACGAGGCTAACTTTTTTTTTCAAAATTTCAAAAAACATGGGCTATAACCCATCGTTTTTGTCATTTCGTCATTTTTTTCAAATCCTCAAAAATGATGAAAAACGGCGCGCTATAGTATGCCGTACGATATGGGCTATAGCCCACGGTCCAAAATGAGGAGAAACGAGGCTAACTTTTTTTTTTCAAAATTTCAAAAAACATGGGCTATAACCCATCGTTTTTGTCATTTCGTCATTTTTTTCAAATCCTCAAAAATGATGAAAAACGGCGCGCTATAGTATGCCGTACGATATGGGCTATAGCCCACGGTCCAAAATGATGAGAAACGAGGCTAACTTTTTTTTTCAAAATTTCAAAAAACATGGGCTATAACCCATCGTTTTTGTCATTTCGTCATTTTTTTCAAATCCTCAAAAATGATGAAAAACGGCGCGCAATAGTATGCCGTACGATACGGGCTATAGCCCACGGTCCAAAATGATGAGAAACGAGGCTAACTTTTTTTTTCAAAATTTCAAAAAACATGGGCTATAACCCATCGTTTTTGTCATTTCGTCATTTTTTTCAAATCCTCAAAAATGATGAAAAACGGCGCGCTATAGTATGCCGTACGATATGGGCTATAGCCCACGGTCCAAAATGATGAGAAACGAGGCTAACTTTTTTTTTCAAAATTTCAAAAAACATGGGCTATAACCCATCGTTTTTGTCATTTCGTCATTTTTTTCAAATCCTCAAAAATGATGAAAAACGGCGCGCTATAGTATGCCGTACGATATGGGCTATAGCCCACGGTCCAAAATGATGAGAAACGAGGCTAACTTTTTTTTTCAAAATTTCAAAAAACATGGGCTATAACCCATCGTTTTTGTCATTTCGTCATTTTTTTCAAATCCTCAAAAATGATGAAAAACGGCGCGCTATAGTATGCCGTACGATATGGGCTATAGCCCACGGTCCAAAATGATGAGAAACGAGGCTAACTTTTTTTTCCAAAATTTCAAAAAACATGGGCTATAACCCATCGTTTTTGTCATTTCGTCATTTTTTTCAAATCCTCAAAAATGATGAAAAACGGCGCGCTATAGTATGCCGTACGATATGGGCTATAGCCCACGGTCCAAAATGATGAGAAACGAGGCTAACTTTTTTTTTCAAAATTTCAAAAAACATGGGCTATAACCCATCGTTTTTGTCATTTCGTCATTTTTTTCAAATCCTCAAAAATGATGAAAAACGGCGCGCTATAGTATGCCGTACGATATGGGCTATAGCCCACGGTCCAAAATGATGAGAAACGAGGCTAACTTTTTTTTTCAAAATTTCAAAAAACATGGGCTATAACCCATCGTTTTTGTCATTTCGTCATTTTTTTCAAATCCTCAAAAATGATGAAAAACGGCGCGCTATAGTATGCCGTACGATATGGGCTATAGCCCACGGTCCAAAATGATGAGAAACGAGGCTAACTTTTTTTTCAAAATTTCAAAAAACATGGGCTATAACCCATCGTTTTTGTCATTTCGTCATTTTTTTCAAATCCTCAAAAATGATGAAAAACGGCGCGCTATAGTATGCCGTACGATATGGGCTATAGCCCACGGTCCAAAATGATGAGAAACGAGGCTAACTTTTTTTTCAAAATTTCAAAAAACATGGGCTATAACCCATCGTTTTTGTCATTTCGTCATTTTTTTCAAATCCTCAAAAATGATGAAAAACGGCGCGCTATAGTATGCCGTACGATATGGGCTATAGCCCACGGTCCAAAATGATGAGAAACGAGGCTAACTTTTTTTTCAAAATTTCAAAAAACATGGGCTATAACCCATCGTTTTTGTCATTTCGTCATTTTTTTCAAATCCTCAAAAATGATGAAAAACGGCGCGCTATAGTATGCCGTACGATATGGGCTATAGCCCACGGTCCAAAATGATGAGAAACGAGGCTAACTTTTTTTTCAAAATTTCAAAAAACATGGGCTATAACCCATCGTTTTTGTCATTTCGTCATTTTTTTCAAATCCTCAAAAATGATGAAAAACGGCGCGCTATAGTATGCCGTACGATATGGGCTATAGCCCACGGTCCAAAATGATGAGAAACGAGGCTAACTTTTTTTTTCAAAATTTCAAAAAACATGGGCTATAACCCATCGTTTTTGTCATTTCGTCATTTTTTTCAAATCCTCAAAAATGATGAAAAACGGCGCGCTATAGTATGCCGTACGATATGGGCTATAGCCCACGGTCCAAAATGATGAGAAACGAGGCTAACTTTTTTTTCCAAAATTTCAAAAAACATGGGCTATAACCCATCGTTTTTGTCATTTCGTCATTTTTTTCAAATCCTCAAAAATGATGAAAAACGGCGCGCTATAGTATGCCGTACGATATGGGCTATAGCCCACGGTCCAAAATGATGAGAAACGAGGCTAACTTTTTTTTTCAAAATTTCAAAAAACATGGGCTATAACCCATCGTTTTTGTCATTTCGTCATTTTTTTCAAATCCTCAAAAATGATGAAAAACGGCGCGCTATAGTATGCCGTACGATATGGGCTATAGCCCACGGTCCAAAATGATGAGAAACGAGGCTAACTTTTTTTTTCAAAATTTCAAAAAACATGGGCTATAACCCATCGTTTTTGTCATTTCGTCATTTTTTTCAAATCCTCAAAAATGATGAAAAACGGCGCGCTATAGTATGCCGTACGATATGGGCTATAGCCCACGGTCCAAAATGATGAGAAACGAGGCTAACTTTTTTTTCAAAATTTCAAAAAACATGGGCTATAACCCATCGTTTTTGTCATTTCGTAATTTTTTTCAAATCCTCAAAAATGATGAAAAACGGCGCGCTATAGTATGCCGTACGATATGGGCTATAGCCCACGGTCCAAAATAATGAGAAACGAGGCTAACTTTTTTTTTCAAAATTTCAAAAAACATGGGCTATAACCCATCGTTTTTGTCATTTCGTCATTTTTTTCAAATCCCCAAAAATGATGAAAAACGGCGCGCTATAGTATGCCGTACGATATGGGCTATAGCCCACGGTCCAAAATGATGAGAAACGAGGCTAACTTTTTTTTTCAAAATTTCAAAAAACATGGGCTATAACCCATCGGTTTTGTCATTTCGTCATTTTTTTCAAATCCTCAAAAATGATGAAAAACGGCGCGCTATAGTATGCCATACGATAGCCCACGGTCCAAAATGATGAGAAACGAGGCTAACTTTTTTTTCAAAATTTCAAAAAACATGGGCTATAACCCATCGTTTTTTCATATTTTCATTATTTTCAAATCGTCAAAAACGATGAAAAGCGGCGTGCTATAGTATGCCGTACGATATGGGCTATAGCCCATGGTCCAAAATGATGAGAAATGAGGATAACTCAAATTGTCGTAGTGGTTAAGATGTTGGCTTTCCACGTGGGAGACCAGGGTTCGATTCCCGGCTGTTACACTATCATACAAAAGAAGACCTCAACAGCGCTAAGAAAGATCTGATTAATATGATGCTGTGTTATTTAAACTTTACTAACTAAAAAGGCTAACGAACAAAAGATCACTTCAAAATTACCAGGAGACTTTCCCTGAGAGTGTCTGACTGATGGTGCAGTGGTCTAATCATCAGGGTTTCAGTACAGACATTCCATGTTCAAGGCCTGTTCCTCCTACAGCTCAATGCTGCAGTCATTTGAACTTTTCAAGGCTAGAATAAAAAATAAAAACTCAAATGCACCCGGAGACATCTGCTGAATGCCCAAAGGTGCCGTGGCGTAATGGTGTGGAGCGCTTGGCCCGATGCCTCTGCTACAGTCAGTTGGCCGGTTCAAGTCCCATGTCATGACATCAAGGTGCTGGAGGACCATCGGGAGTTCCTCCTACAGCTCAATGCTGCAGTAATTTGAACTTTTCAAGGCTAGAATAAAAAAAAAACTCAAAAGCACCCGGAGACATCTGCTGAATGCCCAAAGGTGCCGTGGCGTAATGGTGTGGAGCGCTTGGCCAGATGCATCTGCTACAGTCAGTTGGCCGGTTCAAGTCCCATGTCATGACATCAAGGAGCTGGAGGACCATCGGGAGTTCCTCCTACAGCTCAATCCTACAGTAATTTGAACTTTTCAAGGCTAGAATAAAAAAAAAACTCAAAAGCACCCGGAGACATCTGCTGAATGCCCAAAGGTGCCGTGGCGTAATGGTGTGGAGCGCTTGGCCCGATGCATCTGCTGCAGTCAGTTGGCCGGTTCAAGTCCCATGTCATGACATCAAGGTGCTGGAGGACCATCGGGAGTTCCTCCTACAGCTCAATCCTGCAGTAATTTGAACTTTTCAAGGCTAGAATAAAAAAAAAACTCAAAAGCACCCGGAGACATCTGCTGAATGTCCAAAGGTGCCGTGGCGTAATGGTGTGGAGCGCTTGGCCCGATGCATCTGCTACAGTCAGTTGGCCGGTTCAAGTCCCATGTCATGACATCAAGGAGCTGGAGGACCATCGGGAGTTCCTCCTACAGCTCAATGCTGCAGTAATTTGAACTTTTCAAGGCTAGAATAAAAAAAAAACTCAAAAGCACCCGGAGACATCTGCTGAATGCCCAAAGGTGCCGTGGCGTAATGGTGTGGAGCGCTTGGCCCGATGCATCTGCTACAGTCAGTTGGCCGGTTCAAGTCCCATGTCATGACATCAAGGTGCTGGAGGACCATCGGTAGTTCCTCCTACAGCTCAATGCTGCAGTAATTTGAACTTTTCAAGGCTAGAATAAAAAAAAAACTCAAAAGCACCCGGAGACATCTGCTGAATGCCCAAAGGTGCCGTGGCGTAATGGTGTGGAGCGCTTGGCCCGTTGCCTCTGCTACAGTCAGTTGGCCGGTTCAAGTCCCATGTCATGACATCAAGGTGCTGGAGGACCATCGGGAGACGGTGCTCTCTCCCCCTGTTTCCTGAAAAGTAGCATTTGGGGGTTATGTTTGAAAGAACCCTGTCCACCTAAAGTTTTACAGATAAGAATTAGGTCAAACTTTTAAAAATAAATAGCAATGCATTTTGGCCCATCATCTGACAGAATAGTCTGTGACTATATGAATTTGACAATGAAAAACTGCAAATTGCGGAAATTGCGGAAATTGCGGAAATTGGAAATTGCGGAAATTGAGGAAATTGCAAATTGCGGAAATTGAAAATTGCGGAAATTGCGGAAATTGGAAATTGGAAATTGCGGAAATTGCGGAAATTGCAAATTGCGGAAATTGCGGAAATTGCTAAATGCGGAAATTGCAAATTTGGGAAATTGGAAATTGCGGAAATTGCGGAAATTGCGGAAATTGCGGAAATTGCAAATTGCGGAAATTGCAAATTTGGGAAATTGGAAATTGCGGAAATTGAGGAAATTGCAAATTGTGGAAATTGAAAATTGCGGAAATTGGAAATTGCAAATTGCGGAAATTGCAAATTTGGGAAATTGAGGTGGCCCAAAACTTGGTTGGAAAGTCCCTCTTTTATGTCTGGCTTCCAGGCCAGTTGGAAAATGGCACAATGAGAGGTGGTACATTTTCATGGTAAAAGATTAGCTGGACAGGGTTCTTTCAGACATAAGCCCCAACCGTTACATCTCAGGAAACAGGGGGAGAGAGCACCGTCTCCCGATGGTCCTCCAGCACCTTGATGTCATGACATGGGACTTGAACCGGCCAACTGACTGTAGCAGAGGCAACGGGCCAAGCGCTCCACACCATTACGCCACGGCACCTTTGGGCATTCAGCAGATGTCTCCGGGTGCTTTTGAGTTTTTATTTTTTATTCTAGCCTTGAAAAGTTCAAATTACTGCAGCATTGAGCTGTAGGAGGAACTCCCGATGGTCCTCCAGCACCTTGATGTCATGACATGGGACTTGAACCGGCCAACTGACTGTAGCAGAGGCAACGGGCCAAGCGCTCCACACCATTACACCACGGCACCTTTGGGCATTCAGCAGATGTCTCCGGGTGCTTTTGAGTTTTTATTTTTTATTCTAGCCTTGAAAAGTTCAAATTACTGCAGCATTGAGCTGTAGGAGGAACTCCCGATGGTCCTCCAGCACCTTGATGTCATGACATGGGACTTGAACCGGCCAACTGACTGTAGCAGAGGCATCGGGCCAAGCGCTCCACACCATTACGCCACGGCACCTTTGGGCATTCAGCAGATGTCTCCGGGTGCTTTTGAGTTTTTATTTTTTATTCTAGCCTTGAAAAGTTCAAATTACTGCAGCATTGAGCTGTAGGAGGAACTCCCGATGGTCCTCCAGCACCTTGATGTCATGACATGGGACTTGAACCGGCCAACTGACTGTAGCAGAGGCATCGGGCCAAGCGCTCCACACCATTACGCCACGGCACCTTTGGGCATTCAGCAGATGTCTCCGGGTGCTTTTGAGTTTTTATTTTTTATTCTAGCCTTGAAAGGTTCAAATTACTGCAGCATTGAGCTGTAGGAGGAACAGGCCTTGAACATGGAATGTCTGTACTGAAACCCTGATGATTAGACCACTGCACCATCAGTCAGACACTCTCAGGCAAAGTCTCCTGGTAATTTTGAAGTGATCTTTTATTCGTTAGCCTTCAGTTAGTAAAGTTTAAATAACACAGCATCATATTAATCAGATCTTTCTTAGCGCTGTTGAGGTCTTCTTTTGTATGATAGTGTAACAGCCGGGAATCGAACCCTGGTCTCCCACGTGGAAAGCCAACATCTTAACCACTACGACAATTTCAGTTATCCTCATTTCTCATCATTTTGGACCATGGGCCCATATCGTACGGCATACTATAGCACGCCGCTTTTCGTCGTTTTTGAGGATTTGAAAATAATGAAAATATGAAAATAACGATGGGTTATAGCCCATGTCTCATTTAACCAGCCTTTTAGAATTTAGATGGACAGTGAAAATGTTCTTCAGGAGACTAGAACCCTGACTAGAACGATATGGGCTATAGCCCATGGTCCAAAATGATGAGAAACAAGGATACGTTTTTTTTTTCAAAATTTCAAAAAACATGGGCTATAACCCATGGTTTTTGTCATTTCGTCATTTTTTTCAAATCCTCAAAAATGATGAAAAACGGCGCGCTATAGTATGCCGTACGATATGGGCTATAGCCCACGGTCCAAAATGATGAGAAACGAGGCTAACTTTTTTTTTCAAAATTTCAAAAAACATGGGCTATAACCCATCGTTTTTGTCATTTGTCATTTTTTTCAAATCCTCAAAAATGATGAAAAACGGCGCGCTATAGTATGCCGTACGATATGGGCTATAGCCCACGGTCCAAAATGATGAGAAACGAGGCTAACCTTTTTTTTCAAAATTTCAAAAAACATGGGCTATAACCCATCGTTTTTGTCATTTCGTCATTTTTTTCAAATCCTCAAAAATGATGAAAAACGGCGCGCTATAGTATGCCGTACGATATGGGCTATAGCCCACGGTCCAAAATGATGAGAAACGAGGCTAACTTTGTTTTTCAAAATTTCAAAAAACATGGGCTATAACCCATCTTTTTGTCATTTTGTCATTTTTTTCAAATCCTCAAAAATGATGAAAAACGGCGCGCTATACTGCCGTACGATATGGGCTATAGCCCACGGTCCAAAATGATGAGAAACGAGGCTAACTTTTTTTTTCAAAATTTCAAAAAACATGGGCTATAACCCATCGTTTTTGTCATTTCGTCATTTTTTTCAAATCCTCAAAAATGATGAAAAACGGCGCGCTATAGTATGCCGTACGATATGGGCTATAGCCCACGGTCCAAAATGATGAGAAACGAGGCTAACTTTGTTTTTCAAAATTTCAAAAAACATGGGCTATAACCCATCTTTTTGTCATTTTGTCATTTTTTTCAAATCCTCAAAAATGATGAAAAACGGCGCGCTATACTGCCGTACGATATGGGCTATAGCCCACGGTCCAAAATGATGAGAAACGAGGCTAACTTTTTTTTTCAAAATTTCAAAAAACATGGGCTATAACCCATCGTTTTTGTCATTTCGTCATTTTTTTCAAATCCTCAAAAATGATGAAAAACGGCGCGCTATAGTATGCCGTACGATATGGGCTATAGCCCACGGTCCAAAATGATGAGAAACGAGGCTAACTTTGTTTTTCAAAATTTCAAAAAACATGGGCTATAACCCATCTTTTTGTCATTTTGTCATTTTTTTCAAATCCTCAAAAATGATGAAAAACGGCGCGCTATACTGCCGTACGATATGGGCTATAGCCCACGGTCCAAAATGATGAGAAACGAGGCTAACTTTTTTTTTCAAAATTTCAAAAAACATGGGCTATAACCCATCGTTTTTGTCATTTCGTCATTTTTTTCAAATCCTCAAAAATGATGAAAAACGGCGCGCTATAGTATGCCGTACGATATGGGCTATAGCCCACGGTCCAAAATGATGAGAAACGAGGCTAACTTTGTTTTTCAAAATTTCAAAAAACATGGGCTATAACCCATCTTTTTGTCATTTTGTCATTTTTTTCAAATCCTCAAAAATGATGAAAAACGGCGCGCTATACTGCCGTACGATATGGGCTATAGCCCACGGTCCAAAATGATGAGAAACGAGGCTAACTTTTTTTTTCAAAATTTCAAAAAACATGGGCTATAACCCATCGTTTTTGTCATTTCGTCATTTTTTTCAAATCCTCAAAAATGATGAAAAACGGCGCGCTATAGTATGCCGTACGATATGGGCTATAGCCCACGGTCCAAAATGATGAGAAACGAGGCTAACTTTTTTTTTCAAAATTTCAAAAAACATGGGCTATAACCCATCGTTTTTGTCATTTCGTCATTTTTTTCAAATCCTCAAAAATGATGAAAAACGGCGCGCTATAGTATGCCGTACGATATGGGCTATAGCCCACGGTCCAAAATGATGAGAAACGAGGCTAACTTTTTTTTTCAAAATTTCAAAGAACATGGGCTATAACCCATCGTTTTTGTCATTTTGTCATTTTTTTCAAATCCTCAAAAATGATGAAAAACGGCGCGCTATAGTTTGCCGTACGATATGGGCTATAGCCCACGGTCCAAAATGATGAGAAACGAGGCTAACTTTTTTTTTCAAAATTTCAAAAAACATGGGCTATAACCCATCGTTTTTGTCATTTCGTCATTTTTTTCAAATCCTCAAAAATGATGAAAAGCGGCGCGCTATAGTATGCCGTACGATATGGGCTATAGCCCACGGTCCAAAATGATGAGAAACGAGGCTAACTTTTTTTTTCAAAATTTCAAAAAACATGGGCTATAACCCATCGTTTTTGTCATTTCGTCATTTTTTTCAAATCCTCAAAAATGATGAAAAACGGCGCGCTATAGTATGCCGTACGATATGCGCTATAGCCCACGGTCCAAAATGATGAGAAACGAGGCTAACTTTTTTTTTCAAAATTTCAAAAAACATGGGTGTGATAAAGACATGTTCTCTTGAGCCACACATGCATAATTGTATTTCATTTTCTGTTTATCAAACCCTCATTTCACACTCAATATTCCCACCTGTCAGTCAATGGTCATTATCACACACTGTTTGCTAACTATGCCGGCTAAAGTTAGCAATCAGTGGGTCTTGGCTTATTTACAGTTTTATATACATATTTCATTTCATTTCATAATCATTTGGACAGACAATTGGTTGCTCAACATACATTTATTTCTTTCACAGTCAAACAGTTTAAGTTACCATTACTATGTTGTCAAACACCCACTACTCACACCATCCTCATTTCCTGGTCACAAAAGAGGCACTACTGCATCCACTGCTCCTTTTATAGGGGGAGGGTTGAATTGGGTTGCACCATGTTGCAGGGGTGCCGGGTTCTGGCAATACATATTCTTTAATATGTTTGCAACGGTACGGGTTATTTAAAACCTGGTGTGTTAATCATTTTGGATTGACAATTATACTGTACATGTTTGGAAATGTTTCTGTGTTATATGTTCACTAGTAAATGTTAGTGAATGTTTTGGGGAAAGCTGTCTCTAGACAGGTGGTACGGGCCACTAGGGAGAGGCCTGAGTTATACTGCAGGTAGTCAGTCCATGGGGAGACATGGGAGGGAGAGTGGGCCTAATGCAGGAAGCTCTGCCCTAAGACAGTGTTAGGACTGTTAACGTCCAGACTGGGTGCTTGACTTTAAGCATAGATCATGTAAGTTTGTTATTTTCATTTTTGGAGTTATATTTTTATTTTTGTACAAGAAGTATTTTTTCTGAGGCATTTTTTGGAACATTATTTTTGGAATTTATTTACAAAATAAATCTTTGGCAATAATGGAGAATTCTTGGTATGTCATTTTTCTGTGCACCTAGCCCTCATCCAACGGACTTATTTACAATGGGCTATAACCCATCGTTTTTGTCATTTCGTCATTTTTTTCAAATCCTCAAAAATGATGAAAAACGGCGCGCTATAGTATGCCGTACGATATGGGCTATAGCCCACGGTCCAAAATGATGAGAAACGAGGCTAACTTTTTTTTTCAAAATTTCAAAAAACATGGGCTATAACCCATCGTTTTTGTCATTTCGTCATTTTTTTCAAATCCTCAAAAATGATGAAAAACGGCGCGCTATAGTATGCCGTACGATATGGGCTATAGCCCACGGTCCAAAATGATGAGAAACGAGGCTAACTTTTTTTTTCAAAATTTCAAAAAACATAGGCTATAACCCATTGTTTTTGTCATTTCGTCATTTTTTTCAAATCCTCAAAAATGATGAAAAACGGCGCGCTATAGTATGCCGTACGATATGGGCTATAGCCCACGGTCCAAAATGATGAGAAACGAGGCTAACTTTTTTTTTCAAAATTTCAAAAAACATGGGCTATAACCCATCGTTTTTGTCATTTCGTCATTTTTTTCAAATCCTCAAAAATGATGAAAAACGGCGCGCTATAGTATGCCGTACGATATGGGCTATAGCCCACGGTCCAAAATGATGAGAAACGAGGCTAACTTTTTTTTTCAAAATTTCAAAAAACATGGGCTATAACCCATCGTTTTTGTCATTTCGTCATTTTTTTCAAATCCTCAAAAATGATGAAAAACGGCGCGCTATAGTATGCCGTACGATATGGGCTATAGCCCACGGTCCAAAATGATGAGAAACGAGGCTAACTTTTTTTTTCAAAATTTCAAAAAACATGGGCTATAACCCATCGTTTTTGTCATTTCGTCATTTTTTTCAAATCCTCAAAAATGATGAAAAACGGCGCGCTATAGTATGCCGTACGATATGGGCTATAGCCCACGGTCCAAAATGATGAGAAACGAGGCTAACTTTTTTTTTCAAAATTTCAAAAAACATGGGCTATAACCCATCGTTTTTGTCATTTCGTCATTTTTTTCAAATCCTCAAAAATGATGAAAAGTGGCGCGCTATAGTATGCCGTACGATATGGGCTATAGCCCACGGTCCAAAATGATGAGAAACGAGGCTAACTTTTATTTTCAAAATTTCAATAAACATGGGCTATAACCCATCGTTTTTGTCATTTCGCATTTTTTTCAAATCCTCAAAAATGATGAAAAACGGCGCGCTATAGTATGCCGTACGATATGGGCTATAGCCCACGGTCCAAAATGATGAGAAACGAGGCTAACTTTTTTTTTCAAAATTTCAAAAAACATGGGCTATAACCCATCGTTTTTGTCATTTCGTCATTTTTTTCAAATCCTCAAAAATGATGAAAAACGGCGCGCTATAGTATGCCGTACGATATGGGCTATAGCCCACGGTCCAAAATGATGAGAAACGAGGCTAACTTTTTTTTCCAAAATTTCAAAAAACATGGGCTATAACCCATCGTTTTTGTCATTTCGTCATTTTTTTCAAATCCTCAAAAATGATGAAAAACGGCGCGCTATAGTATGCCGTACGATATGGGCTATAGCCCACGGTCCAAAATGATGAGAAACGAGGCTAACTTGTTTTTTCAAAATTTCAAAAAACATGGGCTATAACCCATCGTTTTTGTCATTTCGTCATTTTTTTCAAATCCTCAAAAATGATGAAAAACGGCGCGCTATAGTATGCCGTACGATATGGGCTATAGCCCACGGTCCAAAATGATGAGAAATGAGGCTAACTTTTTTTTTCAAAATTTCAAAAAACATGGGCTATAACCCATCGTTTTTGTCATTTCGTCATTTTTTTCAAATCCTCAAAAATGATGAAAAACGGCGCGCTATAGTATGCCGTACGATATGCGCTATAGCCCACGGTCCAAAATGATGAGAAACGAGGCTAACTTTTTTTTTCAAAATTTCAAAAAACATGGGCTATAACCCATCGTTTTTGTCATTTCGCATTTTTTTCAAATCCTCAAAAATGATGAAAAACGGCGCGCTATAGTATGCCGTACGATATGGGCTATAGCCCACGGTCCAAAATGATGAGAAACGAGGCTAACTTTTTTTTTCAAAATTTCAAAAAACATGGGCTATAACCCATCGTTTTTGTCATTTCGTCATTTTTTTCAAATCCTCAAAAATGATGAAAAACGGCGCGCTATAGTATGCCGTACGATATGGGCTATAGCCCACGGTCCAAAATGATGAGAAACGAGGCTAACTTTTTTTTTCAAAATTTCAAAAAACATGGGCTATAACCCATCGTTTTTGTCATTTCGTCATTTTTTTCAAATCCTCAAAAATGATGAAAAACGGCGCGCTATAGTATGCCGTACGATATGGGCTATAGCCCACGGTCCAAAATGATGAGAAACGAGGCTAACTTTTTTTTTCAAAATTTCAAAAAACATGGGCTATAACCCATCGTTTTTGTCATTTCGTCATTTTTTTCAAATCCTCAAAAATGATGAAAAACGGCGCGCTATAGTATGCCGTACGATATGGGCTATAGCCCACGGTCCAAAATGATGAGAAACGAGGCTAACTTTTTTTTTCAAAATTTCAAAAAACATGGGCTATAACCCATCGTTTTTGTCATTTCGCATTTTTTTCAAATCCTCAAAAATGATGAAAAACGGCGCGCTATCAGTTGACTTATCCGTTGGTCCACTGAGGCACACAATCATGGGGAATTCCTGTGCTGCTTTAAAGTTGTCCTTCTGAAAGTCAGTGTGCAAAGCAAAGCATCACAGGATGCACCCTGGACATGACGCTAGTATGTCACAGGGACTTACCCCCAATCCAACCCTTGATGCTGAGTGCCAAGCAGGGAGGCATGTTTACCTGAAAATGAATCTTTGAAATGTTTCATAGTTTTAGAAATATACAGTATGTTGTTTTTCATGGTTTTCTCCAATAATTTTTTTTGTAAGTAGTTTTTCATGGTGAAACATTATGAAAATCATGTTTGAAAACATGAAAAACGACGTACAACACAATTTTCACAATAGAATAAAACAATAAAACAGTCATCAAATGTTAGTGATAGGCCTTTATTTAATTTTTGTTGACTAGTAACAATAAATACTGGAAAAAAATTACAACTTGAGGAGCACACACTGTCACTTTCCTCCTCCTTTTCACTGCAACCAATCACCACACTTTAAGTGGAGCACCTGACCCTTCATAGACCTGATCAGAGGTCTCAGAGGTCAGCATAACTGTCTGGGATTCTACCAGTGACTGTGGAGGACGACCAGGGGCTCAGGAAAAGGTCATTGGAGTTCAAAAACGGCTGTGGCAGATGCTGCCTCATGCCACAGTGAATCCTAACGACGCACCTTAAGCAAAGGGGATTGTAAAATCTGACCCAGGATCAGGAATAAAGCCTTCCGACTGGAAAAACGTCACACAAAAGTACAAAGCTGAGCTAAAAGCAATAGTTGAGGTTATCAGTGGCTGCTGTTGTCACTCATGTGTCAGCGTATGTGCCTGCTTGGTGTGGGGAACAATCTGACAGGAACGCATTTTGAATTTAAAACTGAAAAATTGTAAAATAAAAAAAATTGTAAAATGAAAAATTGTAAAAATGAATTTTTTAAATAGTTGCACCCAAATTAACAAAAAAAAATGAAGAAAAAAATTGTGTTGCAGTACTAATACCTTCTCCCACAGACCGGAGAAACCTGAATCTTGTCTTTTTGCGCGACGCTTTTCCATCTGAACGGGCCGTCTTACACCTCCCTGCTCCGCAGCAGGAAGGCCAACCGCTCAGTGTTTCCACACACACACACACACACACACACACGCAATAGAAACCCATCTACTTATTCACAACCTAAAGCGCTCATGGGGCAAGCTTTAATGTTCTGTGAGATATTTACTACAGCACCTACCAGACCTATAGCAGGGACAATATTATTAACGTGGCACTATCCAAATACTGTACCCTTGCTCTATGTTCCACCCAAAACTCAGACAAGACTGTTTTGAACTGTGCTGCATCAATGGCAGTAATATTCAAAACATTTCATCACGTTAGTCTCATAAACGATACAAGATCATAGCATACGATCTGTCATGCTCCAAGTGTAAATTCAGGAATGTTTAACACTCTTTGATATCGATGATAAAAAACAAATAGCTGTTAAATTTGTTGAATTAGTAAATCCCCTGTGGTTATATGCATTTTAATTTTAAATGACAGCAAATTAAGTGTGACCAATTCTTACGTTTAGCCATTAACCAAGGTGCTTGTACATATCTTCAATTTGTAGGATGATTAGAGACTATTTAAGTCTTATTCTTGGGACATTATGTTTTGAGAAGTAAATAATATCTAAAACAATATATTTGGGCCATATACTCCTTATTCATCTCATTGCTGCAAGGCAACAAAGAATGTAAATACAAAAAAAAAGGATCATGTCATGACCAAAATGGTAAACACATCACTGGATAGCCAAAATAAACATAAAAAGGAAGACAAACCAAATGTCAATTACTTGCATTTTAGTGTAGTTCTATTAAAGATTAATCTTCCCTAACAGCTCAAGAGCAACAGCTCTGTTAAGCTACTGTACATACAGGTGTGACCAGATGTCTGCATCATTAGGGTTTTATTATAGGGTTTGGCATGGGCTAGGCTAGGGGCCGGGCATGAAACATGCACAATGCACATACAGTCACACTTGTAAAAGAAACGAATGCAGAAGACCCGAATCCCCCTCACGTGCATTTGTTAAGGTGCATCGTTTAATTTTCTACAGTGGCTATGCACCCTTTAGCAGACAGGCAACCCTGGTTGGAAGTAAATGTTAACCGCTACAGGGATTTGTCTAGGAACTGATCTGCTGACATGACATCCACGCTAGCATCTCATGCTAGGCTAAGGAAGTGTGGTTCTTTTTTCCAGTTGTTTTTAGTTGGTATGTGTACAGGTGAGAGACAAACTCAATAACGTCACACTAAAATTCAATATAAGATAGAAAGAATAATAAAAAAAAGGTTGGTAACATAATGCGAAACCTTATTAAGCATATTACTGCACATGGTTTGTTCCCATGTGAACATACGCTGTGGCAAAGCAAAGAGCTTTGATAGGCTGGGGGTCCATTTGGGATTTGGTGCAACAGGGACAAGGAATAAGGTGCATTTGGGGTGTAAGGTCCAATCAGGGCTGTGCAACAGCACAGAATCTATACAGATAGAAACATATTGTGCAAAATACATGGGATTCTCAATGTAAAACGTGCACCCACATTCCATGGCTATTCTACGCAACAAAGTTCTATCCGAAACATTCTGAACTGCTGAGTCCATTTCGAGGATGCCTGGCGAGGGGGCGGGGTGCGACTAGCCTTCCCTTGCAGTGACACGTGGCTCAGCCAATGAGCTATGGATGATGCTGCTGATTGACTCCACCCCCTTTCCCTCCAAGAAGGTGCGGTGGTCTCCCTCGATGATGTGGACGGACACCTTGCCATCACACACCTGGGGAAATAAAGACAGGCTTGTCAGATGGGACATAAATGTCCTCATTCACAATGGCGTTTACGCTCAGCAACAGCAGCATGCTGCTGCTGAACCGAGTCCAATCTGGGTGAAATTCACATTGGAAAAAAACGGCACGTGAGCCCGGCCCGGCCCCGACTACATGCCTGTCTGACAGACAGACAGCAGTCACTAGGGCTAATTAGCCCTATATAAAAATAGAAGACTACATTAGCCTATACTGAATGAATGGCATCAGCGTGTTTGAAAGTCGGCCAGTCATATCATAGTTTTAAGCCAGCTCACCTCCACTCGTGCTTGTTCACAAACATGACAGACAGACAGCCTTTCTTGGCTGTTGATGATTATTATTACCACTGTAACTCGCTGATCAGCATATGTTGACAGAGACACAGCCAATTAAAGTTTCACGTAGGCCTAATGCCTTTGCTGCAAGCACCTATATCTGTCTCCATTTGCGTCGTGGTATTAATTTATGATAATGTATATTGATCACATGGATGCCACATACAGAATAGTTTAACTCTTACCATTTGGTGAGGAAACCAGCTGCGCAAATTGAGCCGTGGGGAATGTAGGAATGCAGGGCCACCTCAATTAAACTCACTGGATTATAATTTCTTCAGACAAGAGGATCCCAGGCCTACGAGGTAGGCCTATAATTATTCACTTATGAATGTATACTGTTCTTTATCGCAAACAGACAGTGTCTTGAGGGCCCATGCCCCCCCTCTCGACTTAATTCCCTGCATGGATCAATGCAGGTTGCATTGACATATATCCGATATTTTTATCAGAGCTGCATTATGCAGCTCTGATAAAAGAATATCGGATATATGTTTTACCTCTGCAAAGGTGTAAGTGAGCACCCGCCTTGGTCCCGAACTTAAATAAATAAATAATGATATTGCTGCAGCGGCGCACACGTTCACCGTTGATCAGTTTGTACATATGTGACACAGGCCAGCACTTTGGTCCTCAACTCGCCAGAATGAAATGGTTGAAATGGTCGAAATAAAATCGTTTTTTTTTTTTATGTGATTTTCTTTTTTTTTCATATTAACACAGTTTGGATGTTGAAGAAGGTTTTTATTCCAACAGATTGTTCATTTGGGCAAATTAAACGTATACATTTATATGTCAAAGTAGGCTTGTTTTTTAACAATGTTTTGGGGCCAGGGAAGCGCAGTTCTGAGATTTGCATGTTGTTTTCGATTGGTCCTGGGATCTCTTTGTCCTGAGGTTTCACGCTCTGGTCACCGCCCATTAGCGTGCTTCTGTGTTTGTAAACATGGCTATAGTATGGAGGAGCTTTTGGGTTATACTTTACAGGAAAATAAACAAAACCACGTAGCTACTCAAATACGCTTCCCAGCCTGGAGAATAGACTTCCACCATCACACAACAACAGGCTAACAGCTAGCTAGCCTAGTTAGCTAGCTGTCTGTGTGTCGTGTCGTGTGTTAACAGAGGGACATTGTCTTAACTGCTGAGATGTTGTCATAAGCATCTAAACACATGTTTTCACTCCTAAAATGTATTAAACTAATAATACATGTGAAACGTTGCCCGTTAGTATTGCTTCATAGCCATGGAAGAGTGTTGCGCGTTGCTTCTTTTTTTTCTCCTCCACACGCAAAGAGCCATAATCACTCGTCTTTTCTTTAAATCATAACTCGCTCATTTTTTGCTCATTTAAAAAAATTAAAAATACTATATAAACTACGAAATTCGGGCTTTCATTTGGTATATAGATCGTTTGTGTATGCCGTCTCTACGAAACGTTATCAAGTGAAAAGGAAATGTCGGGAAAGCGTTTTGTGTAAACGTTTGTCGTCAAAATGTGGCCGTTAGTACTGTTAATTCAACATCCGGTGAGGGGAGGATACGGATTGTGTATGGAAATCAGCGCATACAGTGGGTGGGCTTTAGACCGGATGTAAGCCTTGCACACTAAATAGAAACCATGCAGGCATGTGAACGGATGTTTATTAAAAATAGCAAATCTACAAGCGCACAACGCATCATAGCCTGATGCGTCGGTTTTATTTATCTAAAATACTGGGTCAATTGTCTGACTTTGATTAGTAGACCTGCATAAAATGGTGTAGCCTACTGCAGCTATTTACAACACAATGTAAAAGCACTGGTCTAAAACTACATAGCCTATATCCATTGAAAACTCAGTTAGCCTACTAGTTACTTTTTAGATTGTATTATTACAAAACATACACTAAACAACTTCAGTCCTACATTTCTTTACTAAAAGTAAAACAGTGTGTCCACTCAACTGTCATTGACAGGTAACCTAGTGGGGAGTGGTTAGTGGGTGGGGGAGTGATTATGCAAGACATTAGGGGTGTGGACAAGCATCTATTGTCACACCCATTCCAGAGGTGCTAAAATCTGAAGAATCTTTGAAGGGAAATTTCTCTACTTTGCATCTGAATCTGTTATCTGTTTCAACAAGTTTTAGATGGTCATATCTCCTTCAATTATTGTCCAATTTCATTGAATGATACATCATATGAAAGCTTACATTCTGTACTTTAATAATCTGTAATAATATGTAATCTGTAAAAATCGAGTTGAGGACCAAAGTGCTGGCCTGTGTCACATATATAGTAGCCTACAGTGGTCAGTTTGTACATATATAGTAGCCTACAGTGGTAGGTCAAGTATACAATGGTGCAAAAACGATATAGGCTAACATAAAAGCCCTAACTTATGAGGGCTTGTTTGTGGTCCTGCTCCTACATGTGTAGAATTATTAAATTAATAGAGTGCGGGCTATATTCATATACATGTTGGGCAGCAGCAGTGCCAGTCCGCAATGCTTTAAACTCTTCCCACTCCACTATGTCGGAACTAAAACCTTAGTACCCGTAAAAAGTCGGTGGCCGGTGCCTAGGCTGTGAGGTACGGCATCGCACACGAGCAACCATGCTGCTCCAGCACCCGGAAAACAAACACAAGCACAGTTTGCTATCTGAAACGGAGAAGACGAAACTATTTGTGTCAGGTTTTCTCTAGTTAACTCCTGTCCTCCAACCGCCCTCCTCCCAGGCTCCCAGCAGAAAGCAGCATGGAATCCTCCCCCTTTTGAGTAAGGTCGCGCTGTGATTGGCCACAATGGCCAGTAGCCACTTTGAGTGGCAGTTGGTGGAAAATGCTCTCGCCACAGAATTTACTTTCTGGCCATAATAATCATTCTAGGCGGCCCCGGCTGTTGGTACGCAGAAGCGCATTTTTAATTTTGACGACGCATGCGCGGTGGCGCACCACTTATGTGCAGCCCTGTATATAGAGGATTTCTTATGGACGCAGCCAGTAGGCCAAGGAACACAATCCCTGAGATGTTCGTAATGTGTACATGCTCCTGTGTCTGCGTAAACATATACATATATATAAAATATGTGTGCATTGTATACAACAGTCCAAAACGTTTTAGCTCGAGACCCAAAAGAGAAGTCTGATGTCTCCCTGTGACCCAAACTAGTGAAAAAAGTAGGTCTACTTAAACGGTTATTTATTTCGGCTATTTTCAGTGCGTGACAAAAGCATGCTTTCGTGGTGGGTTCTATGGTGGGTTCTATGGAATCCAAATAACTGAAATCTGAGAACTTCAATCCATACAGTACGTACTTCACTCAGTTTGTAGTCGGCTCCCAGGTTGTCTCCGTAGTCGCTGCTGGTCTTGGCGCGCAGCAGTGTGACATTCCCGCGGTACTTGTCCGTGGGCACGTAGCCGTCGGCGGCCTTCAGCTTGGGGTAGAAGGTGGAGGCGGCGAAGCGCAGCAGCTCCCGGCTCACGTTCTTGTGGCTGGAGGTGATGAGGTCCACCGCCACCTTGACGCGGGCGTCCAGGTCAGCCAGCGGCAGCAGAGTCTCCACCAGCTGAACCAACGAGAGAGACAGATGGTCTGAGATAGTGAGGATCGAGCTGTTAATGATTAGTAGGACCAATGAGAGAGACCAGATGGTCTGAGGTAGTGAGGATCAGGCTGTTAATGTGATGATTATTTTAATAAGGAAAGAAACACAGAGGGGCCCATAGAGTATATACAAATCATCCACGCTATTTGTTGCATTCAAAAGTGATATATGTGTTTTCATAAATGTGTTATTAGCTGTCATTGCACATGCATCCATGTACCACACGAGCCACATGTCTGTTAAACACATTCTTTATGCTCTCAAGTGTTTTGCCAAGTCCCGGAAAAGACTCGCTGTGATTGGCCAGTACAGTCACTTTGATTGGCAGTTGTGCCGAACGCTCACCCCAAAACATGAAGGCATGCATGCATTAATGTGTGTATTAATGGACCACTTCACCACTTTTCAACCTATCTTCATATAATTGGTCCTCACTAATGTTCATGATAAAATGCCACCAATTATTTCTATTCTGTCTGTGTCTCATGGGAGAGCTGTCGGCAGTTCAGAAACCCGTCCACCAGTGACATCATCGATGGGTTATCCAAGCTAATAGAAACGTCAGACTTTCTATTCCTGAAAACTTGGAAACGGCGTGCCATAGTATGCCGTACGATATGGGCTATAGCCCACGGTCCAAAATGATGAGAAACGAGGCTAACTTTTTTTTTCAAAATTTCAAAAAACATGGGCTATAACCCATCGTTTTTTTCATTTTTTTCAAATCCTCAAAAATGATGAAAAACGGCGTGCCATAGTATGCCGTACGATATGGGCTATAGCCCACGGTCCAAAATGATGAGAAACGAGGCTAACTTTTTTTTCCAAAATTTCAAAAAACATGGGCTATAACCCATCGTTTTTTTCATTTTTTCATTTTTGTCAAATCCTCAAAAATTATGAAAAACGGCGTGCCATAGTATGCCGTACGATATGGGCTATAGCCCACGGTCCAAAATGATGAGAAACGAGGCTAACTTTTTTTTTCAAAATTTCAAAAAACATGGGCTATAACTAGGGCTGCGAATCTTTAGGTGTCCCACGATTCGATTCGATTCCGATTCTTGGGGTGACGATTCGATTCAAAAACGATCTTTTCGATTTTTCCGATTCTCGATTCAAAAAAGTTTTTTTTCGATTCTAAAGCAGTTTATTTTATTTGATTAAAAACAATTAAATAGAATTTTAGCATGATCTACTCCAGTCTTCTGGCATGAAAGCAGAGTACATTTAGTAAAAAGCTTGTATAATTGTAAAGGTTTTATCAACTGAATGATTTAAACACACAAAGGTTAAATCCAAGAGTAAGAACATGTCATGTATTTAGCTTGCACAAATTTGAACCAGTACAAAAGTTACAAAATCTCTTCTCACTCAATACCAGAACAATACATTAGTATTAAAACAGGTGTAAAATAAATACAATTGGCAGGCTTAGCTTAGCTGGTAGTAAATGCACTATGCAGAAACCCAGGCCATAATGCATTGCATGCACAGGTACATTTGTGGGAAAAAAAAAAAAAAAAAAAAGTTTTTTTTTTTTTTTTTGAAAAATTGATTTTTGGAAAATGAGAATCGATTCTGAATCGGACAGCATTAGAATCGCGATTCTAACTCGAATCGATTTTTTTTGACAGGCCTAGCTATAACCCATCGTTTTTTTTCATTTTTTCAAATCCTCAAAAATTATGAAAAACGGCGTGCCATAGTATGCCGTACGATATGGGCTATAGCCCACGGTCCAAAATGATGAGAAACGAGGCTAACTTTTTTTTTCAAAATTTCAAAAAACATGGGCTATAACCCATCGTTTTTTTCATTTTTTTCAAATCCTCAAAAATGATGAAAAACGGCGTGCCATAGTATGCCGTACGATATGGGCTATAGCCCACGGTCCAAAATGATGAGAAACGAGGCTAACTTTTTTTTTCAAAATTTCAAAAAACATGGGCTATAACCCATCGTTTTTTTCATTTTTGTCAAATCCTCAAAAATGATGAAAAACGGCGTGCCATAGTATGCCGTACGATATGGGCTATAGCCCACGGTCCAAAATGATGAGAAACGAGGCTAACTTTTTTTTTTCAAAATTTCAAAAAACATGGGCTATAACCCATCGTTTTTTTTCATTTTTTCATTTTTTTCAAATCCTCAAAAATGATGAAAAACGGCGTGCCATAGTATGCCGTACGATATGGGCTATAGCCCACGATCCAAAATGATGAGAAACGAGGCTAACTTTTTTTTTTTTAATTTAAAAAAACATGGGCTATAACCCATCGTTTTTTTCATTTTTTTCAAATCCTCAAAAATGATGAAAAACGGCGTGCCATAGTATGCCGTACGATATGGGCTATAGCCCACGGTCCAAAATGATGAGAAACGAGGCAAACTTTTTTTTTCAAAATTTCAAAAAACATGGGCTATAACCCATCGTTTTTTTAATTTTTTAATTTTTGTCAAATCCTCAAAAATGATGAAAAACGGCGTGCCATAGTATGCCGTACGATATGGGCTATAGCCCACAGCCCTTCTATGAGAGACAGACTAGTAGAAATAAATGGTGGTATATTATCATGAACATTAGTTAGGACCAATTAAATGAAGATAGGTTGAAAAGTGGTGAAGTGGTCCTTCAATATTCAATTCAGAATCAATAATAACCCTGAAGTTATTTACTGTAGAGTTACTTTTTACAGTCAGGTTAATAATTCTTATTATTGATTCTACTTATTGATTCTCTCTGCCCACTAGAAGTTCACCAATCATGAGAACTTGTGAAGCTCCAGAGGAAAGCAGGGAGAGGAGAGGAATGAAGAAGTTTAGAAGAGGAGGTGAAGGACATACCTTGCTGTACTCCATTCCAGTGAACTGCTGGATGAAGGCACACAGAGCCTCAGTCTCAGCCTCCGACTCTTTGCCTGGAGTCAGCTTGGCCCGGTAGCTCTGGCACACAAAATACTACAGTTAACTCAATAGTTAAAACAACACACAGTTTAACGTACGTTAATGCTCAGTGGGATCTGGCAGTTCTGGCAAACGCTAGCAGGTGTCTGTCTGCCTGCTGCTCAAGAATAAAATAAACTCCAACTCAGTTCAAGCAGGCAGAATGGTGGGCTCACGGCTGATGGGGGCTGACCCACTTCCATGATGGGTAGTTATGCTCCTCTGACTACTACTTATGGTAGTACATGATTGCTGTGTTCATTCATTGGCTGCCCAGTGTTTTGTGATTACTGTACAGCTGTCGGTACACTGTACACTGTGGCACGCATTTGCTGGCGCAGTCAGTGTACAGTTGGAGCAACTGTGTGATGAGCGCAAGGGATGAATTAAAGGGACACTTCACCCCTTTTGCAACCAGATCTTATTTTGATGCTAAAATTTGTCATGAAAATGTGGTCCACTTCCTTCCTGGACTACAAGACCCCCCTCTCCTAGACTACATTATCTTTCTGGCCTTAGGGTTGCAGTTTCTTCCAGCTGTGAAATGTCCCTTTAAAGGGAAGGGATTCAGGGAAGAGATTCACTTAAAAAAAAGCACACCCGTGTGAACTGAGTGGTGCAATCCCCCCTCCCCCCCCCTACCTCTCTCTATCTCTCTCTCATTAGCAGGCAGCAAGCACATCACTATCTCACTCTGTTTCTGGCGCCCCTACAGGTACTAATAAGTCACATACTCGTGCTCATGACGGCCACATAGATACGCACGGACATTGCTGGTTGTAGGAGTGGTTGCACCACTCAAAAAAAAAACTTGTCATTTTATGGTCTACTCAAACAAGATGTTTGGGAGCATAAAGACAGTGTGCAGATATATAGCCTGAAATTACACCCTCAAAGCCATTAGTAATTTGTGAGTCAATTAAAGAGATGAGCCAATCTTCCCGGCACCTAGGCTCCAATGTAGCCTGGCGGCGCGTTGTGGGTTCGAGTCTGAATGCCTACGGCCTTTGCTGCACTCACTCACACCTCTCTCCTCGTTTCCTGTCTAACTCCACTATCAATAAAGGCCAAAAAGGCCCCCAAAACAGGGAAAACAGCAGCTGCAGCCATGTCTAGTGATCAAGTTCACTGTAAACTAAACAACTAAATGATGTAAAACTAGAAATTGTTTTACAGCAATAGAAACGAGAAGGTGACAGTTGGGGTCAAAGACAGAAGCAGAGCTTGCATAGTTTACTGGACACAGCAGAGGTTGAACCATGTACAATTTAAACATTGGCAGCTGGAAGTTGGTAATTGGCACCTCGGTGTATAAAGTGACCTGTAAAAAGGTCAATGTTTGACGCGCATGTGAATGGAAAGTCTGCACATCAGCATTCGCATGCTCCCCCCCTCTCACCTGCGTGTACGCGGCCACATACGAGTGCGAGCCGTCAAACAGGAAGAGGTATTCCACGGGTCGCTTCTGGGCCTGCAGCTGAGAGGACATCTCAAATGCCACACAGGCCCCGAAGGAGTAGCCGGCGATCCGGTAGGGTCCCTCAGGCTGCACCTGCTTGACACAGTCCACATAGTAGGCTGCTAGGGACTGGATGCTGTCCAAAGGAGCGGCTGCATGGAGAGCATACACATAGACACATTGGAGGGTTTTTTGGTGGGGGGTTGAAAGCAGTTGTCATTTTAAAGATAGAGTGCCGTGATTGTTGTATGTTTTGTATGTGTCTATGGAGTTAACATTACTCTAATAGACCCCCAAGTGTGGTTAGAATAGGGTATTCAATTATGTCTTCCCTGTGTATTTTTGGTTTCTTCCTGAAAGCCTTTGAGTCAAAAGTCCTAGTTGAAATACACCACTTTAGTATTTTTGGATACTTGACTATACTTTGACTCAAGCACTGGGGGTTGAGTACTTGACCCCAGTTATGAATGATGAAAGCGCATTTAGTCAGAACGCCAGTTTGTGTACAGTAGTTACATGAATGTGTGTGATTCAGATTCCTTTATTTGTGTATACAAACATAGGAATTTGTTTTGACATTAACATGAGTGCATTCAATAATTTTTTTCACAAATACCAACAGACACAAGACACACATGCAGGGAAAATAAATATAAAGTGCAGAGTTATATTTCATAGTGCATCAATGTTGCCGGTGTCTAAAGTGGCGGTGTCACTAGGGGGCAGGGGTGGAAGGGAAGCCAGAGACATTGAGCAGCCGGGCAGCTGAGGGGAAAAAACTTTGTCTCCCAGAGGGGAGCAGGGTGAGGAGGCCGTGGCCAGGGTGGGAGGGGTCGGCCATGATTTTCCTTGCTCTCTTCAGCGCCCTGGAGTCGTGCAGGGACTTGAGGGAGGGCAGAGGACGGCCAATCACCCTCTCCACAGAGCGAATCACCCGCTGCAGCTTGGTGAGATTTTTAGCAGCTGCAGCGGGGAACCAGGTGATGATGGAGTGTGTGAGGACAGCCTCTGCTGGGCCTTCTTCAGGAGGGCCATGATGTGGACCATGTGTGCAGGGTGGGAAGTACTTTACTCAAGTACTGTACTTAAGTTAAGTACAATCTTGAGGTACTTTTAGATTACTGTAGTTTTTTCCAAATTTCTGTACTGTTTTCTACTCCACTACATCTCAGAGACATGAAAATAGACAATCTCGTAGATCTGCTATTTTCAAAAGATTTTTTATAGATTTGATACATTCTGTATAACGAGTATGTGGTACTTAAAGTACTTTTTGATACCAATACTTTTGTACTACTCACTCAAGTCCAATTTGAATTCCGGAATTTACTCGTAACAGAGCATTTCTACATTGCAGCGTCGATACTTGTAACGTAACCGACCTTTGGTGCACTGCAGGCCGTAGCAGGGCACGCTGAGCTTGGAGGCGAGGGTCTTGAAGGCGGAGAGGGAGCCCTCTATGGGGTGGACCAGGAACAGCGGCCTCTCCTGGCTCTGCACCTGGTTGAGCGGCGCCACTGTGGGGCCGTCGGGGTTCACCAGCAGCAGGTCCAGGTCAGACTGCAGCAGCGTGTGGACCGAGCTCTTCTTCACAGCAGAATCTGAGGTTTAAACATGGATAAAAGCAAAAATGTAATCTCACGACTGTAAAAGAAAATGTTGCTAGGCCATAATTCAGTGAAATTCACATCATTTTGTGAAACAGCATGAAAGGAGCCACCAAACACTAAGCGGCGTGTGTCCTACAAACATATATAG
Organism: Protomyctophum bolini; assembly: GCF_963924005.1. Taxonomy (NCBI): domain Eukaryota; kingdom Metazoa; phylum Chordata; class Actinopteri; order Myctophiformes; family Myctophidae; genus Protomyctophum; species Protomyctophum bolini. Next base: position 15,137,269 of record NC_137879.1, on the reverse strand, counting down.
CCATATATAAGTTTACATATATAGCCATATGGCTAACCAGTTGAAGAAATTGCAGATTGAGGTGTTAACAATTGCGGTTATGAAATATTTGAGATCATTAGAGCTTTCTTGAAGACTGAAATAACTAATAACCGAAAATGGGCCATCTACAAGCTTCGTTGCGACGTTAAGACAACTAAATACCATATGATTAATTTTGACGAGCCTTGACATCGTCGTAAATGGTCTGATTCTACACTCAAGTCATGGCGGATATACCTTCAGATCCTGCCGGCTTGCTGGTGGACAGCTCTCGGAGCTTGTTGATGGTGAGCTGTCGGATCTCTCTCATGGCCATGACGATGTCGTAGTCACGCTCCAGCGTCTGTCGCACCTCCACGCCCATCAGGGAGTCCAGTCCCAGGTCGGCCAGCGACGCGTCGGCATTCAGGCTGCTCACGTCGCGCACGCCTGCGGGACGGATGAAAACGGGGATTGCGGAGATGAGCGGCATGGCACGATCCAATATTTACTCTGTAAATAAGTAACTAAGTGACATCTGTGTCATCATGGCAAATGACAAATCAAACAAAAGTATTTGCACACTTGAGGCTCTGTCAGACTCTACAGCACGTAACCGCAATGTCCGAAGATTCAATGAAATACAATAAAGAAACAAAAAGGTCTACGTGTTAATCAGCGGTGGGAAGTAACAAAGTAAATTTGCTTAAGTACTGCACTTAATATTTTGAGGCATTTGTCCAATTTCCAATAGTTTTACTTCTACTCCACTACATCTAAGAGCCTTCCGCTATGCTTCGCAAGGAATCACGGGGGAAAGCTTTTCCCCCTCTCGAGAACACCAGAGCCAGAACCTTTATAGGTCTATAGTGCTCTTTACCCAGAATATGAGCCACGGCCTCCACCAGGTCTCTCTGCCCGCTGCCCTCGCTCTTCACAACGCTCCTCTCGGCCAGCACGAAGCTGGACATGACGGGCCGCCGCTGGCACAGGAAGCGGTCCAGCACTTCCAGGCAGGAGGCGATGCGCTGGGGCAGCGTGCCGCCGATCACCGCGTCGTTGCCGCCCATGGTCTCCAGGACCACGCCCACGTCACCGATGGCGCCCCACTGCACGGCCAGGCCGGCCAGGCCGTCGTGGCGCCGCCGCTCGCACACACGCTCCATGGCCGAGTTGGCGTAGCCGTAGTTGCTCTGGCCGGCGTTGCCGCGGCCGCAGCTCACCGACGAGAAGGCCACGAAGTAGCTGAGGTCCGGACACAACCTCCTGGTCACTCTGGAGAGGAGAGGGAGGAACGATTAAAGACACAACCTCCTGGTCACTCTGGAGAGGAGAGGGAGGAACGATTAAACACACAACCTCCTGGTCACTCTGGAGAGGAGAGGGAGGAACGATTAAAGACACAACCTCCTGGTCACTCTGGAGAGGAGAGGGAGGAACGATTAAAGACACAACCTCCTGGTCACTCTGGAGAGGAGAGGGAGGAACGATTAAAGACACAACCTCCTGGTCACTCTGGAGAGGAGAGGGAAGAACGATTAAAGACACAACCTCCTGGTCACTCTGGAGAGGAGAGGGAGGAACAATTAAAGACACAACCTCCTGGTCACTCTGGAGAGGAGAGGGAGGAAAGATTAAAGACACAACCTCCTGGTCACTCTGGAGAGGAGAGGGAGGAAAGATTAAAGACAACCTCCTGGTCACTCTGGAGAGGAGAGGGAGGAAAGATTAATAAAGACGGTGTTGGAAAAAGTACTTGCACGTTTTACTGAATACGCCGTCACAGGTAAAAGTCCGGAATTCAAACTTTTACTTTACTACTAAAAGTACAAAGGTATTGGCATCACAATGTACTTAAAGTACCAAAAGTACCAAGTTCTCATTGTGCAGAATGTCCCATTTCAAGTTCTGCATGTGACGCAAATGAGCTTGTAGATCGGCTAATGTATGTGTTGTAATAATAATCAAAACCTACAAAGTAACGAGTAACAACATTTGACATACTCAAGTAAGTACAAATTAGATTTTTTAAACCGATACCGATAGATAATTTCCTGCTTCTCAAGACCGATACTAAAAACCGATAATAAATATACACATAAAAGACATACTAGTGAGTAACAGTGTCAGCAGATAAAACAAATCATTTAACAGAACTGCAAGCATATGAAAATATATAAAATAAAGAATATATATAATATATTATAGGCGCTATTGATAATGTTATCAGATTTAATCGGGATGATGTCATAATTCCTGATATCGAGCCGATAAGTATTGGGATCGATAATTATTGTGCATTCCTAGTACAAATACCTCAACATTGCACTTACCTGTAAGTACAGAACTAAAGTAAATGTACTTAAGTTACTTTCCACCACTGGAAAAAGATAGATAAACATAATTTAGAATGCATGCAGTCATGCACATAAACTCTTCCCAATCTGATTTAAGAATGAACAAACAACAGGCACATTGGCGTTAATTAGATTATGTGTGTTGTTGTGATAACAGTGAAGACAAGCTGTTTGTGCAGACCGGAAGGATTGGGAAACAGCTTAGAGTAGACAAACATGAAGGTTTCCATATAATTTTAACAACGTAAGCCCTTTACACTCGTGTGGCATACAGTATAGCCAATTGTCATTGTGACACGATCGTGACGATGGTACGCCGTTCTCCCGAAATCCAAGGATTTTTTGAAATCCAACTTCAACCACTGGTGGAGCCTTCCCCTCCTTCCTCCCCCCTCTCTCACTGCTAAACTGTAAATATCATGTACCTTTTATTTTCTTTTGTTATTTTTCTTTTGTCCTTATATTATATTATATATATATATATATATTTTTTTATATATATATATTTTATCCCACGATTTTGTAACCCATTTTTCACCCCTGTGTCAATCATCTAATGTGATTCTGGGCTCTACACCCTCCACCAACCTGGCAACCTAGTCCCCATATACTGTATGGGGGACGAGGGGAGAGCAACGGACTTGAACTCATGCTTCCTTCTTGCCCGAGTGTCCAAGTTGCTCCTTTACACCTGACAGGGGGGAGTTTCCCTGGTTGGACGTAGCGCGTGGAAGGAACACGTTATTCCAACCAGTTCCTTTCCCCTCCTGTTATTATATTGTTCTTATAACATGTCCTGGGGATATATTTTGGGCCTACAGTAGGGCCTATACGTGGCCAAAATAGTGACGCCAGGTTGCATGTTATTAGACTACCATCCTTCATAATGCAACTGTTGGTCCCACTGGACTTCTGAACCAGCAGCGTGTAGATTTAGATGCAGCAGTTCTTACTTGTCCAGGTGAACGGTGCCGTCATATTTGGGTTTGTTGACATCGAGGAAGAGCTGAGGGGTCAGGTTCTCCAACATGCCATCTTTCAGCACCTAGTTTCACATTAATTGGAAAATTAAGTTAGAGGCAGTGGGAGGAGATTGCTCAGGGGGGAAAAAAAGGAAAAAAATATATACAGTACATATAGTTCTTTATATTATAATTCTTTGCGAGAACTAACAGTCGTGTAAAGCAACGGTTCAAGGACCAAAGCAAGCATGGATTAAAGGAAAAGTAGTTTGACCACTTCAAACACTGGTACTCTTAAAAGAACTAAGAATACAAAAATAGGCCATCTGCAAGCTACAGTGGGTCACACAGCTTGTTCTGTTTTCAGTGTGTGACACAGTTCCATACAGAAGACATGCTGGTGGAAAGTATAACTAGTACAAGTATATTTAGTACAATATTTAGTTATTTGCACTTTAGTATTTATATATAGTATTTCCAATTTCCAGTACTTTAACTTCTACTCTATTTTTTTTTCCTTTTCTCCACTACAATTATTTGAAAACTTTAGTTACTTTGTAGATTTTAATTATTACAACACATGCATTAACCACTTCTACAAGCTCACAATGTGTCGCATCGAGATGCATTTTGAGTTTGTAGAACTGCTTTCAAAATATTTTTATAATCGTAAAACTTGAAATGGGATATTCTGCATTATAATGAATGCTTTCACTTTAGTACATTTTGACGCCAATACTTTTGTACTTTTTCCTCAATTACATTTTTGACTTCCGGATTATTCTTTTTTTAACCCATTCTGACCGGGAACTCATTTTGGTGTCAGCATCATGTTATGCTTTAGCTATTGAAAAATAGCAGATCTACAAGCTCATAGCGCGCCAACCGAGTGGCGCGCTACGAGCTTGTAGGTCTGCTATTTTTGAAAAATCGAAAGAACGACTGACATTTTTTTTATCTGATCTCAGGTCAGAATGGGTTAATCAGACCAGTGTGTGTCCAGTGGAAACCTCGTATGAATCTGATCTCAGGTCAGAATGGGTTAAAAGGGTATTTTTATATTGCAGCATTGCTGCAATATAAAAATATTCCAGCGCTGTGCAAATGACTGATGAAACCAACGTAGTGACGACAGTTACCATGGCGAGGTGGAAGACACCTCCCACTGGTCCGAGGCCACAGGCCTCTTTGATGAGACGCTCCGCCCCCTCCATGGTGCTGACATCGCTGGTGGACACTAGCACCTGCACGCCTTGACTCTGCCACTCACACACACGCTTTGCCTGGTAACCTGGCAACCGGAACGAAGACACACACACACACCACACACACACACACACACACAAAATCAATAATGTTTAGAAGTTTCCATTGATTTTTGGCGTTGTTACAAGGCGTTGTTGTGAGGATTCACAGATTCGAGCAGACGCATCGGGAATAATGTTTAATATTTGACTACATCGATTCAGAGAAATCTGTGAAAGATTAATGTGGGATTCAGGGTATGGGTCACAACTGTTATGACACACATAACTTTAATGTTCTCTCTCTCTCTCTCTCTCTCTCTCTCTCTTATGAAGGCACACTGCACATTTCTCTCCCAAACAATTCAGTGCGACGTGCTAGGTTTACGTATACCATAATTATTCCTTGCGTGGCGATGGATGAAATGATTTGCAGGCGGTATACGCTTACATACGTATATAGCGTAGAACGGTAGAACAAACACACCACTGCTTGCATTGTAGACCAACGTCTCCTGCAGTTAGTCGTAGGGAGAGCACCGACAACAACGACGCATCTCCCCCAATATGTGTGATGTCAAGGCCGCGATATGAAGCAACGCAAGCTTTTGAGACACATAACATTTCGCTCACCGTTCCTGATTCCTGATCTGGAGGTGAGCACCAGTTTGCGGGCTCCCCTCTCGGTCAGCCAATGAGCGAGCTCCAGACCAAAGCCTCCCAGACCGCCGGTGATGATGTAGGAGTGGGAGGCGGGGCAGAAGGTGCGGCAGATCGCCGGGAGGGAGAGAGGTGTCTCTGCCTGGGTGGCTGCACCCGTCTCCTCCGAACGCACCTGAAGACCACGAAGGAAGGGAAAGTGACATCATGCAGACCTTGTATTTAATTAAATACATAAGTAAATATGAAGTCAGAAAAAATTGGCCGCTGTGTGAATACAGTCAATGTCACAGTTTTTGTGATAGTTTTAGTCGACAAACACTGCTTTAGTTTGTAAAGCAGTAAAAGATGCAGTCTACCAGTCAATGTTGGAGCAGCTATACATGCATCATTGCATCGTCATGTCGCCAGCTTCCATTGACATTGAACGGTAGACTGCGTCTTTGCGTCTGCCGTGTGAATGCAACTTTACTGTAAATCCCTCAAACTGAGGAGGGAGTTGGACTAACCTGAAGGAGGACCTTGCCGATGTGTTTGCCCTGGGCCATGTATCTGAAAGCATCCTCCACCTGGCCCCTCTCGAACACTGTGGTCTTCAGGGGCTGGACTACACCTCCCTCAATGCCCTCCTTCAGCAGCTGGGAGACTTCCTCCCACTCCCGGTTGCCCTCCTCAAACAGCGCGTCCAGCAGGATGCCGTGGAACGCCACGTTCTTCAGGAACAGAGCCATGCCTGGACAAGAGACACAGACGCCATTATTGCGGGTGGGTTTAAAATGATTACAGTACAGTGTGGCTCCTTAGAGGCGAGCATCCAAGTTTCTCACAACTAGACCGAATGTAATTAACTACCCAAATATTTTCACTTGTGTTTTATAAAGTATAGAAAGATAAAGTAGAGACTCTTCCTTTCACGATATCTGTTGTTTACATTGTCATATAGACCAAAGCATTCTGTGTCTTGAAAGATTAGTAAAAGTGCTAAAAATGGCTGCCAGTGTGGGCAGACTGTTCTAGAGAAGGATTCATTCATCATTCATTCATTTCATACTTTGGGAATTTAGGGTTTTATACTATATTTGTGTGGAATTTCGCGGTGATGATGTGTCACACTAACCCAGCGGCGAGTTGTTGGAGAGGTCATATTTTCCAATCTCCAGGAAGCGTCCATGTCTGGCCAGACAGCGCAAACTGGCCTGCAGTTTCTCTTCAGCCAGAGAGTTCAGTACCAGGTCCACACCTGGTCTCACACACACACACACACACACACACACACACACACACACACACACGTGATAAAAACCAACGGCAAAATGTTTTCAATGCCTAGTGTGGTGTTGAAAATGAATTGGTGAGGTTATTTCTTCAGGCAGCCTGACCTTTGCCCTCTGTGTGCAGCAGGATGTGCTGTTCAAAGGTGGCGTCTCTGGAGTTGGCAAAGGACTGGGCTGTGAGCTGAGGGAACCTGCCCTGCAAGTAGCTCCTCTTCTCTGTAGAGCCTGGGGACAATAATTAACACATTAAAGGACTGGGCTTTGAGCTGAGGGAACTTCAGGGAACCTACCTCTTCTCTGTAGACTCAGAGTCTGCATGGGGACAGTAATGAACAGTGCAGCTGAGGACCCTGAATGGCTATGCTTTATAGCCATGCTCTGATCAGGTTTCTTGGGACCAATCCCGATCCCAGATTTGTTTTCTCACAATCGACTGATACCGATCTTGTGCGTAATTGGAAAATGTGAATATTTCGAAAATTATTATGAGTGTGGAGGAAGGGGAGAATGTTTAGGCCTGTCACAAAGATGCAGAAACGATAGTATACTATATAAACGATTGACTTTTATACCACTTAAATGGTATAAAAGATCGGTTTCTCCAAGTCGGGTAAATTGCCAATCACCAATCAAGGCAACGGCTGATGATGATTGGAGCACCTCTAATAGCAGTGGTTCGCAAACTTTTTAGTTCGAGTTCCGGGACCCAGACGAGGAAAAATAGCAGATCTACAAGCACACAACGCATTTGCAAGCTTGTATCCTATCACAGCACTGTGAGGACCTCAATTGCATTTTGTTTCTTGTACCCCAAAAAAAATTCGTCTCGACGATTACATACAGTCTGACTGACTACTTTTAGTTCATGGCTTGGCTGGCATGGAAGTAATTTATTTGAAAACAGGACAGTGTGTCCAGTGCAGGTGTAACGTAGTGTACTACTAACCTACTGTCGTGAAGACCTTGCACTTTTTGCTGAGTGCGATAGCGATGGCTGCCTGGCCGACGCCCCCTGACCCTGAGTGGATGAGCACACTCTCTCCTGGGCGGAGCCTGCCGCGCACTACCAGAGAGTAGTAGGCTGTAGCGTAGACCACTGGCACTGATGCAGCCTGTTCCAGAGTCCTGCATGGGGAAACGGACACCATTTACAATTTAGGCATTTAGCAGACACTCTTAATCCAGAGTGATTTACAGTAAGCAAGCAACAACACATGGTAATACATCAAATACATACAAAAATAGTCATCAAGAATCATACGGAAGCTAATAACCTAGCATCTAACAGTAGAAAATCTGTACAGTAAAGCTATGAGTATACATTAGAGTGCAATGTCTACATAAAATGCTATCTACGTTTAGCCTTTGCATAGGCCTGTGAGGTCGCCGAGGCTAGTGCAAGTGCCACGGGCTAAGATGGAGTCTGAAGAGGTGGGTCTTCAGACTATGGCAAACGTACACATAGATACAACAATATAAGTTACATGGCAATCTGCCCATTATATTTTGAGATATCTTGTGTGAAAGTGTATTTTTAGGCCCCCAAAAAGGTGTTCATCGGCCATGGGAGCCTGATGGTGCAGAGCAATTTCAACGTGCAGATATACGTACAGTATGTTGGTATAGAAAGATGTAAGCCATTTGCTTGTCCATAGAGGCCAATGTAAGTGTTATTTAGACAGATGGTACGTTTGATCTGCTATCCTTGCTTTGCATCATGCAATAGTGTTTTTGCATTATTTTTACTTGAGCATTTACCCTGGTGATTGTAAACTAACAGCATCTACATTTTCAACCTACCGGTAGCTACAATTCACCCAACAATAACATGCGGACACCTTGGTCAATGCTTTCAAGCTAGACTATTGTTCTCTCTTCTTCGGTTTACCATCAACATCAAGTACTAACTAGGAAAAGGACATTTCACACCAGCACACAAAGCACTACACTGGCTGCCGAGACGGTAACAAGAAGACTCACCCCGTTTCTGTTTTCCTCCCAGAATTTTCTCCAGTGAGGGGTGGGAGAGGCTGGACAGCAGACGGCTGGATTTTGAATTTCTCTAATTATAAACTTTCATGACAGCAGACAGCCTAAGTACAAATATAATTTATGAAAAGCTTCTACAGTGAAGTCTGTTCACAGAAGTTGTTGTAGGATATGTGGGGATTATCTGACGAGGTACCATTTGAGGGGGCAAAACCTTACATATACTAAATAATACTAAATTGTTTATAGGGTCAATATAAGTAATATAATATAGCCTTTCCACAGGAGTATCTTATTATATATTTTTCCAAAAAGAATACAAACAGCAAATAGCATATTACAAAGTTATCCCCTCACTGGGGAATATTCCGAGAGGAAAAACGGACAAGCCAGAGCGGACTTCAAGGTGCTGCTCCTGAGCTATAAAATAAAGCCTTAAATGGACTTGCTCCATCTTACATGTCCAGTCTAATACAGTACAGTAATACAGCCCAGGGCAAACACAACAGTACATCCCTGGACCTCACAGTCTCAAAGTATTATTTAAAAACAAAAATAATAAAATGTTGGAGGCACGAGCATTCACACATCATGAACGGTCTATATTCCTCCTAGGTCACTGCGGTCTGAGTGCCAGCTTAATCTCAGGGTCACAAAGAAGACCCGCTTAAAGTCCAGAGGCGACCGAGCCTTTTCTGTTGTAGCCCCCAAACTATGGAACGCACTCCCCTCCCACGTCAAATTGGCCCCTTCCATCGAGACTTTTAAATCTCGCCTAAAGACCCACCTCTATAGAGCGCCGCAGTCCCTCCCCCTTTCAGAAAAACGAGTGGCCCAGGAAATGAAACCCCAATGCATTCTCCCATCGGCACTTCTAATATAATTTATTTAAAGACGGTTACGCCGCGGACAAAGCCAACTCGGATCGTGACAAATCATGACAATGAACACAATGTTTTGGGCCGATCAAATCATTAGAAAGAAGAAAAGAAAGTCAGGAGACAACACTATTTGTTTTGTTTTTCGTCTTATAAATTATTTGATCGGCCTAAAACATTGTGTTCATTGACATGATTTGTCACGATCCCAGTTGGCTTTGTCCGCGGCGTAACCGTCTTTAAATAAATTATATTAGAAGTGCCGATGGGAGAATGCATTGGGGTTTCATTTCCTGGGCCACTCGTTTTTCTGAAAGGGGGAGGGACTGCGGCGCTCTATACCTTGGCTTTTAACCCCGCTTGAGTTCCTTCGGTCCTTGAATATGTTTTGTCTCACTGTGATGCCGTTTGCTTTTCTGTTGTTTTTCTGTATTGTGTCTCAGCTGTTTTCACTGTTTGTACTTTGTTTTCTCGCAGTTGTTATTCTGTGTGGTAGCTTAGTGCATTTGTTTTTATTTTTCTCCTGTACAGCACTTTGTAAACTCTGAGTTTTGAAACATGCTATATAAATAAAGTGGATTGGATTGGATTGAACGCCCTGTCTCTGGAATGTTCTGTTGGATATTTTAAAAAAGAAAAAAAAAGAAAAAGAGGCCTGCAGTTTTATTGATTGTATGTCCACCTCTTCTACCCAGTGGTATTAAACACGGTGTGGTAATCTTTCTTGTTTTTGCTGATCTGTGCATTTTTCAGCTGTGCACTGCATGCGCATGGTGATTATCATTTTACGGTGTATTCTTTGCTACTGTGTTTTGCTGTACGACTTGTTAAGTTGTTGTGAAGTGTAAAGAGACCCCCTTATGATGTTTCACTATAAATAATTAAAAACTACATGCGGTCATGCGCTAGCAGCATACTGATACATTCAAGTGTGCACTCTCCGTCGCGCACACACACACACACACACACACACACACACACACACACACACACACACACACACACACACACACACACAGTTTACTAACCAGCTGGAGGGTACATCCCACAGGAAGCGCTTGTCAGCGTCTACGCAGGTGGCCAGGCCTTTAGCCGGCAGCAGGCCCATCACACGCCGACCGCTAGGGTCACGTCCGGAGAACTCCATGCCCAGCATGCACTGCTGCAGAGCAAGGTCTCCTACCATGTGAGAGGATGAGGAGCAAGGTTAAGAGTACGCACGTGTGTGTGTGTGTGTGTGACAGATAAAAGGGAACGAGAGAATATAAGAAAAATAACAATTTTACCTCAGTTATTTCCAATTTAGGCTATAAATGTGAACTGCACTGCACCTGGAATGGCGTCTGGTGGCAGTTTGCCGGTGGCCAGCATGATGTCTCTGAAGTTGAGGGAGCTGTAGTAGACGCTACACAGCTGCACGTTGGGGTCGGTCGCCACAAAATGGCGGAGAGGCGAGGCGATCCAGCGCAGTGACGACAGGTCCCCACGGGTCAACACGTTGACGTAGGCCTGCTCCGTCAACTCCACGTTGAGATCTGCCGCGACAAAAACACATAATAATGTGACCTCAAAACCCCCTTGTTTCCCTTTTCCGAGGATAGGCAAACATTCAGTGAAAACAGGTGAAGAGATCTGGTGTAGAGGGGGAAACGGAGGGGACCGAGTATAGACCCCTGGAGGACACCGGGCAGTTAATGAAGGATATAGTTCATATAGGTTCAATGGTTCATGACATTCCCTGCTCGATAGTGTGCATTTTGATCTATGTATGAAGTGTGTATGAAATTGTGTGAGGAGTTTGGTACCCTGAGTGATGAGCTGGTGTCTGAAAACGCCCCAGTGCCCGTCTCGGAACACGTTCATGACCAGATCCCCCTCCAGCACGGACTGCATGGAATTATGGGTAGATTTCAGGGTTGGCACGGCTGATGATTCGTCGAGGTTGGACACAAACGCACAGCTGGTGAAAACATCGATGAGAAGCGGTTAGTAAATTTGGTGACAGATGTGCCACACATACCTATTGTATACAGTATACATGTGCAACCTACCGTATGCGGTTGCCCCCAGATTCTTGCCGTAGACAGTTGACCATTCCTACAACTCCACAGTGGCTCTGAGAGGCAGTCAGCCAAACAGGGGAGTCTGAGGATTCAGCCAGTGTTGTCTGGACAAGAAACACACACATATACAGTACACACACGATTATAGTCAGTGTTATGGATACAGACAAAGGCCATGATTGAATGGAACCTACAGTAGCTAACCTAAACTAGAACGTAATCAGGTGTTGTTATACAAGAAATATAATCAAACGAGTAATCACTTTACATTTTACAGAGACACTGAGGAGCTCACCTTGAGAGTTTCCACCCACTGGTAGTCTGTGCCGTCCACAGGCATGAAGATGGGCTGCTTGCTGGGTAACTTGCGGCGACAGAGGAAGAGAGCAGAGCCATAGAAGGACTTCTTGACAGCAGCCAGGGTGAGAGAGGCCTCTGAGAACACCTTCTCCCACTCAGCCTGGCGGAGAGGAGAAGGAGATGACGATAATAAATATACCTCTCACTTATGCTGCATTGACATGGGATCAGGCAGACCGGAAGTCATTTTAGTGGACGGGAGCAGGACGTTAAACAGAACAGGACGGCACGGCAGCCCGGCAACCAGAACCAGCGACAGTAACGGCAGACAGAGTCATTGTTAAAATATTTTATCTTTTTACCATTCTGTGCCGTCCAGCATGTGGTGCCGTTTGATGCCTACCGCTTGCCTGATCCCATGTGAATGCAGCATTTCACCTTCCCACGTGTTGCTAGTGAGGCCAGGAGAGCCACTCATGTATATGCCGTGTTGTGCGTGTGATGTGTCGGTGTGAGCTTGTCCGTGCGAGTCCCTGCCCACAGCAATATATAAATCCAGCTTTACTGATTTAAGTGAAAACGGAAAAACATTTCTGCCTTTCTAGGTGTTCAAATTGCCATCCCATGCCCAGCCTTTATTTGCTCTGGACTGATTCAAGGACTGGACAGACAGGGTAATAAAGCTTGTGCTGACCGGTTAGCTGTCGTATTGGCCCTAGGGATTGATCGATTGAACACTTTAGTCAGAGCTGTAAACAGCACGACGTACAGTAAGACATTAAGGCTAAAGGGATAACACAAAAAAATCCTATGAACACTTAACGTATAGAAGCTACCCAAACAGCGCACAAGCCAACGTGCAATGTCACTGCGAGCAGCCTCGCTGCTGAAGTACTGCAACTCACCATGTCAAACATGTCTGAAACTCAGCGGCCAAACACAGCTGCTGCAGATGGTTTGGCAAAACTCATGACTGAGGAGATCAAGGGCTGTATTTTGCGTGTCTTAAGTACCAGGTCTTATTCCCTAACTTGAGTAAACTAAAGACCTGGAGGCGTGATCAATGCCATTTGGCTATTCTGAGTGGCCAAAGAGCATTGATCACGCCTCCAGGTCTTTAGTTTACTCAAGTTAGGGAATAAGACCTGGTACTTAAGACATGCAAAATACAGCCCAATGTATCTGATTGCAAAGGAACTAAAACAGAGTGGGGAAACGGCGACCTCCAGTGGTTCACACAATGTCTAATGTGCAAGTAAATAAAAATGTCTAGGTTTCTGAGGCTAATGTGCAAGTAGCTTTGGAAACAGCTGGTGTTTTGAAGGGGGGAAAAAAGCCTGGGCGAGCCAAGCAGGGAAAGTGACATAGCAGTGGGAGTGACCCTTGCATTTCGTTAAACCAATAACGTTGCTCCAACTTTGGTGATGTCATGTCAGTGTCCTCCGCTCAGTTCTACTGGGGAGGGGAGGGGAGAGGAGGAGGAGGGGAGGCGGGCTCATAGGTTGGTGAGCGAATAGGAAGTCGGAGTCAGGGTTTCCAGCGCTAGTTTGTTCCGTTCTTCTATGCCCATAAAAGCATAGGGCTCTTTCAGGCTAATGTGAGTAATAGCAAGGCCAGTTTTCAACCAACTTGCTGAAAAACCCCAGTATGACTACTATTTTGTTTGTCAAGGCACTTTGTTTTTGTTGATGGACACTATATTTGAATATTAACATTACTATATGGAAATATACATGTATAATAACCCAATAATAAATAGTAGTAATAATAAATGAAGCTCAGTGGCCTTGTGGTTAGAGTGTCTGCCTTGAGACTGGACTCAGGACGGGATTTAATCCCTGGCCAAGCCACAAAAATATTTCTATGCCCTTCAACAATAGTATCAATAGTATATATATTTTGTTACTGAGTGTTCACTCCTGTCGTCTTAAATTTGCTTTATAAATAAAGTGGATTTAATTTGATTGGATCATATATACCTTTAACAAAAAAAAGTGAAACACCTAAAATTACAATTACGTGGACCGCACCAGACCGACGGGAATTGAACCACGACAGTGGTGCACGTACAGTACTGTACCGGTCTGGAGAATGAGGTTTTCTAACTGACACAGCCTGTATTGTGTTTTTCCTGCCCCCCCCCCCCCCCCCCCCCCATCCCCATGAGAAATAACACTACTACTAACCTGCGTGAGCAGTCCTTGCTGGTTGCTGGTGCTCTGTGAGGGGGTGGAGAGGAAGGCCACTGTCTCTCCCAGTGTCTCTCCCTTCAGCAGGGTGTGGAGGAGGACAAATCCCCCTTCCTTGGCTCCAGAGGCCAGGTTGGCCACCAGCTCCCCGGCCTGCTCTGGCCCCAGAGTGCCCCAGGCGTGGTTACACACCACCAGGTCTGCTCCGCCCAGTCCACTGGGAGCGGGGCCCGTCACAGGGTCCCACTGGGCCGCCGTGACGCCAAGCCCATCCAGGCTGGCCTGGAGCGGGGACAGCAGGTCTGGGGCGGTGTCCGTGGCCGTGTAGTCCACACGCATCATGGGCTGAATGTTGAGGAAGGGCACGGCATGGGAGAAGAGCTGTCCGTCGCCGGAAAGAGCCTGAGAGTGAAGTAAAAGGGTACATTAACATTTTCAAATAAGGTAAAAATGTAAAAATCTATTTTATTCTGTGATGGCCTATTTACAAAAGAAAAATCACAGCAGTACTTTGAAAGATTAATTCGTTTTAAATTAAAGTCTAGGCCAGTGGTTGGCAACAGGCGCAATAATATCGAGCCTGCCAAATTATTGTGTAAATAATATAATACACAATATCTAATTTCTCAAGAGACCAGCGGAAGTGGAGCGCTAAACGAGAGTGAGCCGGTGACATCCGGTCTCTACAAGTGGAAGCGGGTTGTGCCCCATAGGCAAATTCAAAGGAGAGAAAATAAATCTGACTGACAGACCAACATATAATGACAAAACAGAGAATCTAACCCCACCTGAAGAATGCTGATTATACTCGTATCTATGTTGAGAGACAGGCACAGACAATCCCATTCTTATTCAAACGTTCCATTTACACTTTCTTCAGACTTTTCTCTTGTGTTAGATGTTTTTGTTTTTCCACCGTTTCATCTCTATTTTGTTCATTTGTTCTTTCTTTCAAAGAAGAGACCTTGGACGTTGAAAGAGCTTGTGTTCCTTCCTGTTCCATCTAAAGTAAAATTGTACTGGCTTAGAAAAGAATGGGGCTGAGGCCACACTCACTTGCTGACACCTAGTCTAGGCTTTTAGCAGACAATCTCATCCAGAGTGACAAGGTCTGAACACAACAGGGTAAGTGGGTGAGGAATTCAAGTTCAAAGAAAAAGCACAAAGTAACCAGGATCGAAAGTAGTAGTAGTACGTTATCTTTCTAACATACTTTAGCATCCGTCTACAAGTAAACAATATACCAACCAAAATATAATTAGAATCACTCACTAATTAAGTAATAGAAAATGAGGGAGCCAACGCAAATACCATCACAGTAGTGATTTGGTCACAGGTGCAAACTGAAGGCCTTTAGCTACCTTAAAAAGGAGATGGTAGGCAGGTTTGATGCCGGTGTGATCAAATGCTTTGTTGTAATGCTGTAATGGGGGGGGGGGGGCGCTATATAAATGTACCTTTTGCAAATAACATCACACACACATTTCAATTAATTGCATTGTGTAGCCCAGAGCTTCCCAAAGTTTTTAGGTCGAGACCCAAAAGAGAGACGGTACACACAATAGTGAAAATAGATATACAAGCTCACAACGTGTCGCTTTGCCCCATGTTACGTGTGTGTATATTATATAATATATATATATACATATACACACACACACACACGAGTCGTCACCCATACAAATTGGTCCACCGACCCACTGTTTGGCAAACAGTGGTGTAGCCCAACCCAACTGTCGTAAAATGACACAGTACGTTACACACTCTTACCTCCAAGACTTTAATCTTGCCAGGTGTGCAGTTCTCCATGGCGATGTCCAGACAGTGTCTGAAGGCGGAGGCGTCCAGCAGGCCTCTCAGCAGGGGGTCCTGGAGAAGGCACCCCCTCTCCTTCTGCACCGTCTGCTCCAGCTCCGACCGCAGGTTACCGTTCAGCTCCAGGCTGCACAGCAGCGCCAGCAGCCGCACCAGGCCGGGCTCGGAGGGCTCCGGGCTGGGCAGCGGGGCATCGGACACCCCTTGCAGACCGGGAATGGACAGCTTGACTCCGTGGGAGGCCAGCTTACACTGCAGCTTGTGGATCAAACCTGCAGGAACAGCGTAGGACAAACTGCTGTTATAGAGGGTTTTCAAACAGACAAGGACATTAACAACTGTTCCAACCCATATGAACTTCTGTTTCCTTTCCTTGAAACAAAAATTGTGAGTCAGCAGTTAGCCACAGCAGCTACAGTGCAATGTATTTATTATGGTGAAAAAATACAGTGAGAAATTATAACATTGCTCGACCCCTTCATTCCCCATTGTAAAACTAAGTAAACTACTTAGTTTTACAATTTAGTAAACTAAGCTGGTTGATGATAGTTAACATAGTTGGCCTAAGCTAACTGTATATAACATTACATTATCATATCAGGTTGAAGAAGCTGGTCAATAGCCGGCCGAATGTACAGTATGCAAGGATTTAAGCAATAGCTAACAACTATATGACATCCTACAAAAGGCACTCAAAGATGCATTGCAATAACAAGCAAATGTTCATTCCAATTGTGCATTTTCTCTTAAACACAGTACCTTTGCAGAACCTAAGCTGCTCTGCCAGCTTCTCATTGGCCATCAGGCAGTCCGCCTCCACATAGGGAACAAACACAAACTCCTCCAGTGTGGGCGGGCTCTGTTGCTGTTGGCGCCGTGGTGCCACGGTGGCGTGGAGGCCGCAGATCTGGACGCCACCGGCCACTATGTTGTCAAGACAACGGTCCACGTGGACATCCACAGCTGTGGGACGGACAGGAATACAATGTCAAGAGACCGTTTCAGTTTGCAATATACTAAACTCAACGAAATACTGGGTAAATGAGTCCCAGTCAAGGTTATTATAGTAAACGAAATAACAAAAACTAAAATTGAGAAAAATAATAAACTAAATAAAAACAATTAAAAAACGATAACTAACCGAAATTGTGTGTTTAAAAAAAGAAATAAAGAAAACTGAAATTATAGACAAAATGCCCTTAGTATTAGTTTTTCTCGAGTAGAGTTTTATTACACAATAGGCCTACTTACGCTGACATTTTTTAATCTGGCACCTGACAAATATCCCAAAGTATGAAAAAAATAACTACGGTAATAAAAACACTAAAACTAAAACTAGCAAACCCGCTCTAAAAACTAATTTAATCTAACTGAAATAGAATAAAAATAAAAATAAATCAAAAACTAAAACGTGTGCCTTTATCATTTATTGTGTGAGAGACAAGAGACAACACAGACCTTGCTTGCCCTCTGAGTAGTCCAAGACCTTCTCCCGGTGCAGGGTGGGGTCCACACACACAGAGCGGACCCTGGTTGGGAGGCGCAGGCTACGGCCGGACAGGCCCACCACGATCATCTGCAACATGGTGTCCAGCAAGGTCACCCAATTGCCTGTCCACTGCAGTTTCCCACTGTCACCTGGGACAACCAATCACAAGCAAGGATAGCAGCAGCGTTAATTAGTCTCAGGGAATCATTGAATGCCGATAGATTCCACCTCAGTCTCCGTCTCTCTTTGTCCCCCTCTCTCTATCGAAAATAAAGCAGAGATATTGTAATGTAATCAAATAATCATGAAAGAGAGAGGGTCCTGATCAGCCTGTCATTGATAGTGGGCATTAATGATGTCTTCTTTGGACTTGGAAGGATGAACCAACGGAATAACAATGTAGCGCTCACTGACGTGCATCAGAGGCCTATCATTTCACTGTGAGGAGCTGAAGTGAAATGAAAAACAACAATATAGGAAGTTATCTGGAGGACCGACGGGAGGGGGAATTTGTTCCGTCAAATCAATAGTTGACCATTATTGTCCAGAGACTCATTATACATGTTTGAAAACAGACACACATATTTATATCTATTAATAGTGACTGGAAGAGCGCGAGGAGATATGGAAAATGTATCCTATAAAATTTGAAACTTAAGAGAACAATTTAAGATAGAATATTTTCATGCTAATAGAAGAAAGTGAAAAGGACGCACCAGTGACATTTCTTCTACATTTTGTGGAAGCCAAGCACACACACACACACACACACACACACACACAAACACACACCTGCGTTGTTAGACTCGAGGATACCCTGGAAGGTCTTTCCGTAGTCATAACCACGGAGACGCAGCTCTTTGTAGATGTCATGGGCTGTAAGCTTCATTTTAGGGTCGCTGTCCTCCTTGCCAACAGTTGACTTGGCAATCTGAGAGCGGAATGAATCCAAGGCTGCGTCCTCCAGAATGCTCACCTTACCTGGAAATGAAACCAGAGGATTGTGATACAGTAGTGGACTCGATTGATGTTTATGTTGACTGCACGAGAGAAACGTAAAATCTGCTTCTCTGATAGGCCCTGCGATTGTTATGAGGTGAGACTACAGTATGTAGACAAAAGTAGCAGAATTAGTTATTCTTTCTTATAGAGATTGTGATATGACCTACCGCTGACAGCCAAGTTGCCATTCTCCGAGACCTCAAACTTGTTGGTGGCAGGCATAAGACGCACCTCCAACTGAACCGAGCCTGCGAGAGACATAAATACATGTATACGAGAAAGAAGAAATCGATGAAAATCAATATCAAATCATGTATTCTCCACATGTTGACACAATATATTTATAACATAATATGATACAGAATTCATCATCGCCGTTGTCCATTCGCATTATTAGTAGTAGGGGTGCCAGGTAGACTCTTGTCTATCAGAGAAATATTATTCCTCCTTTTGTTTCAATGAGTAATTACTCATCTGCGTTTAATCACTTTAAACCATACACAGGACTTGCATAATAAAATATAAAACCTTGTTGGTGAGAATAAAACCATAAACACCTTGTCAAGTCAGCTTCAAGTATTTTAGTGAAGGATTAAAGCAACAGAAATAACTCGTTCTAGTTCATCACATGTAAAATATACAGTTCAGAATGTTTGTCCTCACCAGTCTTGGGCAGGATGGTGGCCCTGTGGATGGTGACGTCCTCAAAGGTCACGGGGGTGGTTTCCATGACAACGCCCAGGCTCCTCATCAAGGTCCTCCAAGCCAGCACCAGGTAGCCGGTGGCCGGGTAGAGGACACGGCCGTCGATGCAGTGACCCAACATGTAGTAGTCTGGGGACTCTGGGTTGATGTCTGTGTCATGGAGGGAGGGAGTCGGATTGGATGAAATTTAAGCACATTTTCTCACATGTACAGTAAGTGATTCTGTGCCAGAGCAAGCAGACGGTATACAATAATTATTCCCTGCGCGACATGTGCGCGTATTAGGCTACACACTCGCTCGTGGTCAATGGAAATGATTAGCAGACGGTATTTCTTTTTTCCTCAAAAACGTCGGCACGGCATCCTACGTATATAGCGTATACTGGGGACTACACTACTGCAGTCTCACCAATATTGTAGACAGTGGCAGACGTAGATCCCCCAGAGCCACAGGGGAAGTCCTCTGCCTTTGGGACGTCCCAGGTCTGGGCGTGGTCCCACTGCACCAGGGGGGAGATCAGCGGAGTGCCAGATGGCACCGGGTACTCCACAGACGGACTCAAGCGGTTAATATTCACACTGATGCTGCACAGAAAACAAACAATGAAGAGTAGAAATATGACAAAGAGGAAGATCCACGGTGTACAGCAGAGCTTCTTGTCTGGGGGCCAGCCCAGAATAAAAATGTATAACAGAAGTAACTCCGGTTTTCAGTTTAATCTAGTAAAAGCATTGCTGGCCCGACTGATCGGACAAAATACATTTATATTTATTTATTAAATTATTATATTAGATGTTATCATTATTTTCTGTTATGCACTTAAGTCCTATTTTATACTTTGTCATACAAGAGTGTTGCAGGAAGAAAGCTGATCAACAAGCGAACAATGTGTCACGATACGATGCTTTGTGAACTTGTAGAACATTTTTGACAATAATTACTTGCCCAATATACAGTAGGAAAGGCAGGCTGAATGTGGTTAACTCAAAGTGATAGTCGCGACCCCCAGGTTGAGAACCCCTGCTCTATACAGCACGTGTGATGTGATGCAGCGCATGCGAGGCAGCTACGGACCCGCTCATGTGGAGCTTGCCAATGTGTGAGAGGAAGAACTCCAGGTTGTTGGCGTGGCCTCTCTTCATCAGGGGCAGAATGGCACAGGTGGGCTTCAGGCTGCGTTTCAGGATGGCCTATGGCAGCGGAAAAGAAAGGAAGGGGTGGGATAGTTATTATAGTGTCGCGTCGTTCATTCCTTTTATTTCGTTTAGAATTTCTGTTTTCCATTTCAGTTTAGTTTTTAAGAGTTTTAATGTCATTTGTTTATTTGATTTTCTTAGTCAGGAGCCAGATTAAACAAGGTCAGGAAAAAAAGCAGATCTACAAGCAAATTGCATTGCACTGTGAGCTTATAGATCTGCTATTTTTGAAGATTTGTGACAAAGACTAAAACCATAGACATTTTCACAATGACTTTTGTTTTTTTAATACGTTTTAGTATAACTGAAATAATAACTAAAACCAACTATTCATATTCTAATTGTAAAATTTAGTTGCAACCCTGATGCCATACCTGCAGCAGACCGTGGGGGGCGATCTCCACCACGGCGGCGTTGTCAGGCACGTGGTTCAGCGCCTCCTGGAAGAGCACAGGGCTCACCAGGTTGTTGACGTGGTATTCAGCAGAGCTGTACAGAGAGAGGGGCGACGCCCAGTCAGCCTCAGGGATGCTGGAGCTGACCCACCGCGAAGAGCGCTGCCGGGGCGCTTTGATCACCTTGCAGAGGAGGGGAAATAAATCCTGTATGTTCATTGAACTGATATATGGATCAGAACAATCTATTCTTTTTTCCCCTTTATATATATATATATATAAAAAATATGTTTTATTTGATTTTCAACATTAAAAACATTTCATTGCCCGGCCTATACCTTCCCCACCCAGAAAATTAAAATTCATCATTCTCTCTATATCTATTCTTGATAAATTATGCTTAGCAGGGGGAAATGGGCATTGCATAATTGATTTAGGGTGTGCCAAAATGAAGATATGGTTGTATTACCCATGTTTGCCAGTAGGTGTCACTGTCATACTAGGTAGGTCAGTAGTTGGCGGTTACCTTTTTAAGTGCCGCGAGCAGGTTTGGAGCGATGGCGGCCATGTAGTACGAGTGGAAGGCGACGCCAGCACTACGCACCTCCTTGGCAAATACGCCGGTCTCCTTCAGCTCTGCCACAAACTTACTCACAGCCTCCTGCAAGAGGCAGACAGACAACACAGTTCATGTCATCAAGGTGGTTCAACATGTGGGGTCTATATAGTCTTAGAGTCAGGTCCCATGAATTAAAGCAAACCAAAACGAATCTTTTTTTAAATAGCCAAGTCCCAGTGTGCGTCTGTGTGATTTGTGAAACAGTGTGAAAGGAGCCCCCCACACCAGCACTGTCCTAAACTATTACAACTACCACAATATGTAACATTTGGATGTTTTTGAGGCTTGATTGAGGCTTTAACCTTTGCTTTTATATGACCTATCCAAGACTATTTTATGGAAGATGCTTCTGGAACTGCTAGTTTGACCAATTCAAACGCTATAATCTTAAAAATAAATGCAAATACCCTAACTGCAAGCTCTTAATGTGTCTTCCATAGAAGACATGCTCGCTTCTATGGAATCCAAACTTTAATCCATGAGGTCCTGTTTAAAGGGGAAAACCTGTTAATCAGGATCTTTTTATTATTATGATCTGTGTGCCAAAATATGAAGCAGGTGACACATATTTCCAGGTAGTTATTACAAACTCAAGATTATACAATGTGCACACATGCACTGAACAAAGAATGAATAAATATGTGAATTTCATTGGAGTGTGTCCCCCCCCCCCCTCCTAACTACAAGACAAAGACACTCTTGTAACCTACCACAGCTTCACTATGTGTTCTGACCACATCTGGATAGCATTATGCGTGTACATTACTTCCAACATAATAACTGGGTTCAGCACATACAGTAGTATCTGTACATTCAGTTCTATGATCATTCATCTTACTCCGCCCCAAATGTCTTACATAATGCCTCTAGATCGCCTATTCTCAGCGAAGATATTTAGTGTGGACTGTAGAGCGATAAGAGAAAGGTGCACTAGTATGGAGCCCTGAGGGACTCCGGTCAACCAAATTAAGTGGTTTTTAAGTGTCCGTTTACCTGAGGACCAGAGATGGTGACCGTGTCCTCTGCATTGTGACAGGCTGGGACCACTCCCTGAGGACACTGAGCCTTACACTCCTCCCATGTGAGCCCTGAGACACACAGACAAATGATTACAACACACCTCCATGAGCATATTCTACTGTGCAATGTGCATACTTAACTTCTTTCACTTGTTTATATCTTTTTATTGTTAATGTTTCTTTTTTCTTGCTAATGGTACAAGATTCCAGGGTTGTGGTTCTTTCGGAGCGGGAACTTTGGGGGGGGGAGGGAGGGGTAACATACACTTGGCACATCGTTTTATTGACCCATATATGTGACTTGGAAAATATGAATACAGACACTTTGAACAACAACACAGCACGGTGGGTCCTTATGGGGGTTCCAAGTGGTCCCCAGCAAAATGAGGAACAGTTCAACCACCCTGTGTTATGCTTGCGACTACAGTGCGTTCATTACTGTCACACACACACACACACACACACACACACACACGCAGTTTATCGCTCCTCCTCACTCCATCCTTACCGACTGCAGCCATTCCTCCAGGAGGCAGGTTGGCCTCCTTGATGCAGCGGCCTCTCCAGTACGCAGCCAGAACGGCCTCACTGTGGCTCAGGGAGCCGTCAGCGTAGCCACAGGCCAGCTCCCCTACAGAGTGACCCACGATGCCATCAGGCTCCAGGCCCAGTTTGGTCAACAGGTCAATCTGGGCTATCTGCGAAAGACAGAGAGACAAGTTCAGTATACCGTTGCTGATTTGTGTTACTTTATACATTCATCTGTGTCCGGTGGGACACGCCTACTCTGGTCCATAGTGTTAAGGACTTCTCCTTAACGATATGTTATTCTCGACTTCCTGCGCACGCATGAAATGCAGCACAGCCGTCGACTGCTGCAAAACCAAAAAATTACGATTTCGCTACTCACCGATACAAAGACGGTTTTGTCGTGTCAAAAGCCTACTTTCCCTTAGTGGACAGACTCTGAGCCCCCGACGACACACTTTTTGGCCAGAAAATGGCCAAAAGGTGCATTTTATATGTGTGGTGGGGGACCACTAGGGAAAGTAGGCCTTTCGACTCCACAAAAAACATCTTTGTATTGGCGAGTAGCGTTTTCTTTTTCTTTTTGCAGCAGTCGACGGCTGACAGCCTGTGCTGCATTTCATGCGTGCGCAGGAAGTTGAAAGTACCGTAGCGTTAAGGAGATGTCCTTAACGCTATATGGACCAGAGCTAGGACACATCCAGAGCGGGCTCTGATGGAGACCACACAGTGTGGCAGGGAACCACTTTTCACTTATCCCTACACCCTCTGTTTCTAGATTCATAGTATTTACATAGTACATGCATACACCTTCCCTAATGTATATCTGGTTTCAGTATTTATTTATGGTGTATTGTCTCTATTATTAAGGTTATTGTAGCAGTCAATTTATATTGGGGGTCGGGAGGGGGCGGGGGTCCAGAGACATTGCCAAAGCATTTCCGGGGGTCCCCAGCCAAAAACGTTGAGAACCCCTGTCTTAGACAAAATGAAAACTGTGGAAGATGTCTCATTTCACCAGTGATTACTTTATATTACTATGAGTAAAAATGAGAAAAATGTCCTTCACAAAAGAAGCATTTCAATGGAATGTTTAATTTCAAAAGACTTATTCTGCCCCAGCCAGGTTCCCACATATCAAGATGGTGGCTCGGCCATACCTGTATGGCAGCGAGAGCAACAAAGGCATGGACTGTGTCTTCAAAGGTGTTCTCGTCAGCCTCCATGAGCAGTGTGGAGATGCACAGTCCCGTGTCCTTCAGAGCCACGTCGGAGCGCAGGATCGACTCTCTGAACTCTGGCAGTTGCATCATGCTGCGGCCCATGCCCGCCCACTGGGTGCCCATACCTGGGTGGACGTCAGACACACATTCACTTCAATATGCTGTTGGACCGAAGGATATTCTAGCTAGAGAACTACACTGACCCGAGATCAGATTCAAAAAATGTCTTCTACATTCTGACAGTTTTCTGAAGAAGCTATGTTTCTATGTCAGTCATTCTTTGATTTTTCAAAAATAGCAGACCTACAAACTCGTAGCGCGCCACCCGCTCTATGAGCTTGTAGATCTGCTATTTTTTTTTAAACTTTATACACTGCCATTCTTTTCGGGCTGTTTAATCAATCACTTTTTTACCATTTTGGCTTCCAACGATTAATGCGACCGAAGGTCACGTTTACTATGAAAACCTGCATCTCCCGTCCGTTAGTTAGTTAGTCACCCACGTCTCCATTATGGTAACGCACTTTGTGACATCTCGTGACATCTATATGGATCTGACCTCATGACATCTCGTGACATCATGTAGACCCTTAGATCTATATGGATCTGACCTCATGACATCTCGTGACATCATGGAGACCCCTTAGATGCTTGTCAGTCCATCATATGTCAGGCTGACATCATCAAACCCTCTAGTCTACACTCAAGACACACTATATATGGCCATGAACCCTGGCCATGGCCATGGACCCCGGCCATACCAGTTTTTCATTGTGCATTTTTTGTTCAAAGTTGATCCCATGGCAAAGAGACAGCACTCGCCCAGCAGTCTGCCGTCACCCAGGACCGATGTGTGCATGTGCAGATCTGCGCCAGCAAGTCTAGATCTGACCTCAAACCTCAATCCCTTAGATCTCCATATATGGAGCTGACCTGTTCTGACATCATTTCAGACCATTCACCTGAACAGATGTACCAGAGAGGCCTGGGACTGGGCTGGGTCTGCTGCACCTCCGTGACGTCAGTCTGGGAGCCAATCAGAGTGTAGCCTCGGAAGGGCATGCTGGCCGTGGGAACGTCGGCCACCTCGTTGAGCAGAGACAGGAAGTGGTCATCGTCGGTGTGTTCCTTCCCCTTATTGAGCAGAACGCTGACCGCTTCCTCCGTGCGACCGCAGGCCTGGAGGACCCTTGGGACCGCCCTGGGGGGCGTTTCTGTCATCCTGTTAATAGGTACGTTAAAAATAGTCCATTGTTAATCGATGAATCCATTCTTCAATTTAAAAGAATACTGCGGTTCTATCATTGGGCGGTTTTCTGTGACTGTAATGCACACGTGGCTGAGGAACGGACATGTGGGGCGGTTAAAATAATTCACGAATTCATGGATAATCGACATCCCATACCTGGGAGGTTTCTGGGCGACGCCGTCCACGGGCCGGAGGATCACGTGGACGTTGGAGCCTCCGAAGCCGAAGGAGTTGATGCCCACGATGCCCCCGCGGACGGGCATGGGCCGGTCCACCACGAGGAGGCGGCCGTCCGTCAGCGCCGGGATGTCCTCGTTGGGGCTGTTGAAGTGCAGGTTGGGAGCCCACACGCCTCGCTCCAGAGACAGCACCACCTGTTGGACGGAGGGAGGGCAAGGCGGCGCGACCGGTAGATGAGTGGATAGTAGTGGATAGTAGTGGATAGTAGTGCGCCGACCACAGAAATCTAAACCAGTGGTTCCCAAACTTTTTTTTGCCCGTCACCCACAGGAGAAATTAAGACGACACAAACTCGGCTATTTTCACTACTGCTTAAACATTTGTTTTCTAATTTATGGAAATCATAAATGCAAGGAACCCATAAAAATGCATCCGTGACCCACAAATGGGTCCCAAACTCACGGTTTGGGAAACCGTGATCTAAACATCTCCTGGTTCGATTCCACCTTGAAACCTGTGTTGTTGTCTCTCTACCATAGCCTGTCTAAATATAAATGCTGAGTTAATACTGAGACCAGATGAATTTGAATCCTGAACTCAGTCTGGAGTAGCATGGCATGGCCAGACTAATATCAGATTATTCGTCTGGTTTCCAGGCCAAGTCTAGCCTGGCTCCAGCCCCTGAATTGGCTATTAAATCGCCATATGATAAATAGTTTCTTTACAGAAACGACAGGTTTTAGAAACATCATCATCCGACATATTTTACCGTCGTTTACATGCTAATAGCGCTCGTTGACCGTGTTCGTTAGCAGCAACCCACATTGACGTCTGCTTTGCTACTATTTTGATTGGTTGGTGCTGCCGTGGGAAGGGATTTCAGTCTGAATAATGAAGTGAATCGAAATGAAGCTAGACCAAGTGTGAAGTACTAAACAACTATTCGGGGACCAGAGAAAATCTTCCTAAACAAAGGCCTTGTTGTTCCACGTCTCACCTTGGCGAGGGCGGTGAGACCAGAAGCAGGCTCGGGGTGGCCCATGTTGGACTTGGTGGAGCCAATGAGCAGAGGGTCTCGCTTCGATTGACAGAACACGCTGACGATGCCGTTCACTTCCTGTGGGTCACCAACCTGGATGCAGAAAAGCAAGAGACACCACAGTCGTTAAGACAAACTTCCAACTGGTGCATTTACATTTTTGCAGACAGCTTGTTTTAGTGATGAAATGATGAAGCAAATAAAAAGGCCTTGTACGTGAGCTCACCTTGGTTCCGGTACCATGGGCCTCAATATACTCCACTTGCTCAGGGCTGATATTGACCTCCTCGTAAAGGGAACGCACCAACCTCGCTTGCATGTCACCCGATGGGAACGTCACGCCTGGTAGAGGAAAGGGAGGAGAGAGTCATTCAGAAATATTCTTCGGGATCAATATAGGTAGGATTATTCTATATGAGAGACGACTAAATTCAAATAAGGAGAAACACTGAGACACCCTGAATGGGTTGAGCTTCAAGCAATAGCACTTGTCAACCACTAGTGTTACTGCAAAACACAGGGTCTGAACTTCTCAATGGAAAGTAGAGATACCCCCTGCAACCACCCAATAGTGTTAGATATTATTGTATTAACATACTGTACTATACAGAATCATTTCTGGATTGCAGCTTTAAGGACTATAGTGTGTGTGTGTGTGTGTGTGTGTGTGTGTGTGTGTGTGTGTGTGTGTGTGTGTGTGTGTGTGTGTGTGTGTGTGTGTGTGTGTGTTCGTTATATGAGAGACATGGACATGCAGTCTATTTCACATGATAGTGCCATGAAGTTAATTAATAATGTAAATATGAGACTGACTGGGAATCCTTCTGGGCCATTTGCATGCAGAGAAGGTGGTAACTGAAAAATTCTACAGTTAATATTTATAGCACTGGACCTGTCTGCATATAGCTCCTCATTCCAATGCTTGCATCTGTGTCACACCAGTTCAACTCTGACCTACAAACAACGACCCTCACAGCCCGACCAAAAGCATGGTGTATATGTGTATATGTGCTTGGAATGATAAGTGTGAAACTTTTGTGAACATAGATATGTAGAAAGATGAAGACTCAGTCAATTGATTGAATGTCATTTTCAGAGAGCTTGTCATATCACTATGTGTCGCTTTAGGCATGTGTGTAAGTTTGCTCATCAACCATGTCCATGTTTATAAACAGACACAGCTTCAGTAGCCAAGTAAGTGAAGAGTGAATGGTTGAAAGGTGAGCACGAGTGCATTCCCTTATTTATACTGTGTGTGCACATACATGCGTGCATGCTAAGAAACTCTAGCTTAAAGTAGTCTGACACACTATACCTTACAGAGGTCTCCGTCTACTTGTATTTGTATTTCAAATGGCTAGAGGTGCCTGGGTATTAGCCAGGGAGATGGGCAACAAAACAGAAATAATGTCTTTAATATGCGTGCATAAGTGTACTCTCAATTTCTTCAAATTGAGATCAAAATGTGCATTTGATAATAATATAGTCACTGTTTGTTGTTTTGGGGTATTATCACTGTGTGTACCCTCCTCAGGGACTCTTTGACACATAGACTAGGCAGGGTGGGGGGATGAACCAGTTAACTTCTAATTACCAGACGGACGCTCTACCCACTCAGCTACGGCCAATACTAGCAAATACAAAAGCTGTTGGGCACTACTTGGGCACTAGTCAACAAAATAATGTGTCAAGCAGACAAAGAGGGCATTTCTAAGAACGTAATGCCTCCAATAACCATGTGTGGACAGACAAACTAGACTGCGTGCTTGGTGCCAACTAAGGAGTCACGAGTCAGAACAGAACAACAGGCAGGTCTGTTGAAGACGGTTCATTCTCACCCTGCTCCTTGTAACCATCGGTGTTGTTGCCAGCATTCAGAACTGTAGCATAAACCCTCTTAGCCATGGAGCGCTTGGTCAGCAGCACGGCCACCGCAGCCTCAGAACGGCAGTATCCATTTCCTGGGCAGCAACATTGAAGGACAGACAGACCATAAAAAATATTTACAGATAATAAGAAATGCTTTTTTTGGGGGGGTGGGGGGGGGGGGTTTCTACTATTTGATTGATTGTAAAGCACTTAGGTCAACATGATTTTAAACATGAATAAAACTCACATGAATAACCCTAACCCTTAAAATAACCATGATGTGCTATGACCTCTGAGGTTTTTTCTACCTGAGGCATCGAAGGACTTGCAGGTTCCCTCAGGACTGAGCATGCCCAGTTTCATGAACTGCACCGAGGTGTTGGGCTTGAGGAGCAGGTTGACCCCTCCCACGAGCGCCGAGTCACATTGTCCGTGGCGAATGGCGTGGAAGGCGTTCTCCAAGGCCAACAGGCCGGAGGAGCAGGCAGTGTCGATGGCAGTGCTGGGGCCTGGGGAGATTAAGGTGGATTAAGTGGGGGGAAAAAAACTATACCATACCGTAGTTCACAAAGTATAACTCGATAGAAAACTCTTTTAAAACGTCGATTCAGATTTCATGCAGAGTGTTGTGCTATAGTTGCGTACCGTTGAAGTCAAAGAAATAGGAGAGGCGGTTGGCAAACATGGCCCGCTGGCACCCGGTCATGCTGTAGCCTAGCAATTCCTCTGGGTCTCTGCTGAAGGCCTCGCCAGCCTCTGAGCCGCTCACCCCGATGTAGACGCCAGTCTTACTGCCACGCAGCGACACTGGGTTCAGCCCTGCGACAACAGAGACACACGCGCTTCAGTCTCAGCCACACTGCAGCTACTCCATTATTTAGCCATTTGTTTCACCAGATGATGTCGGGGATGACTTGTGACACAGGTCGTGATCCCGATTTGTACCCGTGACATGGGGATTAGGTCTGAGGCTGTATGGTGATACACATGCTAACTGGTTGAGTCACCAGGGTGACCCTTGATCATGCCACCCCCCTCCTCACATAAAGGCTTTTTGTCCTCACCTCCATCTACGATGGCCTCATAGGCGATCTCCAGCATCAGTCTTAGCTGGGGGTCCATGGTGTGGGCCTGTTTGGGGTGAACCCCGAAGAACGCTGCGTCAAACTTGCTGATGTCTTTAAGCTTGCCATTTCTCTTGGGCAATCCATAGAGACCTGTGACAGAATGAAAAGACAATAATAACCGAAAGGTTATAAAAGAAGGAAACAGTCTGTTTTCATTCATGAAAATGTATTAATCACAAGGAGGTCAGGATATATGTGCTAGATAATTACTAGATAAATGGCAAATTAAATTAAAAACAATAATCTCCACACCAAGTAGCTCCCATTAAAATACTTTTAAATCTGCACAAATAGCAATGTTATGAGCAACACATGCTCTTCTCTTTTGTGAAATCTGAGAAAGAGCCTGTGTTGCTTGAAACTTCAATATTTGTGCAAATGTATATTATTTGACTAAAACTAAAACTGGATTGGATTACATTCTTACAGTATTTACGGTTGTCAGAGTTTTAAACGTATACAAGCTACTAACAGGTACTGGTGTAGAGAAGTGACGGATGCTCCTTTACCAAAACATACTGTCTTTGGAAACCAGCAGAAAGTCTGTCTGTCTGCACCATTTTAAATCACTGTGCAAACACTGTACCAGCAGCCCCTCTTTCCTGTTCTATGTTCTCCCCCCAAGGTGTGTGTGTGTGTGTGTGTGTGTGTGTGTGTGTGTGTGTGTGTGTGTGCGCGCGTTCTACTCTGGGTGTCGGCCGGCCTGCCTGGGACCTATTCAGCACTTGAATGTGAGCTCTAGGTGGTTGCCAAGCACTGAGGGGATGAGTGGTGGTATTCACACAGAGGGGAAAAAATGGAGAGACACGGAAAGGAAAAAAGGCACTTTACGTAATGAGAAATGGACAAGAAACGGGTCCAGGACACAATAAATTAAATTAGACGGAAGAGAAGATGATCAGAGGAAAGCAAGACCGAGAGGCTGAGCTGAGGCAGCAGAGTTGTTTTATGCCTCCATACAACAGAGTATAAATTAAGCATGAGTAGAATTGCTTTGATTGCAAGGACAAGGGACATCGTCAATAAACGGGGCTACTTCGGAAAACAGCCATGTAGCCTATCATGTAGCAACTCGACAACTTCACAATATGTGCAATGCAGTATTAAAAATAATGCTAAACGAGAAGGCACTGCTTGTTGGGAGTAGGCAGGGCTGTTGTAGCGAGTGCACGTGCATGTGTGTGTGTGTGTGTGTGTGTGTGTGTGTGTGTGTGCGTGAGAGTGAGAGAGAGAGGATGAAAGAGAGCTACAAATCACCAGGCCAATATTGCCAGGAACTTAGGAAGTCTAATTCAAAGTCTGCAGCTTTACTAGAGAGTAGTACAGAGAGACTACAGAGTCTCACCTCACAACACAGCGCTCTCATACGAGCTCCAGGCTTCATGTGGGTTCATTAAAGTGGTATGTGACAGAAGAACAGAGCTTGGTTTAGGTGGAGCTTACAATCCAAGCCTGTTGTGCAAAATCCCACATTCATCCATGCAAAGCTTTATTTAAGCCTCATCATTGAGATTGCCCCCATCTGCAGTGATGTCGAGCTACATACACGGATAAAACCAATTATGCAGAGTTAAACTAAATTAAGAGTTCAAAACAAAACACTTTATAAACAGATTATGAATGCATAATAAATACGCTTATAATGCACTATAGTTAACCGGACCTTAATATACATACAGTCTTACCAACAAAACAAACAAAGAGGACCAGTCTACTCAGTGATTTGAGATCTGATCATTGTGTTGAATTGTCCATGGGTAGTGAGAGTTTTGATCTTGAGGATGCGTTGAACATGACCCAACGCACGTGAATATAACAGTTACTTTGCCATACCACTGTATCACTGCAAAGACCATAACTCAGCAAGTAGCGATTAGTGGCAGTAAAGATACAATGTTTACAGCTGTGATTACAACATTTCAAAGCAAGAGATAATGACCGTCATATCTTATCTTTGCCACTGATAAGGGGTCGTGCTGACTGGATCGAACGACAGTGAGGTCAACGACAGTGAGTGTGACTGAAACATGACAATTCAAGCCCGAACCAAACCCACCCTACAATTATTAACCACTTGAACCCTAGTAGCATTTCTATTCTGGGTCAAACATGGGTCGACAAGCTCACAATGCGTCACAGCACATTGTGAGCTTGTAGAATTTCTATTTACGGCTAAGGTATTTAGTGTAAAGTGAAAACAGGTGAGCCCCTAGTGCAACGCCCTGGGAGACTCCGGGCAACTACAGAGTTTAAGTGCAAGAACCGAGACAAAAGGTGCAATTAGGCTATTGTCTGAACCTGAACCAGATGCTTAACAGACTGATGCTTTGATTGAGCGGTCTTGCTCAGGGAGAACTGAAGAAGATGCTGTCAACTTATATATTTTATTCTATCTATCAACTTGTAAAGTTGTTCCGATACAAATGTCAGTATCGGAAAAGCTGCCGATACCGCCTACAATGTTGGTATCGGCAAGTACGCCAGTCTATGCCAATCCGATACCACATAATGTATCTCATGATGATATATCATTTACAGCAATCAATTATTTTGTGTTTTGAATGCTTCAGTTGACTACCTGACACCTGTACTAGTATTTATATTATTATTTTACTAACTTCGGCACTTTAACATTAATGACATTTGTATTTATTCCTATATAATTGGTTCTCAGACTTTTTAATTTCAAGGACCCACATAACTCTGAGGGTGTACAGGTCCATTTGCACACTCTCAGAGGTACAGAGTACAGACCTGTAAGGGTCATTTGAGAAACTCTCTCAAGGAACCCTTGGAGACCACTTTCCTAGATGTGTTTGTTTTTTTAAATTTCACATGGATATCGGATAGACCTGTACTCGGTAAGTTATGGGTATCGGAATCAGTATCGGGAAGGGGAAAATACATATCATTACATCTCTATCAACTTGTACATGCAGGCTGGGGTTCAACTTCTCACCTGGCTTCCACCGCCTGTCGTCCTCTGTTACCATGTCGACGCCGTTCAACAGGTTGTCCCAGAACTCCTCCAGGTTGTGGGACTCGGGCAGGCGGCCCGATATCCCTGCTATGACTATGTCATCCATACTGGAACTACTGTGAACACAAAGGGGAGAAGAGGTGTGCCTCTTTGTCAACAGGAACAGTATGACGGAGCCATATTATCACCACAACGACCTGTCTAAAAGAGCCGTCGTCCACATCAAGGACCAGAACCACTAGGGTTGGGATTAGATTCATTATCGTCTGTAAGACTCTTGTAATGTGCAGTGGTTCCCCATGACACAAATAGTCTGCTGGTCATCAAATTATTTGCTTCGGAATGCAACAAAAACAGAACTGTTTAATGTACATTGTCTTTGTCAGTGTAACGATGATGCTCACAAGCCTCACATCATTATTGTTATTGATAGTTATCATTCTTGATTTTTAGACTTCCTTTCTTCCATGCTAGACCACTGTGGACAAGTAGAGGAAGATGTAATATAGAGTAAGCATGACGGGTGTAGGATAAGCCATGATGGCAACGAAATAATTCAACATGAAAATATGACAAATGGAGCTAAAAAGCAATGTATTGAGACCGTTGCTGTAAAAGGACAAAAGACATTAAAGAATTTGTAATGGAATGTCATATGAGCCGTACAAATAAAGCACTCAGACTGAACCCACGTAGAAAGATAAGGGGAAATGTCAAAGCGTAAAAATAACCACACCCATTTCTTCTCATATTTAGCCTAGGATCTCCTAATACTACGTGCACCATTGTATATTTAAGGTATTTGCTTCATCCTCTTGCAATTGTGATCTTCCTATCACTCTTAATTCATCTTTTCTTTTATTCAAAGCATAATATGCTGGTCTGAGTAGCAGAAAGTCTAGACAAAAGGTACCCTGGGGGCGTCTACTGTCTCCTACACAAAGAGACATGCTCCACCCCTGCTAGGCCTCGGACCCATTTACCAGACATTGAATAATAATACTTTTCATAGCACATTTTACATTAAAATCACTTCAAAGTTGAATGTGTGTGCATGCACACACACACACACACACACACACACACACACACACACACACACACACACACACACACACACGTGTACCGTATTACGCCACATAAAACCTGCTTTTATTTGATGTGAACTGTGCAAAGTTACTGAATGTGAATGTACATTGTCAGTCACGTTCTATATACTATAGCCCCAAGAATTTAAATTTATTTTGCGATAGAAATAGTCAACATTTGCTTTGAAATAGTAGACTGAAACGAACAAAAATAAATTGTGCCATTACAAATATGCTATATTAGCACACTGGCAGCTTAAATGTTCTCAGTAGAGCGCACGCGCACACACACACACACACACACACACACACACACACACAGTTTATTTTACTGTGCCCATTGGTTAACAGAGTCTCAGAAAGCTGATATTCTACTGTAAATGCATGAAAGAACAATTACAACAGACAATGTCGTCTATAGTCATTGGCTACTGTCTGTGTGCACACAATCACACATGAGTGAACTGTATTGTGTTGGATTGGGTTGCATGATGGTGTGTGTGTGTGTGTGTGTGTGTGTGTGTGTGTGTGTGTGTGTGTGTGTGTGTGTGTGTGTGTGTGTGTGTGTGTGTGTGTGTGTGGTCTCAGATCTTTGTTCTTCTTTTCTGGGCCATGCAGGCACTTCCATGCCCGCTATAGGCCAGTCACCTCTTTCAGCCAATGACGCCACAGGGGTTGGGGCGGAGCCAGCAGCCACTAGAGGCAGAGAAACGATGGATGCTGCTACCTCATCTCAAAACAGTGGTCCCTCTGTTCATCTGCCTGTGCCCGCTTTGTACCAAACACTGGGTAACATAAGATGCATCTTCAACCTACATGACAGTTGTCACAAGAGCCACGCACGGCCTGGGAATCCACCGGACAAAAGCAAAGCTTTTAGGCGCCGAGACTTCTTTCTGGCCTTATCTCCTATTCTCCTTTCATGCATGCACTTCACTGAACCTACTGTATCAAAGACGCTTTTCAATCTTTGTAATGTTACTACCACGCCTGCTCGCAGAGGACTGCAGAACAAGGCAAGCAGCCTAATAACAAGTCAAAGTAGTCTGTCCTAGATGGACATGAATGCTGACTAGACAAAAGGAAGGACAGTTGTTTGTCCCAGTGCGTTGCCATTCTCTGTCCTACAGAAAGCCATGTGTCAGTGTGTGGATGTGACCGCTGCGGTCGAGACAGTGCCCGTGACTCAGTGAAATCACTGCCAATATTCTTTATGCTTACAGTTTGATGATAATTACCGTATTATGCCAACGGAAACTTGCAGATTCATACTTTAAACCTGGTGTCCCTATTTTGGGCATGGCGTTACTTATTGGCAGAAATGTTCAAAATGTTCCACGGTGTGAGCTTCATCAGGTGATGAAGGCCAAACTGTGGCCGAAACATTGTTGCAGATTCTTTTCATTTTAAACGGATATGCCAGTGACCAACTAGATGTTCACAACCTTGTCTTTTGATGTAGCAGAATCAAACATCCTCCATGCACAACTCCTCAATGCATTCTTCTGTGTATCTCCAACAGTCTATTTAAAACGCATGCATGGAAACTTCATGTAGGCTGGTGGCACAATAGAATAATATTGAGATAGAGTTAAACGTCAGCCATTTTAAAATAAATGTATATACTGTAGTGTAGACTAGAGTATCCGTATCATAAAATGTATGCAGGCATGATCCAACCTAAACACTCTTTGGGGCAAAATGCAATGTGGCTGGCCATGTTTTTTTGGCCACGGATACCATTGGTCAAAACATGATGAGATCCTTGACAGAGGTAAACATAATGGAACAGAACCTGTGTGCAACAAATGCCGAGACAGACACGGTATCAGACGACTGCCTCACTATAAGAAATACATGAGATGGGGACAAGAGAGAATGCATAGAATGAAAGCTTCATGGTGTGTATATACTGTGTCTAAATGTAGTTTAGACCATTGGTTCACAACGTGGGGTCCAGGATAAGTCTACACTTAGACTACCGGTATGATGATGCCAAAAACAATTGAAAGCATATGCTCACATGTTAAGAAAAATTAGGGAATCCCGAAACAATAGGCCTACATCATACAGTACAACTGTATTACTCTTTTCTTTCCATTTCTTGATTAGTTAGCTCAGACGTATTGGATTGGATCTATTGAATACGGACACACAGTGTGTGTGTGTGTGTGTGTGTGTGTGTGTGTGTGTGTGTGTGTGTGTGTGTGTGTGTCAGAGTCAGACAGAGGCTGTGTGTACACGAAACTCAATAAACCCTCTCCCGTGTCACACCACTACACTCACATCGCATCACATCACGCCACACACACGCTCACACACAACCACTGTCGTCATTTTGGAAGCGGTATGACTGAATGACTCACCAGTGCACGCTGCCAAAATCCCATGATGCTCTCTGGCACTCTGGAAACTCACATTGCAACGCTAATCCCCAAACTAGAAATTCCAGGTCTGTATTAGCAAGCTCAGCTGGTAAACACACATGCTCAATTAAAGTCACATGTAACTTGTGCTAATAAATTTAGATTATAATTGAACCGTAATTGAACCAACAAAGACAGTGAAACTATCAGTTTCCCAAGACACAGTGGTAAAGTCCCTGCCCAACACCACAGAGTGGTCCACTGTGGTGCATCCATAGCTTTCTCGGGCATCTACAGTATACACAAACGCAATTGGCCAGTGTTTGAGAGGGAGAGAACCCGGGTCATTGCACGTACTTATGGGCAGGGGCTACACCTGTCAGCAGGGAGTGCTGGGCGGGACGAGTAGGATGAAGCCAAGGCTCTAGTCTACAGCCTCCTGGTGGGGGCTCCTCACTGGCAGGTGAGTCAGTAGGATACAACAGCAGTGACAACAGAAACGTGTGTGGGGCAGAATCAATTGGCATAACGACTAAATTGGGGAGGGAAAATGGGGGAAAAACTAAATTGTCTACTAAAAAGAACAACTCGTGCTGCGTGTGCAAAGAGGTACTCTCTACTGTATCTGTGCACCAGTCTGTGTTGTGTGTTACCTACAGTACACGCACAGTGTACAAGTCGAAGACAGATGAGATCAGCATTGTGACAACTAGACATAAATCTCATAGAGGTAAACCCATTACATCTGTGACATCATTATCAGTCATCATAGGCAGGACCATGGGTCCAACGTTGTTGGTCACACCAGTCCTGGAGAGTTGCGCCATCTCATGCTGGGTGTATTATGTGTGATGCTGTTGCTTACTGAAACAAAAAGTGACGCGTTGTGAGCATCAACACTGTCGTATGACCAAGTATAAATCAGGCTTAACGCAGCCTAAATGGGATTTGGTCACCTGGATGCAGGAGCCAGGGATTAGGCCATGATGGAACAACACCAGCTCCCATACTGTACATATATACTTGACCCAGATCACACACAAACAAACAGCAGGTTGACTGAGGAGATCAGTGACTGGCTGTCTGCTGCAACACAAAGGGTGAGCCAGGACAGAGCATGATGATTGAATGATGACACAGTCAATGCAACACCTCTGTTTTGATCATTTAGTCAAATCCCAGTTATTGTTACAGTGGTGACAAGAATTGTCAACACTGCTGAGGAAACAAAATACATTGTGTAGCCTACAGTTACAGTATAAACCAGTGGTTCACAAACTGTGTTTTAGAGGTCACCCCTATAAATAATGTTTTCACCCATGGCACCCTTGAATGGCATATTGTACCTTCATAGCACCTTACAATTATGTCATATTACGGTGGGTAAATCTTTACCTCTAAAGGCCTATTCATACTCCAGCTTTAGGTGATAAGGTGACCACCGAAAAACCACAACATGACTTCACTCAGCAGTGGTAATTGACTCAGACGCTCACCCCAACACATCTCTCTTGAGTATGAATATGCCTTAAGATACAGTATGTCAAAAGGAAAACCTGAGAGAACATCTGCCTCCATTACCGTACTGGATTCAATTAATAACCAAAGCTCAGGTGGAACAAGCACTTGGTGACAGATAGGCACCAGATAGGCTATATGGAATAATCATATATGGTGGTATTATATTATGAGTTAATTCCACTGTGGTGATACCATGCCATGGAATGTTCCTGAAACGTGTCCAGACTGATCACACAGTCAGAAGAGAGTGGAGATAAGACTACATTCTAAAACACAGCATAAAGTTTGTGTGTGTACTGTAGGGAAGGTGCATCTACTGTAGTAGTGTGTGAAGTTCTGTGAACATGCTAGCACCTATAACCTCCAAAGAGAAGCCCACTTACGTAACGAGTAAATGGCATGGACTCAACAGGGCAAATAGTCACATACATATAAAGCATTTTATGTATGCATGTATTATGTATGTACGTAAAATGTAAAGAGTCAAGACAATATTATAGTGCTTCAAAGAAACTACCACATTAACATCAAATCTAGCATTGGTCAAAACAACATGCTATCTACAATATTTGGTCAAGCAAAACAAAACTAAATAACAAAACACGTGAACAAGTAACCTAACCAATATACAGTATATCTATAATTCTAGATAACTAGCATATCTGTAGAGTGGAGGATGTTGCAGTTGTAAGAGCTGTTCATAATCGCGACCACATTGATTTTACACATCCCATTCACTTTACTCATCAAAGACAAGTAGGAATAAATATCCCACATACTGGCTAAAAGGCGACCTGGCAGAGCCTCACAGTATGAAAAGAAAAGAGGGACGATTGTGAGACTATTTGAAAGCCCCCCCTTGAAAATAACACTCCTCCTCCTAACATTTTGGCTGGGTAGCATCTATGTGATTTGTCCAGCCAGGTCACATGTGTAAGGGCTGCTATGTGTGCATGGTAAATTCCTCAACCAAGCTTCAAAATGGGCCTGGTCCTCTCTCATGCACAATCAAGCTATTTTTCCGAGGAGAGTCTCACTGACAAAGAGCATACTATGCAGCTTGAAGTCCTACATGATAATTAAGTCATCCATGTGTTCATAATATACTGCTGCTGGTCATATAATCTCCTTAATTACTGGTAACTTGATTTGACTATAATTTTATGAAATGTGTTCAGAAACCTAAAAGACACTTATTTTATAAAAAACATGTCTTATTCTGGCTTTATGGTTTTTCTGTGCTCTGTTCACTGGTGTCCAACAGTCAGGGACAGTATTGCCAGCCAAGTTCAAAGACAATGACAGTGCTTTCACACACACACACACACACACACACACACACACACACACACACACACACACACACACGTGTGTTATAGTCTGAGTGAAACAGGAACTGAACTGAAGCTTTCATTGACCACCCTGGCCTGTGTAGGCCCAGAGATGCTGCTAAGTAATAAAATCCTGGATAATAAATCTCTGAAAGAAATGACTGGTGCACCATGACAGAGCAGCACAACTAAAACAGTGACAGGCACGCTTTTCTTGGGGAAAATGTCACAAAAGCATTCATTTCATCAGCTACAGTTAACAAGGCCTTGGCTTGAACAAAACTAAAACACTCGTGTTCGTATATATACGCAGATTAATATGCGGCATCGGCAATAAATGACGAAGGGGAATGCTAAAATCAAAGCACTGTCTGAAACGGTTATTAAAACATATTTACTCCGATTAATTAAATCCGCGGAGTCTGACCTACCTACATAATTATGTACAGTAGACAATGACATGTCACAACATGAGTGACGTTCGTTTAATAACCAAGAACTTGACGTTCCTCGAATTCTCCCCTACCACATTGCGTGCAAGTCAAGAACATGATCCGCGATTTGTTTTAAAGTCATGGAGCCAAAACGTAATATAAACATTGCAGTGGAGACCAGAAGCGGTACTGTGTGTGATGCACTTTAAGCTAGCTAGCGGTCATTCATTTAAAAAGTGACACCGATACACTTTACAGTGAAGAAAGGACACAATCAATTGCATCGATATGATATGGCCCTTCACTGTTAACTTATATATCAAACCTAAAACATGTCCTAGCTGTTCAGCAATGACCATGCATCGAATCATTTGCCACACGCGTTTGCCGACTAACACCGATAACTTACCTATAAGATGATCAGACGATGTATAAATGTCCTATAAATCACAATAATGGTGACGTTCAATGTTGGCAGTTGGCTGTCATGTATTATGTTTATAATCCGTTTATCCTCTGCTCCTGCTCCACGCAGTGATCGTGTGCTTCTCTACAGTTGTTCGGGGGGAATCACTACCTATCTTGCTTCCCGTTCCCTGACCAGCCCAGCTGCTGCCAAAAAAATCTGCTCTCTTCTTTTAATGTGTCTTTCTGTGATGAATTTAAATGTCTCACATTCGCTCTGGCCACGCCACATGGGCTGACAGCTTGGCTCTGCCGCACAGTCCAATGAGAAAAGAGGCAGGGTGCAGGATCCAGCCAGTGATGGAGTAATTCGCTGAACGGCCCCAGTTTGTTACAGGGAGGAGAGAGCGAGAGAGCGAGGGAGAGAAAAAAAAGTGAGATGGCAAGACAGCAGGGTTACTGGAGTTCAGAATAGATGATCACCTACCTGAACCATCCTGGATCCAACACGGTCTGGAGTTCAGTGTGATCATCTATCTGGCCTGGAATGGATCAAACACTGAAGTCTAGAGTTCAGAAAATCACCATCCTGGATGAAACGAACAGGGGACAGACATGGAGGCAGCCAAGTTCAAGTTCAAGTTCAGCATCACTGACGTTCACTCATTGGCGACATCTGGCACGTGGAGATGATTGAGAAACACCACTGTGCCCACAGTGCCCGAGCAATGTTATACCTTTCGAAATGCTGCACACAGTGCACAGGACTCAGCAAAGAATTGACTCAGCAAAAAAAAATCAAATGCTTGGAACAATTAAAGTTGATAAACGAGCTGTCTTCTATTTTTCTACAACTATTTCATCATGGTACTGAATACTAGCTGATGAAGCAACCTACCCTACCGTACGGTAAATGTCTAAATTTCTTTTCTGGGATTATCCTGATGTGATTAATACATTAGGCTACATACCTTATATTAATTTATTTTAATTATATTGACTATTAAAATACAATTATAATAATGTGTTGTGTGGTGACTGGTGAATGAGTGTTATGGTCTCTTAAATTCATAATACATTAAATGTATAAAATAAATGTTTGTAAAACATAAAACCAAGCATAAAGGTGTGTGTGTGTGTGTGTATATATATATATATATATATATATATATATATATATGAATGAATCTGATACTACTTTATCCTACATGTATTGTACATCGTAGATTGCAGACTGGATAGTGATATCTCATTCTAAACTACAGTGACTCTCTCATTGGCATCCGTCCAGTGCGATTAGACAAAGACAAGTGGCCACTTGTACAATATTGCATAATATTTACGCTCCGTATCATAATGTATGCATTGGATGCCGTTAACACACGTGGTGACACACATCCTGATTTTCCAAGTGATGTTTAGTACGGCCAATCACAGAGCGGGGGTGTGTGGTGTGGTCCAATCAAAATAGCCGGAGGGAATTGCTAGGAGATAGGGTGATGTAAGGGCGGAGCTTGTAGCCAGCGAGGGATAGTGACGTAGAAAGTAAGGAGGGTTTCGTCCTGACTGTCGGGGTTACTATAGTTCAAACAAAAAAGCTAACATGATGTTCTTTAACAACAATCGTTGTTCTCCTATACAATCATTAAAATAATTTACTCTGAAGGGACTCCTTTACCGTTAAGAGCTCATTAAACTAACTAAATATGTTTAAATATGTAATTAAACTTGCCATTACTATCATCAACACAAAGGTGATAGTGTTCACAAGATGAGACAATGATAATATAAAAATGCATAATTTGTTTCATACAAAAATATATTATAAGCCCATGATCTTTTTCTGTCAAAATGAACTGATATTGTTCTGCAAAATTGCTTCATATGCTAGTCAACAGGCAAACAATAATCCGTGAGACAAAGGAATGTGGTTTTGTAAAACAAGGTATCGACACGTCGTTGCCAAAATATACAGGCTGAGATTGAGCACATAATGTACAGTACCAGGAATCCAGGATAAGCACATTCATTCATTAATACAAGTATAAAACAGACATATTCACAACAGCACTGAGTCCACTGCCAAACATGAAAGAATCAATTCATGTGAGCTTCCATGATGCATTTGTTTGATTTGAAGATACACTGGTTATGGTATCCAGGCTTAATCTATGAATCAGCGTGGGTCCCCCAGGAAAGGAGGTGGCTATGAATGCAAAAGTAGCTATAGGGCACATCTCTATGCTTTTATGATGCTTCCCCAATATGCATGTCATACATAATATGCAATGCATTCAGGCTGGTACAGTTACACATACATCAGTCTTTAATGTTGTAGTTTCTGATCTTGCTGCTCCTGCCCGTCCCTGCAGTGACAGTCCTGCTTGTTTGTGAGGACAGTGACATCCCAGCAGGTTTCCTCTTCTCCTGCACAGGAGCCCTGACACCCTGCACCCTCACCTGGACTCCTGGACTGCTGAGCTCTGCCATGTCCTGCCTGCTCAGCTCCGCCTCGCCTGAGGGTGCAGACAATGCAATACAATATGAATTATTATTATTATCTTAAGTTGAGATAAACCTTTATTGAGCCCTGAGGGGAAAGCAGCAACGGCAGTAAGCGTGAAACACAGGGTAGTAGGTAACGGCGGGGCTCCACTGGACGAGTGTGACACGGGTCAAAAAACAAACCGGGGCAATTTTAAAGCAGTCACCGAACGCAGCGCAACGCATCGTAGGCAGTGGAGCCACCCTTCATTAAAAAGGGCATTCCCTGGTGGTGACAGAGACGCAACGCTGACACATCCAGTGGAGCCGCGGTGTAAGACAGGTAGAACGATTAGGATAAGATAAAAGAGATAATAGATAATAACACATGGTTTACGAGACTGACACTACTGACTAGTGATGCACCGAATATTCGGCAGCAGAAAATCTTCGGCAGAAAATATATCAGAAAATATATCACTGAATAGTTTATGCAATTAGTGCATTCAAAAGAACTGAATAAATGATTTATGGACCCATAATAGTGATTATTATTTAAGTTAAGTTTTGCCATAACCATAAATCAGGTAGCAAGTACGGCCATGACAGCAATGGTAGGAAAAACTATATATAATATTAATCATATTCGGTATTCGGTTTCGGCCAAGAATTTCCCTTTCGGTGCATCCCTACTACTGACCAAAGTATAAATATACAATATCTCAGTATATGCATGAATCTATTGTCAATGGATATACATGTACAGTATGTACAGACTATCAACAGTGATTACAGTGTCTACTGCAGTGAATACCTGGATATTTGTTGTCTGTCAACAGTGAATATGAATATAATCATAATCATAAGTACAGACAACAATTAATACATGAATTATAAGTAAGTCTCAGTCTATCAAAATTGAATATACCATACGAGTGAATGTAAGTCAGTCTGACTACAGTTATCCTTAAAGTCATATGCTGCGTTCACACAAAGCTACAAATTGAAGCTGAGCTGGGTTCAACGGATGAAAGCTACAAGCCTACAAAGCTACATGCTGGATTGTTGTTGTTTTTTCTCAATCTCCCCAGCCGTGCCTCCGACACACGTCACTACTCACTATGGACGTGTAGCAGTGTGGCTCAGAGCCTCAGCCTGATCTAATATCTCCCCCGGTCCATTGGGATATCCCTTTGGTAGTGGTTAAGGTTAAGCTATTGGACATTCATGCGGGAGAGTTCGAATCTCGG
This sequence comes from Protomyctophum bolini, assembly GCF_963924005.1. NCBI lineage: Eukaryota > Metazoa > Chordata > Actinopteri > Myctophiformes > Myctophidae > Protomyctophum > Protomyctophum bolini. The sequence goes on along the minus strand of NC_137879.1, from coordinate 15,094,038 downwards.
GCGTTACAGACGCACGCTTGATGACGATAAGTGACAAAGCGACAAATATGCTGTGATCTTTGCATATACCTCGGGTAAACGCAATATTACTTTGTAACAGTAATATTACAACATTTTTTGGCAACTCCTCTCACAGCTCTGTTGCCATTACAGTTTGTCTATACGAAACAGAAGGTTCACTCATAAAGGAATGCTGCAGGGTCCTAGCACAAAAAAATCGGGGAAGAAAAGTACTCTTCTTTTTTATCGTAGTCATTCTCTTATGCCCATGAAAGCCTGTGCTTTGCTCAAACATGCAGATTAGATAACATTTTCAGACTTCAGCACATGTCTTGCATCCAGCATGCAACACTGAGGTGTTCTTCTACTTGTGCCAATGTCCTCCATCGTTTGGAAATGCCTGGCAGTGCTGTCTGTCTGTGGAGCAATGCTTATCTCACCAACTAAACGTGTCACAATAATATTGTGACATAATGTCAATGTGTCTGATCAACGCAGGTCATGCACATACTGTACACACAGACACATGCTAAATATTAAAAAAGCTCTTACATTTGTACACTTTCCATTAATTACGTCAAGTATGGAGGTTTAACATATGAATATTGAGCATGAGTCAAATCCATATTTAATTATTTGTTTTTTAAATACAAAATTGTCCCTAGTAAATTTCAAGGATTTCACTGGCATTGTGAACAAGTATGTTCAGACTTCAATGAAAGAATGTTGATGCAATAGGTTCTTATTTACAATGAGATGAGAGGAGTATGCCTGTAAATTTGTGTAATAGCTTATTATTATTATACATATTTCATTAAATTCAGTTCAGTGGTTTAAAGTGTACCCAGGCCTTTTGCAAGGTTAGTGTCGTTGCTCAATTAGGTTATATGTCCTTGATCAGTAATTTTCAGTGTGATCTGGCTGCTGGTAAGGCTGGTTGAGAAACAAGGCCAGACATTGGGCAACCCTCTCCCAAAAAGGATATCGCTGCCAGTGGCCGGAAACCTTGTAGGTCCAAAACATTACTGTTCAGGACAGGAAAAGTAATTATTTAGTTAAATAATAACTTTGGTTAATAATACTTTTCATTAGTTAAATATGTAAAAACCCTGCAGACAGACTTAACCACTTTAAACTTGGCATCCATATTTTGGGCATGATAAAAAGCAAAACACTTTTGTGCAACACTGTCATATGATAGACCTATAAAATAAACTATAAATAAAATTGGGTAAAATAGATTAAATTGAATATAATATTTCTGCCCAATAGCAAGGATATGCATCATACCGTTCCGAATTATATATGGGTGTGAGTGTGTTTATTGTGACAGAGTGACACACTGGTCATATTGTCTTTAAAGGGGAATGTTGCTGGTATTTAACATGAATCCTATCATTCTATTGTGAGGAGGACATATTTGACATAACACTTCCAAATGCATTGCATTAGAGCTCATGCTGGAGAACCGGCTGCATCCTACAGAAGATAATGTGCTTCGATGTTTACATAAGCTGGAGTGATGTTCCAGCGTGAGGTGTTGACAAAAAAAACACATCTGGACGTGTTGTGTCTTCCTCAAAATAAAACGATAGGATTCACAACTACAGCAGAAGTTTCTCCTTTAAAAAACAACACGCAAATGCTGACTAACTGAATTCTGCAGCTTGGGACTGCACATGTATGATAAACCTGATTATACGACTTCAAATTGCAACTCAGATTATTAATCAATATTGTTAAAGAATAGTTTTTGCTCAAATGGTAGGCTATGTAATGACCACTGTGATTTTATAATTCCTCTGTAAGCATGATGGATGAGGAGATGGGTTGTGTAATGTTATATTAAACGTTGGTGAGGACATGAGGGCAAGGTGCAAGAGCTGACCAAATACCAAGTGTTTGAACTTTGAATTAAAGTAATTGGCAAGTTTAGCTAAATATTACATAATTGTACAGCCTCTCAAACTCTTTCTAAAATTCTGCCTACCATGTAAATGCCAAGGTGATGAAATTTGGAAGTAAATGTCTGTGGGTTCACAGGCATGTAGTTAGTATACACTATACACACAGTACAATCATGTGTAAATGCATCCATTTCTAACTCATGAAAGTGTAAAAATGGAACCAAACTTTTCAGAAGAGTTGTAGGTGTAGTAAAAAAGCCAGTTAAGAGAGATGTGAGTAACCTTCAGTGAGAAACGAGGGACTCAGGCCTCGGTCCAGCATCTGCCACACCTCCCTCAGTGACCCCTCCGTGGCTACAGATGACAGCAGAGGACCAGACAGGCTAGAGGATAGATCATGTGACCCCACATCCAGATGAGGGGAGACCTGCGATTGGCCCAGCAGGGGAGGAGTGTTCTCTTTGCTTCTGGAATGCTGAAGAAGTGGAAGAGGACAAAAGGGCGATGCAAGGTTGAGTGACTCCTTTCGATCAACTTCGCCAATTACACTTTTACGTAACGAGTCCGACTACTTACTTATCTCGAAACTTCATGTTACATCCACAGTTCCGTTTGATATAATTACTAAATCCAATGTTGATTTTAGACTATAATTAGAATGCAAGAACATAATACTGTGGAATCCAAACTATGTGTATGCATATACATTTATTAATTTTCACACATGCACACATGCCTATTTATGTGCAGAATGTCTATTGACAATCTCTATGGACAATCCAACTGAATTTGAATGGGTGTATTGTATTATCCAGTGTGTGACTCGAGTGGCTACATTGTGTCTTTGTGTGTGAGAATGGAATGTCTCATGTTATATATTAGTAACTTTGTAAACCACATATAAAGATGGCACAGAACTATTGACAAGTGTTACAGAATCTATTGCTGTATTGTATTGTCTGGTCTCTTTATGATGAGTGCTGACTGAACAGCTTAGCTTTAGTGTTTTCAGGTAATCAATTATTTAGAATGGCGATGTTACCTCATGCCGGGCTGTGTCTTGGTGCCCCTGGGCCCAAGGGTTGGCGGCCCCGTTTTCCCCCCGGCCTCCGCTGTCAGCCGTGGAGAGGAGCGTCCCAGGCCTCTGCTCTCTCTGAGCGTACTCCAGCTCCTAGAGGCAGATAAAACATTAGGCTAACCAGCTGCCCCCCTCTGCTGATCACACAGAGAAATGCACAACATTAGAAGTGTCACTCTGTGGCAGTGTTAATTTAGTTGATTTAGACTAATGGTGCAAGATGCAATGATACAGTCTACCATTCATTGTCAATTTAAGCCAGCGTCGTGAAGCTATGAAGAAAATCTGACGCTTGTAGCTACTGCAAAAGATACAAAGCTACAAATAGTAGCTGAGCTGGGTTCAACTCAAAAAATGTCAACATTTCATAATGCAAGTAGCATGTGACATGTCAAACTAGGGGGTTTTCATGATTCTGAATCCATTCCAAGCATTACTTTTGCACAAAAAACACTCCTTGGGCCTAAAAACGGCCATTGCAATCATCACAAATGTGATGAGGTCAGCACATTTTGGGGAATTTGGCTATGGCTAAGTGGCTATGGCCGTTTTTAGCCCAAGGAGTGTTTTTTGTGCAAAATTAATGCTTGAAATGGATTCAGAATCATGAAAACCACCTAGTTTGACACGTCACATGCTATATAAAGCATAATGGAAATTTGAAAATCTTGCCTTATATAGATAGATGTTAATGGTATGGTCACATTATAAACCCCTATTAAAAAAATTGCTCAATGCTGACAGCCGGTCAGCAAGTGGATTCATGAATGTATGTACATAGACAATATTTTAGGCCAATAAAAAAGACTATATACCAAATTTGCCACTTTAAACAGAGCAAGCCTGTCGGCTGCCAGACTAGAGGGATAGGTAGAAAGTTACCTGTGTGGTGAGCCTGTACTGCAGCTGTTCCAGAGCAGAGAGACGACCCTGCTGGTCGTCCGTTCTGGAGTCTCTCTCTGGCTCTGTTGACTTGGTTGGTGTGACTGAGAGGAAGCAGAAGTCGTAATGAAGATGGAAGAAACACTTGTAGGTTTGTTGTTGAGGCATGAGCAATGTTAGTTCATATGCATAAAGCATAATGCATTACACATAGAGCTTCAGTACATGGCAACTTCAGTGTGTCACTCCACCTAGTTTACATTTAATTAGCTTAACACGCTCACTTGCTACAATGTTTCTACATTTACTAGATTTTTTTTTACGGTACGTCAAAGGGATCAGCTGTCTCTAGAACATCTTTGTCTGTACATTATGTATCCCCCTCAAAGGTTTTGCTCAAGCATGTCATTAAATATTTGCGCATGGTGATCACAAACTGAGCAGTGAGCACAGTAACTTGCTATCCATAACTATGCCGTTATTAGACCCTGTATTATTCTCTTGGTCAGGGGATGAAAAAATAATTAACAGTTAAAATGTTGTATGGGCCTTCTATCTGCATAGGCCTACAGCCACATAACAGCAATGCTCCCTCTGGAATGTTATTGCTTAAACGCAACTATGCATGCCACGGTACATTGTGTATTTGTTTAAAAAATATGATGATATGGTGTATGAACAGCATTTGTGTTTACAGTTGGGAGTGCTTATCTTCTCTCAGTGTGTGAACTCGCTAACTCTTCTCTCATCCCCGGGGCCAGAGGGGACCCAGGATCAGGACAGCAGTGTGAAACAGCAACACACCACAATGCAGAGGAGATCCCACACTTCCTGTCTGTGTCAACACTGCCTGGCCAATCAAAACACAGCTGCACTTCCTGATTATACTGTCAAACACAGCATGCTGTGTCTAGTGTGCTCTAGATGTGATCACTCAGCGTGTGCGGTGTATGACCGAAGCATGATTGTAATAATCAATGTAATGAATGATAACATTTTATTCTATAATTATCATCAAAACCACATTTTGGTTCACTTATCTACTTTACGGCAGGGAGGAACACAGCTTCTGAACCAGGAATCTAACCCAGAACAATGTACCTCTGTGCGGTAATGTGGCTGATGCAGCTGGCTACATTACTGTATAGGCTCTGTGCACAACTCCCGGGTGTATAGATGTTGGCATAACCATCTCCTATTCCAGTTCAGTTTCACATTGCTTCATTTGATTGGGTCGGCAGCAGATTCGACCCGGAAACACGTGACATCTTCATGTCATATGCCATAGTTTATAAGAAAGTTATGACATGGAGCCTATGTCACAGCTTACTTATATATCACAGTGATTTGTATTTTACAATCATCACATTATGATCTCATTGTGAAGAAGCCTCACATGGAATTATCATGACAACAGAGTCAGCTCCTTTTGGTTCCACCGGCCCGCGTGCGGGTACTTCCAAGATGGCACCTCCAACCCTCGTTCTTGCAGTGCGTGGTTCAGACGGTACCACATTGCTCCGTGGACCACCATTCTGCGAGGAGAGTCCCACCTTCCAGAGAGACAACAGACAGAGCAGACATGTGGCCTTCAGTAAAGACGGCTCCTTATTTGGATGGTGCAATGGAGACAAGGTCAATGTGGTGAAGGTGTCAGACGGGTCGGCCGTTTCGACCTTTGACCTGCCTAAAACAGCCATTCTCGAGTTCTCCCCACTCAATAGCGTCCTGGTTACCTGGCAACCATACCAGGGGGAGCCTAATCTTCAGTTGTGGGACCTGCACACAGGTAGCAACCTGAAGGCTCTTTATCAGAAGAAGGTTGATTCATGGTGTCCCAGTTGGTCAGATGATGAGAAGATTGCTGTTCGGAGCGTTAACAATGAACTGCACTTCTTTGAGGACAATGACTTTAACACCATCGCCAACAAGCTCCACATGCAGAAGGTGTCAGACTTTGTTATGTCACCAGGAGGACAGCCTTGTAAGGTGGCCGTGTATGTTCCAGGTGTTAAGGGCTCCCCGTCCTTCGTGCGTCTCTATCAGTACCCCCATTTTGGAGTTAATGCCACCGTCCTGGCCAACAAGAGCTTCTTTAAAGGGGACAGAGTGTCCATGCTGTGGAATAAAAAGGCGTCAGCGGTGTTGGTTTCAACGAGCACTGATGTTGATAAGACTGGAGCATCGTACTACGGAGAACAGGGTCTACACTACCTGGCTGTTAATGGAGAGACTGCTGTGGTCCAACTACCTAAGAATGGTCCTATATATGACGTGGCGTGGAGTCCTAACTCTACAGAGTTCTGTGTGGTTTATGGTTCCATGCCTGCAAAGGCCACAATCTTTAACCTCAAATGTGAACCTGTATTTGACTTCGGTACTGGACCCAGAAACGCGGTCTACTACAGTCCTCAGGGTCATCTCTTGGTGTTAGCTGGTTTTGGGAACCTGAGTGGACAGATGGAGGTTTGGGATGTCAAGACATACAAACAGGTGTCTAAGCCCCAGGCTCCAGACTGTACCTACTTCTCCTGGTGTCCAGACGGCGAGCACGTTGTCACCGCAACCTGTGCTCCGCGGTTGCGTGTTGATAACGGTTACAAGATCTGGCACTACTCCGGCTCTGTTCTCCACCGGCAGGACACCCCAGCAGATGCAGAGTTGTGGCAGGTTCTGTGGCAGTCCTTCCCAGAGGATGTGTTCCCTGAGCGGCCAGTCAAGTACCATGCGGCCCCCAGTGACCTGGGCAGCACCCAGGCCAAACCAGCACAGGCCTACAGACCACCAGCACTACGCAACAAACCAGTCAGTGTTCGTTACAAACTGCATGAGGAGGAGCCCCCTCAGAACATGCGCGGTGGAGGGACGGGAGACAAACAACGCTCCAAAGCTGCTCTGAAAAACCAGAAGAAACGAGAGGCCAGGAACGCTGCTAGACAGGAGACAAAACTAGAAGCCTCGGAGCCTCTCTCTAAACTCGCCCCCGCCGCCACAAACAACCAAGCAGCACCCACCACAGGTGACCCGGAGACGGACAAGAAGATTAAGAACTTAAAGAAGAAGCTGAGAGCCATTGAAGAGTTAAAGGACTTGCAGGCGTCTGGAAAAACCCTGCAGAAAAACCAGGTCGAGAAAATGCAGAAGGAGGATCAGCTGCTGAAGGAGTTGGAGGAGCTACATTTAGCAGACTAGACTCCTCTCTGCCCCTGCATCACTAGAATGCCGCTTCAGGTATAGTATAGGTGTATGCCTTCGTATACTGTTATTGATGGTCCTTCTATTGTTATTTCTTACCTTTGTATTGCTCTACCCCACAGTACTTTCCTTACTCTGTAACTTTACTCTAACTGCTGTGCTGCGAGATCAATAAAGGGCGCTCACGTCGCCAGCTGGGCAGCACAGAAAGTAGAACTCCACAAATTAAGTGTTTGTGCTTTTCTGTATATTACATATTTTTGAGGGGCGCTAGCTCCTCCTAGCCTCCTATGCCCAGCTTTGTGTGTTTGTGTGTAACCCATAGCGATTATTTGATTGGCTGAGCACCCCATAGCGATGATTTGATTGGCTGAGCAATGTACGTATTGACGAGAAAAAGTGAGGACAGAAAAGTGAGGACGCCAATTGTTATTTGTGATTGGCCGGAATATGATGATGATGTATGATGATAAGAGCGCCCCACACTTCACACGGATGTGATGTAAGAAAAAGTACCAGTAATTGAAATAAAAGCACACCCATGCAAATCTGACAAGAAGGGATGCCTCAGGGCTCTAGAATATTCTGTGCTCAGATTAGTCTTTTCGGTTACCTGTGCGCTCAAACTCAATAAATTAAGATGTGCCATGGCCACCATCAACTGACAGCCTAATTACCTATTAGTGTATTATTAGAGTAGCATTTGCTTGACCACAAATGCTAAGAATCCTGTTTAGACAGATGCTAAGTTTGATGTTTATCTGATATCCTAGTTTATTTTGAAGTACTACATTGTTTTCACTTATGTGACTATTAACACTGTCATCTGTTGACTAGTGTCTAGTGACCATGCCACTCTTGTCAGTGGCTGAATTGTAAATGGTGTTGTAGGCAGGCAGGCTACATGGTTATTTTACCCTGTAGTCCAGCAGCATTGAGTTGCGAACGGAGACGATTGCCCATCTCGATCAGCTGCTGCTTGTCCCTCGTCAGACGTGCGATACAGCGAGCTGCCTGCTTCAGCTTGGACTGCAGAAGAGGGGCGCCTAGTTTAGCGCCCTGGACGTCGCCCAAGGGGCCACCAGGTGTTAGGGCTGAGGCCAACAGCTGCTGTCTTAGGTGAAGGTTCTGCTCTTGGACTTGTCGTACCAAATCACTCTGGTGGAATGGAGAGAAAGACACAGATTGCTGTAGTGTAGACTAAAAACACGTTCAACCCAACTTCAGAACTATTTGGGTGCTGAATACTTAAAAGACATAAATAAAGTCCAGTATGGAACTCTAACTATTAAACAATACTAGAGTCCTAGCTCTGTTCCATAGCCTTCCTGCTTCCAGGAAGGCTATGCGACTTACCGGTTTAAATCTCAAATCGAAATCAGACCAGCCTCTCCTCTTTAGTGGAAATCTCACGAACGTTTGACCTGTCACTAGAAAGCCTACTTTCCTTAGTGGAAGCACTCTGAGCCCCCCACCACACGTATAAACTGTACTTTTTGGCCAAAAGGGGATTTTGTTTCCACCGGAAAAAAAAACATTTTTAGTTACTCCGCTGCGCCCTCTACTGATATTGCCCAGAGAACTGCCTCATAGAGAATATTTTTCCTCCGGTGGAAAAAAATCCCTTTCTGGCCAAAAAGTACCGTTTATACGTGTGGTGGGGGGCTCAGAGTGCTTCCACTAAGGAAAGTAGGCTTTCTATTGACACAACCCGTGTTTGTATTGGTGAGTAGGTCAAACGTTCTCCACTAAAGAGGAGAGGCTGGTCTGATTTCGATTTGAGATTTAAACCGGTAAGTCGCATAGCCTTCCTGGAAGCAGGAAGGCTATGGAACAGAGCTACTAGAGTCCTGGACTTTGTGAATGATACATCAGCCTACACTTATGTATACACTTATGTATATGTTTGATATTTACTGCTAAATGTGATGTCTTACCTGCACAAGAGACTGTGATTCTATCTACTACTATTTATATCTGCTGCAAATGTTTCTATACTTTCTTTTGTATTCAGACAGCCAGCAATGGGTAGAATGCTCCCAAAAAATGTAGTCTCTTTGACACATCTAGGGGCCACAAGATCTTTCTAGAAGCTTTGTCATTGGTCGATTTGCCTTTCTGCTTCCTGATTGGTTAGTCATTGCAACCGGGTTTTTTCTCGACCAATGAAAAAGCTTCTCGGAAACACTTTGAATGCAGATTGTGGCCCCTAGATGGGTCACAGAGACTAATTTTCTTTGGGAGCGTTTTACCCATTACTGACTGTCTGAATACCAAAAAAAAAGGTCGTTAAAATCTTGACATTATTGCTTATAGCAGCTTTAAGAAATTATTTGACATTGCCTATTTGATATAGTAGTGCCCAGTTATCTGGCTTATTTTCCCTTATTTCTATATCTATTCTTTACCCTTATAACTCTTTCCTTGAAAACTACAAAATGTTGGGAGAAAATGTCGGGTGCAAAGTTGAAGTTGACTAGATACAAACAAGTTTCAAAATACCTGCTCACAAACAATGGGCTCCCGTCTGCTGGCTATGTCCAACTTCAGTGCTGACACCTGTGGTTAAACAGATAAATAGTGTGGATGATTACACTCTGTTATCACCATTACAGTTAATACAAGATCCCTAGACTGGATAAGAGTCTTTGATTGTGCCAATCATCATTGATAAGATAGAATTGTTAATAATTGGCCCCTAATCCTAGCAAACATCGTACCAATAATATTAAAACTGACCGACGGTGGAGGTCACAAATGTAACATTACTTGCGAGGCGCACTGTTGCTCCAATCTGCAGTTCTGCACCAAACTTTGCACAAATACTATTCAGGTGTCTGCCATGAGAATTAGTCACACCAGGGGCCATTGTTCAAGAGTCTGCCATGTAAATAGTCACTCCCAAAAAAATTTCTAAACTGCATGCATGGGGCACAGTGTGTTAACACTTAATAACCCAATGATCATTGCTCTGAGAAGCGCAACATAGGACTGGATTTTCAGGCCAGGCCTGATTCAAAGAAACTGCAGCTGTAAGACAAATATGTGTCTGAACTTGAAGTTACCTGGTTTCCCAGGGCAACCGTCTCCAAGTTGTTGAGAATGTTTCCTTTGTGATACTCGTCCTTCTCTTTGCGTACTTCATCCAGCTCCATCTCCATTACGACAAGCCGCTGGCGTAGGCTCGCCTCACCGGAGGCCCACATTCTTTTCTGATTGGCCAGCTCCAGACGTAGCTCCTCTCCTTCCAACTGTTTAGCATGACACTGAGGAGATGGAGGTGGAATGCATTGGAGATATGAGAGAGGGAGTTATAAATACAGAGGTAAATGGAGTACAAATTGAGAATGCTAGAGTAACAATATAAATAGGTGAGGTGAGTTGGGATAATGATGGCTAAGGCTTTAACATTTCTCAACACAGGTTATGGCTTGCACTAGTTTAGTCAATCTAGTACACATTGGTACCTGTTGTGTGAGTTGAGAGAGAGCAGACTCCAAGTGGGCTACTCTAACCGCCTGCTTCTTCAGAGCAGCAGCGTTGGCCACTTTCTCCATACGCAATCCACCTGATCAGTTGCACACACAAGGACAACTTAAGATCAAGCTATTGACATCACAATGTTTTGTTTTAGGTTCAACTTATTGCTTGCACCTAGGCAATGAGCTAGGTAATTACTAGAATTCTTAATTTGTCATTAGTGTCATAAATGCAATACAACAATTAGACGTACCAATTGTCTCATTGAGTGAGCGGATGTGGTTCTGCATATATGCATTGTCTGGAGACACAGGGGCCAGTGCCACTGCAGGCTCGGCTGTAACTGTGGGGTGCAGGGGTCCTGTGGCGCCCTCTAGCTTCTCCTCCAGGTGCCTGCATCGAGCCTTCAGCTCAGAGACCTCTTGCTCCAGAGCCTGGGTGTATTCTAATGTACCTGTAGAAATAGATAGCATTATACAATGCAGAGGTGTACTGAGCGAGACAATACTGACATTTGTAGAAGAATGACTCACTCACTTCATAGTTAAGAGTCAACCAACACATGGTAATTGAAATACTCTTGCCCATCGCTCCTACAACACATGCATGCACATGCACACACACATACAGTGTCCATACAGTCCTACACCTACTGTATGTATTACATCAGAGAGGTCAGAGGGTCAGTTGCACTGCAGTGGCCCTGGAGCCCATTATGGGGTGCAGTGCCTTGCGCAAGGGACATACGGTACATGTACATGTAGTACCTTGCAGTAACCAATTTTACAGCTGGAATACACAGTGACAGTGCTGGGAATCGAACCAGCAAACTATGGTCGACCTCTCTACAGCATTATGAGCAAACAACCTGAATACAGAAATGTGTGCAGCCGACGATTGGTATATTAAGCAATGGCAGGCAGCCATTGCTTATAAATTACAATGTACAAATACATTGTCATTTATAGGAATTTCTGTCAATAAATCTCATTCAATCAATACAAACTCACATACACGGTACTTGAAGGATAGAGGAATCACGTTTGTAAAACAAAATAAAAAGGAAAAAAGTAGGTATTCACACACCTGTTGGCACTCTGCTTCCAGAGTAGTTGTCAGCAGGCTGGACAGGGGTCTGGCTTGAAGGTCTAGTGGTGGTGAGAGCAGGAGCACCTGGGGGCAGGGGAGGATGCCGCGGAGGAGAGGCCTGGGGTTGGGTCTGGTTAAGACTCTCCATGTCTTTTCTCATGTGCGCCACCACAGCTCTCAGACCGGCATTCTGCTGCTGCAGCCGACTGATCTCCTCAGACGCCAGATCCGCTGGACTTAGTCTAGAACCCTGCAGGTGCATTGGGAACAGACAGAGGTAGGAATGTGTAGACAAATCCATGGGGCAGTGCCCTGTAGGCCAGGTGTAGCTAATCAGTCCTGTGGTGTAAAGCTGCGCTTAATGGAATAAGGGGAAATTAGAATAAGTGTGGAAAATCTGCAAAATAAATGCTTACCACTAGCTTTCTTCACAAATGTGTTCAGGTGTCTACCTATCAATTTGTTCCAATTGGTTTCCCGTGGGAAACTTTGTGACAGCTGCTGAAAGTTGGGGTACCATTAACAACATATAAGTCATTATGCTTTAAGTATACTGTATGTGATGTGTCAAACTAGGGGGTTTCTATGATTCTGAAGCATTAGTTTTGCATGAAAAACACTCCTTGGGATAAATTTGGCCATAGCCACTTGCCCAAATGTTCATGCAAACTAATGCTTGCAATGGATTCAAGATCATGAAAACCCTAGTTTGACACATGATTACATGCTACTTAAAGCATAATGAAATTTTGAGAATTTTGCCTTACATAGGTTGTTAATGGTACCCTTAACCCTTTCCAAGGGAAACAAATTGGAACAACAGGTGATAGCAGACACATTTTATGAACACATTTGTGAAGAAAGCTAGTGGTAAGCCTTTTTTGCAGATTTGCCACACAATTTGCTAATTTTCCCTTATTAATGGTACACCTCAGTAATGGCTGCACCCAGGGCACCCCTCGGTGGATTCGTCTATGCATACCATAGAGCTGATGCAGTTTACTATCCTGACCAGTAGATGGAGACTGAAACAGCAGTATTGAGGATGGCATGGCATGAAATTGAGAGCACATGCCAATATCCTGGAGTTAAACTCATTATACTCAACTTGTCTGTTGGAGGCAGTTTCTTATTTAAATATATAGAAAAACTTGATTATACTCTAACCAAATTTTAAAGTAAATTCCATATAGTAAAGAATTGTTCTGAATAAAATCATGCAGACTTGCAGAGACCAGTCTTTTCAGTTTGTTAGGTTGAGACCTGAACATTCTGATGTTGATTTCACAATGTCTAATAATATGCCTAATACCGTTTACAAGAGATGTGCATGCCTGCATGAACAAAAGCATTAAATCATGATGACTAAACTAACACAACTGTGGATGACAAAGACTAAACCAACTCATTAATTGATTCATTGACTATGAGAAAGCCCTGCGAAATATATACATGTTCTAATACTGGTTGGCTTAATACTGGTTAATCATGCAAGACTCCCTCAGAATCAACATGACATTCATTCAGTGACCTTGGCAGGTCACACGTGGTTGTAAAGGGCTGATGTATTGCTTGGCCTTGTGCCAGACGCTAGCCTGAGGTGTTCCGTTTCAGACATTATTGGACAGAGACACATGTGATGTCAGCTTGGTCAAACTCTTATTAAGCCTCCATGATGACAACTATGACACAATCAAATATATTTAAGGGATTCCTGCTTTTACTGGAAGCACAGTGGAGAGAGAGACAGGGGACAGGCAAAGAGATGGGATGACATGAATAAAACAAAATCTTAAAATGTCACCTTTTTTTTAATTACCAGAGTCCTATGATTCTACCTTTATGAAAATATGAAATATGATTTCTCAATGCATTCTGTCTTGAGAGGTCACTACATAAAACATATGCTCACTCTTTCTTAGCCTTTGTAAAACAGGTGGTGTTAACCTGTTTAAAACCAAACTGATCTTACTACTCAAAAGCACCTCCCACTCCTGTACCAACGATGGATTTTGGACTGAAGGCGAGTTGGCATAGTCTGTAAAACACATTTCTAGACCTTTCAAGGTTCCAAGTAGAACAGACTCCGAACAGACACTTCTAAGAATGGAAGTGCTATAACTTATGAGTGTGCGTTCTCCGTTCACAACAGTTACTTCACAGCTGTGCATGTGTGGTGTCTGGTATACTTTAACCTACAGTGTGGTGTCTGGTATACTGTATCCTACAGTATGCATCCCAGACAAGAAGGCAGCCCAGAGATTTATAGTGTATATTGCACTGCAATATACACTATGAATAGAAAAGTCCACTGAGTGAGGTCATCCAGTTGTACAAGATGATATGATTGATTTGACATGTTAGTGTGTTGAATGCTGTTTGGTTGTTTGTTTGTATTTTTACTTCTTAAAACATTTTAAACAGACATCAATATCTACAAGCTCACAGCGCATAATCGCAAAGTGTTGAAAATATGACCCGAACATTGGGATGCCAGGGTTGGTTAAGCAGTGTTTTAAACGTATTACTATCAACTTTACTAGTATGGACAATTAATAGTTGTTTTATTTGCTTTACATTTGGATATTTGCCAATCAGCTCATTTATCTTCAGCAGGTCTTTCCCTGTGGGTGCCATATGAGTCATAGAGGGGAGCACCAAGCCAAGCTGAAAGGCCATCATACCACTGTGGACGCTCAAGAAAAGGCCAACTCCTAAAACAGCACCAGGATGGGAACAAATACTCTCTGGAAGACATGCGAGGGTATCAACTGACATAGGAAATACAACACTTCATGTAATAAGAATTGTGAGAGGTATGAATTGTACTCTCTAGACAATATACTGTATGTGTGTGTATTAAGAGATTGAATTAAACACTTGTACAGATCAAAAAGTAGCATTATTTGTGTCTAAGACAGAGGAGCCAAGAACATTAACTTGCAGCTGTTTAGGAAATTACATTTACAGATTCTCTTGTATGAAATTGAATAAAATATCACATGGCTTATACTCTGAGCTAAAAACAGATCATAGGCAAGTTGTTGTACAGTACAGAGAGGTCAAATGGCAGTGTTCTCACACAAGCACCAAAACACGCTAAAACCTAACTGCCAGTAACAGAAGCTTCATGAGAATTTCAGCATAGACGTCACAGGCTCGATAATTACATCAGATCCGGTGTTAGCGGATTAGAGATTGCAAAACAGGAAGCACAGAGGGAGTCGCCAGGACTTGATGGGTGTAATATTATATCAGGGTTATGAACTTCAATGCACATACTGTAGCTTCCTCCTGTAGTAGGCTATGGTTAGTTATGGTCCCTTTCTAGGGAAATATATACTGCTTCATACTGCTCAAGTGAAAAAAGGGCATCTTGTGCAGCGTGTGGAACCGGCCGGTTGCCTTAATAGCCTTAAGAGATTTATAGATGTTGGGGCCTAAATAATATAATATTAGAAGCTTTTTTTTATCAAGAATTGATCAATGTCACCATGGTCCACATACTATTCACTGTACAAAAAAAATGATTTTTCTTTTTTTTTTTCAAAAGGGCACATTGCTGAAATGGGCAGAAGGTGCTCTAGCACCCCCTAGTGTCTATCTGTGCACGCCACTGCCAGTAAGGTCAGATACATAGATGAGGTGGTACTGTATGTAGTATGCACATACAGTACTACAGTGTGAAAGTGATATACCTGATTTTTTCCCAGTGAAGGCCAGTGTCAATCACTAAAATGAGCAGATATATAAGCTCACAACCCGTTGCACTGTGACGCGTTGTGAGCTTGTACATTTTCTCTTTTCAGTCCACGTAACTAACTAAGTATAACTCGGGCAATAGGGGCACACTCTGTCAATGTCATGTCATGTCAATAGGTGGTCCCCGGTCTCTCTTAGCAGTATATTTTAAGACCCTTTAAATGTTGAACATTAATGACTAATTACAGAGTATTCGGTATCGGTCAGGCATGCCAGAGTAGTCGCCCCTCGTCCTCTCTGGCCGTGGGCTGAACGTGGCATCCTGCTGGCTGTGGAATATCTGTGTAACGCTAGCCACCACCGGGGTTTGAAAGGTTAACACGTGTGTCTTCAGATCGTGTAAGAAAAACAAACTGAAGATCTCCACGCTCCCGCGTCTAACAACTCAGTGGTGATTTGTATGTGACTACTTCAGAGCACTGTTGCCAGATTTTACGAGAGACCTCAGCAACAAGCTATTAAAACAAGCCCAAAAGGCACAAGGCCACACAAGCACTTAAAAGTTAAAGTCCTACTATTTGTAACATACATTGCTGTATGCGAAATGTATTCTCCGCATTTGACCCATCTAGTGGTGAGCCGCATCTGTGCCGTTCTCGGGAATCACTTGTAGTTGATCTGACATTGGGTCCCATTTCTACCACAAGGCCACTGAGCTGGTCTTAAACCTATATCATTGGAAAATAGCCAATCTACAAGCTCACAACACGATGCAACATGTTGTGAGCTTGTAGATCTGCCATTTTTAAAAGAAAATCTTGACAAAAAAAGGAAACAGCGATCTGGTATGGGGGTCCCTGGCACTTGACATTACATTTTTAAACATTAGTAAACAAGCCCAAAGAAGCAACTAGTAACTACACTTCGAGAAACAAACCGCGACTATACAGAATAACAACCCCAAAGTTTCTAATAATAAGCATTAAGCAGACATGGCAACACTGCTTCAGATGGAGCAATGGAAAGAGAGAGTGGGTTGTCAGTTGTCACTCTCTGACCCCACTGCTTGACCCTGTGTGTTCTCACCTGTAGCGCCTGGTCTCTCTCTGTGGTGACGCAGCGCAGTAAGACCGCCAGGTCCCGCATCTCCCTGTCTCGCTCCTTCAGCTCTGCCTGAGCCTGACGGACAGAGAGAGAGAGAGACATGCACACAGTATGTGAAGTATGACTTGGACTTGGTTTATATTGAAACTTCATGTGGTCAACTACTGAATGTACAGTTGGAGTGCCATTTTGTTCTTCTAAAAACCTGTATTTTTCAGCTCTTTTTTTTTTTTTATCCCACAATTTTGTAACCCATTTTTCACCCCTGTGTCAATCATCTAATGTGATCCTGGGCTCTACACACCATCCACCAACCTAGTCCCCATATATGGGGGACAAGGGGAGAGCAACGGACTTGAACTCATGCTTCCTTCATGCCTGAGTGTCCAAGTTGCTCCTTTGCACCTGACAGGGGGGAGTTTCCCTGGTTGGACGTAGCGCGTGGAAGGAAGTGGGAACACGTTATTCCAACCAGTTCCTTTCCCCTTCATCAGGCGCCCCGGCTGGCCAGGGGGAGGCAGTTTAGTGACCAGGATTACTGCATGTTTTTTGTGAGGGTACCTACCCTAGGGGACACGGGGAGAACATGCACTACCAACTGTGCCACCGTGCCCCCTTTTTCAGCTCATTAAAAACACCTTTACAATTCCCGGTGGTTGAGAATGCATTCACATCGGGCATGACACAATTATTTCTTTGAGTGATTTGATATTAGGTCAATGTGAAAGGAAGTACATGGTCCTGATACGTCAGGAGTGCAATCTGTTCCTATTCATAGTTTGATAGAGTGCAGTCTAGCCAACACCAACTCAGGAATCCTGAATCACCCTCCACACCCTCCTGTCTAGCATCAGGGTGTTGAGCTCTGCAGTGTTGTTGCGCCGCGCGTGCGTGCGTGTGTGTTGAATTCGGGTGTATTTTGATTGCAAGCACTGCACGCGTTGCAAACCTGCCTATGTAGGTCAATCTATATTGACCTACATAGGCAGGTTTGCAATGCGTGTACAACTGTACAGCACAGTATTTCCCTGCTCTTTAAATAGCAGGCAAATACTGTGCTGGACAGTACACCAGGTCAGAGATGATCTATGGCAGGGGTAGGCAACCTTGGCACAGGGAAGGGTAATAATCACTGGCACACTGGCATAAGTAAGAGAGAGAAGATGTTCTGTTTAAATTTAATTTAAATGATAAATGTAATCAATAAAATTAAGTCCAAAATCCTGCACATAATTCTACATTCATTCAAACTCTGAACTCGGACTGGGGAGAGAGTCTGGGAGATACCTGTGGGTTATTGCCTAATGATCATTAATTACAATGTCCTGGTGTGAAAGAAAATATTTCAAAAGAAGGACAATCTGCTGGAAATATTTTTATATTTGATGTGGTGTCATAATTAAACATAATGGTGACATGGCACACTGACTATCTAGAAAATAAAACGTCACACCCGTGTGAAGTGAGGGGCGCTCTCGGAGCTACTAAGTGATGTCTAATACAACTGCTGTTCTAAATCATTTAAACCCATTATTGACCTTATACGGACCTTTAAACATACTTCAAAAAGGTTGCTAACCACTGGGCTACAGTACAATCACTTTCTGACTTTGCTCACTCTTAATAAGATAGAAATGCATCAACAATAATTGACCTGACCAACACAGCTCACTGCGCTTTGTGCCTTTTTCGCTGGGTGTAAGACATGGCCTAGACTAGAGAGAAGAGTTCACAACGTTACACTGTTTCTGCAGAGAAGCTACACCTGTGAGAGGCTCACCTGGTCCCTGGCCTGGGCGAGGCCATGTATCAACTGTTCACTGGCCAGGTAATGTTCAGCTTTGGCATCCTCGCAGCGTCTCTGCCACTCCAGTTCCACCTGGACACGCCTCTGGTCCATAGCCTTCTCTCTCTCCACACCTGCACTCAGCTGCTGCTTGTATCTGGACATCCCAAACACAATGACAATCATGTCATTACTGTGCACAGTGTTCAAATAGCACCATTTGCTTCGGTCCACCATTCACAGGTAAGGATCTTGTGATGGTACAAAGAGAAATAATGTATTTTTAGTTTTGCCACAATTTCCTTCTCATCCTCCCCTTCACTCCTCTAGTCTCCCCTCCCCTCCCCTCACCTCTCCACATCATCTCTGCTCCTCTCCAGTTCTGTCCTGAGTTTGGTGTCTCTCTCCTGCAGGGCCAGCAGCTCCGTATCCTTGACAACAGTCTCCTTGGACACTTGATGGATATATTTGTCCCAACTGCTGCGTGTTGTCTCCACCTCTTTGTGAAGCCTTGCGCGCACGCACACAGGCGCACACAGGCACGCACAGGCACGCACAGGCACGCACACACACACACACACACACACTTGTAATTTATTTTACTGTGCCCATTAGTTAACCAAGTCTCAGATAGCTTTTATAGTTTTACTGTAAATGCATTCAGAACAAATATGCACAAGTGCACAAAGACCTGCACACCGTCGGCACTTGCAATACGAACACTTTATTTAGTATTGCAAGTGCAGACGGTGTGCAGGTCTTTGTGCACATTTCTTCTGAATACATTGAGTCCTGCCTACGCACCCGTCTCAGAGCCTGTCAGGTGTGCATGGGACTTTGTTGCCTACTGTAAATGCATCAAAGAACAATTACAACAGACAATGTCATATAATCATTGGATACTGTCTGTGTGCACACATACAGTATGAGTGAACACAACTGTATTGGGTTGATGGCATGGTGTGCATGTGCGTGTGTGCATGCGTTTGAAGTCTCTGATCTTTGTTCTTCATTTCTGGGTCGGGCCATTCCATGCCCGCTGGGCCTGTCACCTCTCACAGCCAATGACGCTGCATTGGTAGGGGCGGAGCTACTGTAGCAGCCACTAGAAGCAGAGAAACGATGGATGCTGCTACCTCATCTCAAACCAGTGGGCCCTCTGTTCATCTGCCTGTGCCCTCCTCTTTGTACCAAACACTGGGTAACATAAGATGCATCTTCAACCTACAGGACAGTTGTCACGGGAGCCTTGCACAGCCTGGGAATCCGCTGGACAAAAGCAAAGCTTTTAAGCGTTGAGACTTCTTTATGGTCTTATCTCCTTGCATGCACTTCGCTGAACCTCACCCTACTGTATCAAAGACGCTTTTCAATCTTACTGTTACTACCACGCCTGCTCGCAGAGGACTGCAGAACAAGGCAAGCAGCCAATAAAAAGTAAAAGTAAACACACACACACACACACACACACACAAACTCTTACACAAGCAGACTCCCAAAGAACAATATTACATAATTCCAGCTGTCAGTCTTCCCACACATGCACCAATGCATCACACACACACACACAAACCAACCCCACCTCTCTATTCTCTCATCCCTCTGTGCCAGGGCCTGGCGGTGCTCCTCCTGTGCCCTGCGTGTCTGTGTAGCCGCGGTCTCCAGATCGTCCTGCAGTTTAGCGATGTGCTCCTCCGCCTTCTGCAGATGCACTGTGTGCGCCCGGCGCAGGCCGTCCAGCTGCCCATCACGTTGCCTCAGAGCGCGGTCCAGTTCCTCATGTCTAACACGGACGGACAGACAGACAGACAAGAACGTGCAGAATGACATGTTTATTATTATTATGAAGCCTGATTTATGCGTTCTTTATATGATTTATACTTTGTGCTGCACACCGAGCTACTACAAGCTTGTAGATCGGCTATTTTCGATTTTCTCACTTTTTAATGTGATTGTCCTCCTCTTTCTTCAGCTTGCCCTGCATCTTCGCCTGATTGTCCTCAAGCTCCTTTATCCTGAGAGAATGTGCATGCAACACATCGATGCTTGTACAACGATTATGTGCATGAGAATACATACAATACATGCATGACACACACATATACATGTATATGCACACATACGGTACAGAGACAGATAGAGATAGCCCTGTACCTATTGTCCTTAACAGCTGTCACGTCTCTGATCTCCCAGGCTTGTTGCTGGAGCTGGGCTTTTGTCTGTTGGCAGAGCTCCTCTGAGGCCTGCAGGGCCTCTACAGCCTGGAGCTGTGCCTGGGAGTGAACCTCTGTCTCCTTAGACAGCAACTTCACCTGGACAGTGAGCGCGCACGCACACACACACACACACACACACACACACACACAGACACACACACACACACACACACACACACACACACACACACACACAATAGATGGATAGTTTCAGTGCAGAGTAGACATATAAAGCAGGCTGTATAGTAGTACTCTAAGTACTGCATAATAAGGTGGAAAATGTTGTTATGTGTGAACATGCCCACATGTCTTGTTGTCACTCGTCTCCACACCCACTCAACTTGCCTGGCAGAGCTAACCACAACCCACACATAGCGCTACACCCATTTGAGGTCATTTTAGAGCCCAGAATTGGCATGATTGATCCTGTGAGGATGTCTTTGCACGCTTTAACTAGTTCATAAACGTTTCCCAAAGTTTCACACCGATCTTTTCCAGCGGGGAGATTAGCTGCTCACAGACACACAGAATCACAGGGACGAAATAAAATTATATACTTACATACAGTTCATAGGAACACATCAGTATTAATTTACATACAGTACACATGTAAATAGGCACAGACACACAAGCTCACCTTAAGCTCGTGAGATAGCACCACAGCACGCATCTCATCCATCCTCAGGTTGAACTCATGTTCCTGCAGTCGGAGCTCATTGTCAAAGTCTGCTCTCATTTCCTGGTTACAGAAGAAAAAGTCAGATCAACCCCACAACAGCAACAAACTGTGTGAAGTGAGGGGCGATCTTATCATGGTACATCATCTCATTCCGGCCAATCAGAATTTGTGTCCTCACCTTCGTCTTCAATGTTTGTGTTACGCAATGTTTGTGTTTACACGAACACTCAAGATTGTCCATTCATTGTCAATGGCATTTAATGTTTGTGTAGGACAAAGTTTGTGTTAGCACATGCACTAAAACCTGGACATAGGAGGCCCTCAAAAATATATTTTTTTATTAGATAATCTTCTGACATCTAACATAAACTTGACTCTGACTGCCATGGCAGTGGAAATCGGGGCTAAGTGACTGGCACAGGATTTGACCTTGCATGGATCACATGATTAAACAGGAGATTCTAGACTCTGAGCCAACACTAGCAGACAATTCTTCATTCCACCCTGTTCATCACCACTGGATTCAGCACCTACTCCAGTTACTGATAGATGAAAGGATTTGTGGTTGTGGGATCCTTCCTCACATACACACATTTATTTATATACAGTTGCAGTATGTCCGTAGAGTTGGCCTACAGTAGTGATCATTCAGCCTCTCCAGATCCAGTGGCCTTCTGTCTGGGTTCATTCTAAAAGGTCTCTGTCAGTGACTGGCTGGTCGTTGACGTTATTTTAGTCCCTTCTGACTGGAGGGCATCCACAGTAAAAAAAAAAGAAAGAAGAGGGGTTGTTGCGAAAGTAAATACACAGTCAAATCCTTAGTGTTGCTTTACGATAACGCTATAAAAATTAGGGGTAGGTTCAATTCATCGATACAGCAACAATCGTATTGTATTCCTTGCCGATAATCGTATCGTATCATATTGAGGAGCTCAGATGTTGTTTCTGACGTGCAACTTAACAGTCAGAAACATTCATGAGCCTGACACATGCATGCCCGGTTAAACCTCATGGCTCCCGACATGTGTTGCCGGTTGAAACTCACCCGTGGCTTCCCTGTGAGATTAGGGTTAGGGTTTGGGGCAGGGTGTCAGACTAATGCCTGTCAGACTATGTCGGAACAAACACATGTACCCCCATATCAATACGTCAGGAATTTTTCTTAAGCTTTTTGTTTAAATGTTATCAACTAAGTTTTTTTAATTGATTTGGACACATGGTCATTATTCAAAACGTGTATCGGGCCGGGCACCTAGGCTGGTAATCCTGGTGTCCTGACAGTGTGTCACGGGTTCGAGTCCCTATCCCGATCTCTCTCCCCATTTCCTGTCTATGTACATTTTTGACACTTATGTCACTATTACACTATTATGAGATGAGGAAGAGAATAGAAAAATGTGTCTGTGTTTAATAGAGCAGGATGAATTTAAAAACTATTAAATTGATGGGCAATATCAGAATAGAACTGGTTTGGACCATGGATGGTTTTCTTCAGGGTGTGGTTAGACAGAGAGAATGCACTCGACATGATAAGCCTCTAGGCTAGCCCTGGGCTACACACGCAGAGGAACACGCTATCCCTCACAGTTCATCTCCGTTCTGAACAGGCTCCCGGACCAACCATGTACTATTAGAGTCAGTGACAGAGAACACCCTCCCTTGACGGCTTCCAATCCAAGAACTGTGTTCGTTGGAGCAGACGCTAAGCCAGAGGCACCATAGAGCACTGGTTCCCAAACAGTGGGTCTGGACCCATTCGTGGGTCACGGATTTTTTTTGTTTTGTTTCCTATACATTTTGTTTTGAATTATAACTATTCCAAAACATTTTCAAAAAACGTTTTCCATGAATTAAAACCAAATTCCGGAAGTGCCGAAAATATCTAAGTGTGCGTGTGTGTGCGCACTTGTGTGCGTGCGTGTTCATCAAGTACCTGTCTCTGCAGGGCCAGCTCCCCTTCCAGCTCCAGTATCCGACGTTGAAGGTCCCGCTTCATCTGCTCGTTCTCCTCCCTTTGTTTCTGAATGTCGCCAGTTGTAGAGCTAATACACCACATACACACACACACACACACACACACACACACACACACACACACACACACACACACACACACACACACACACACACACACACACACACACACACACACACACACACACACACACACACACACACACGGAAACTTTATAATTAGATTGCATTACATTTGACAGGGTCTGACAGAACGTGCCAAGTAGGCAAACATGAAATCGTGGAAATTAAGTATTTGTTTTTGTAATGAACTCAACCATGGACAATTGAGTATGAGCCAGGGATTAGTCTGTTGTTGGGTTACAGCATGTGCTGTGGCTGAACCGTCCAATGCTTGAGTGGCAGTCTCTGTTGCCGTTTCTGAAGATGTACTACATGTGCGCCTGCCTCTGTGGGTGCTGATGCCGCCTTTTGTCGCCTGCACTCTTTCCTCTTCTCCCAGAGGTCCTCTCTCCTTTTCTCTCTCCTCTTGGATGCCTGCCTTGAGATCACGCTTGCAGATATCCTTGTAGCAAAGAAGAGTACTTCCTTTAGGTCTGGAGCCAGTGGCAAGCTCCCCATACAGCATGTCTTTTGGGATTCTGCCATCTTGAGGCTGACATGGCCAAGCTAGCGCCTTTGAGTAAGCAGAGCAAACAGGCTTGGTGTTCCCACATGTGCCAGGACGTTCTTGGAGATACGGTCCTGCCAGGTGATGCCCAGACAGCGTAGATGGATGTTCTTGGTGGGAGTAAAGGGTCCATGCTTCGCTGCCATAAAGCAGTGTACTGAGCGCACAGTCTTACACCTTCATCTTAGTGTTGATAGTCAGCATGGAGTTGTCCAAGACAACTCAAACCCTCAAATCCGTTTTTTTGAGGGGCGCTATAGCCTCTCCTATACCCAGCTTTGTGCATCTGTGTGTACCAAATTTGAAATGACTCGATTGGCTGAGCGTGAGTGTGATTTTTTGAAATATATTAACACAATTTAACAGTGAAGTGAATATTAGATATACTATTCAAGAATGCCAATGTGAAAGCAGGTTATCATCATCACAAATGTGTATAGGCAGGGTTCAATTTGCTGGGTTGAGATCCTACTGTGTTCTTATGATGGTGTTCACCTGTGGTCTTATGATTGTTCTGACAATCTGAGTAATATAAAAGGGAAAAAAGAGCAATGGTGGAAAAGGCTGAATTTGGGATGTACATGTACGCAGGTACGGACAGTAGTTCAGGCCTGTAGTTACTAGACACAGGCCACCCTGCCACACACACACACACACACACACACACACACACACACACACACACACACACACACACACACACACACACACACACACACACACACACACACACACACACACACACACACACACACACACACACACACACACACACACACACACACACACACACACACACACAGCCTCCATATGTCAAGTATTCCCAAAGCTCATTATTCCAGGGTTAGATACTCACAGTCACATAACAGCACATTAAACATAACCAAAATAACAGCAATCTATACAGTTCTGTTTTTTTCTCTTCTCTACATACCATTAAATCTTCTCACCAAAATGTTCCCCTCAACAGTCACAAAATGACTCTACAATAAGTCTATGGAAATAGTATTTACCATTTATGCTAAACTAAAGAACACCATGATTGAATATAAAATGATTATTTTGTCAGCAAATTATTTAGATTCCAGCTACCAAGGATATTCAGTATTCATTCATTGCTGTCGGGCATAAAGAATTTTCATATTTAGACTTTTTATGTTGTTTCGTAACAATAAACATAATGCCGTACTTCAACATACTGTACTACAGTCAGTGACATACAAAAGTAGCAAAACTAGCTCAAAACGCATTGCATTGTGACACGTTTTGAGATTGTTAACCTTGCTATTTTGGAATTTGAATCCTGAAAAGCAACAGTTTTGGACATATTGTATGAGGTTTGTACCGACAGCAAAGATATATGCCAATGCCAAATACCAATATTCAATGCAACAACAATATGAAGTCACTCCAGGTCAACACAGGCTAAACCTAACAACTTCAATCTTATTTCAGTAACATTAGACATTTACAAACCTTTTAATGACCCACCTGTGGTATTTCATTCTCATCTGTGTGGACAATAGGCTACATAATCATAATGATATGTGGCAAGCAAGGAATTTCACAGGCCTTTTTTCTGTATTTGGGGACTTTCAGCTCCATTGTTGATATTGATAATGTAACTATTGCTGCTCTGATGGTTACCTGCTCACACACCTCCTCACAGACCACCTTACTTATTTTATTATTGACATGTTGACCAATCGCTATTGTAAAACTGACAAGTATTCTTCCTCTGACAGGCCAGCAACAAAATGAAAGAATATAAAATGGACTCCTTCATAATCATGTTCACTGATGGACAAAAAAACTTTGGTCTTGATTCAGCCCAGAAACACAAGTTTCTGGGCTGAATCAAAGCAAAGTTTTTTTGTCCTGTATTTTTGACAGGCCATGACTGCAGGCCACATCAGTGCTTACACAAGATCAGGAAATTGGCCATCTCCTGTTGGCCAATCCGGGCCTGGTCGTACGACGGAGTATAAATTAAGCACTTACCCTGCTTGCTTTGTGTTGTAAATGGAACTTTCATCCTTAATTCCATTCTCCCCCAGTAAAGCAATCCACAGATAGTAGAGCAATGAGGGGACAGAACGAGAGAGCAACAGAGACAGAAAGGTGTACGTACGTACGTACGCACGCACGCACGCACGCACTCACACACGCACGCACTCACACACGCAAGTAGACTCAAAATAATCACCAGACGATTTTAACTACTGTATTACAAAAACAAATCACACGTGTGTGAAGTGAGGGGCGCCTGGTTATGTTTGTTTACTCTAAACAAACGTGAAAATTTCACATTTTTGTGTGTCCATAGGGAATTACTGCTGGTTATCAAATTATTGGATTTGGAATGCGACAACAATAAAAAAATTAAAATATCCATGAATTCAAGACTTCATGGGGTGAGTAATCTTCTTTTTTAACTTTTTACCATGTTATACATTGCTGTCCACTGCTGTCACTGTGTTAATAGTGGTTCCTCGACCATTATTAGTACATAGTAGTTATTACTCTCTTAGATGTCTTGCCAAGGGTAGCTGTACCATACTTCATTTTTTCTGTCTGTATCAGCCTTGTGTTCTGGATCTGGCATCTAAATTTACCCTGCGGGATCAATAAAAGTCTATCTATATCCACAAAAGCAAGCAACAATGTTTTTGACCCAACTCTGAAGATAGATGCATTGTCCTGTCCCATAAAACACTTACTACTCGAAATTGAAAAGCTCTGAGGCGACTGTACAAGATCTCCGCACGAGCTTAATCAACTTGTCCCAAAGCTGGCTCCAACCAGATGCATGGACACTCACCACTTAATATTATGTCACCATGACCTATGTTTACATATGTTTTGATTTATTGCCGGCCAGCTGAGCCAATCAATGTTATGAAGAATTATTCTGAAGTGCCCATTCATTGGTCGTTATCCTGAAGAACATTGAACTAAAACAAAATTTGTCATGATAGCATATACTGCATCAGTTGTTAACAAAGTCCATCCATCCACTTCCCTGCTCTGTCAACCTCTCCGGCTTCCCTTTCTCTCACTTTGTGATCCAGCCTTCCATCATTATCATTCTTATTAAAGCAATAAGCCCCAAGAGTGACAGTTATTTAGAACAGCTAAGGGGCGTTATTAGACATGATGCAGAGCAGTCCTGTCCATCTCTTTGCACAACTCATCCAATTTAGTAAACCAAAATTCACATTTGCCGCAGTAATACTGATGCAGTGCAGTCACAGGTGTGTGATTATGGAATAATATTCTACTTCAAATGCAGCTCACACAATCAAGGACTGGAACTATATCAATTTTATAAGCCTAATTTTAGGCTCACCTCTGCAGCCTCTCCAGCTGAAGTCTGTGTTCAGCAGCTCTGTGCTGGCTGTATCTCAGCACCTCTTCTCTCTCCTTAGCCTCTCTGTCTCTCTGCTCCTCCAGTTTTGCTACATGGATATGCAACTGGCTCGTCTCCTCTTCCCTGGAAATAAAGGTCATATTTTGGGATTACACAAACTTTTTGTCCCTGCACTGGGAATATGGATGTAGGCTGTACATCGATTGTACATCACATTCACCCATTCACACACACATGCATACACCGATGGCAGAGGAAAACATGCAAGGCACCAACCTGCACATCGGGAGCAATTAGGGGTCCAGAGGTTGCTCAAGGACACTTCGACACTAACTCTGGGGGAGCCCGGGATCGAACAGGGAACCTCGCGGTCACTCTACCGGCCACTCTACCCTTGAGCCACTGCCGCCCAAATGAGCATTTGCAAGGTGATCTCTGTTTCACCTTGCCATCCTGCCTGTGAGGTGTGGTGCGATATGTGAGGTGCCACGTATGGGTCTAAGTGAAATTCTGGAGGAGTGTCTATAACTAATTAACTATATCCACCTTGCACTCTCTGCAATCTGCGCCCTGGCAGCCATGGCATCATATCTCTCTAGCTCTCTGTCTCTCTCCTCCACCACGACCAAGTTGAACCGGAAATCCTCCCTCAGCTGCTGGAAGCGCTTTCTGGGAGGGACACACAGCATTATGGCATTATTACACAATAATGAGTCAATGACTTTGCTCTAGCAGCAATTTGCAACACTAGTTAATCAGAGCTCCTCTCCACTGACCCTGCCCTCCAGGTATATAACAGGGGGCCCCACCTCGTGACGTTATTCCTCCATCTTTCTGCTGTAGATACACATTACCTTGCTAAGAATCACTGCGGCTGTTGAACCTTGCATTCCCTCGAACGGACATGATTTCAACTTGTACCTGGAATTTCACGGCCCCGGACGTGTGGTTCTTGTCCCACCCCTCTCCCATTTGTTTATATTGTGTTTAGGATCCAAGATGGCCGCAGCACCAGGAGGGGGTGAGGCGGAGGTGAGCGGGCGGGGTCGACATATGCCCTTACTGGGCTGCATTCAAGACACTTGCCTTGTGTCTGACACCTGACTTGTGTCTGAACACAGCTTTGATGGATATCTTCTGCCCCCCTCCCCCCATCAAACAAAATGTTTGGTCAAACCATATGGGCTTCCATTGGAAATGCATTGGAGCGGACATTAAACACAGACACAAGACAAAGACAAGACAGGTGTCTTGAATGTGTGAATGCAGCCCAGTAAGGGCATATGTCGACCCCACCCACTCACCTCCGCCCCGAAAAAGGGGCCGAGAAAGGCCCTTATTTAATCAATGGGCTGTCAGTGGAGGGTATTTTACCTCCGACGACTCCGAGCCAACGTGCGCGTTTCGGCCAGATGGGCCGACTCACCAATACAAAGGCGGTTTGTGTAATTAGAAAGCCTACTTTCCTTAGTGGACGCACTCTGAGCCTATAAAATGCATTTTTTGGCCAGAAAGGGATTTTGTTTCTCTGGAAGGAAAAGCTTGTCTATGAGATTTTTCTCTTGGCAATATCGGTAGAGGGCGCAGTGGAGTAACTAAAGGTATTGTGCTGGCATTCCTTCTTTTAATTGAGTATCTTTGAGTCTTGCACCTACAAGAATCCACCCTTCTAATTTGGATTTTCTAAATTTCTAAATTGGAGTGTTCAACTCTAGATTCAACGCAATTATAAAAAATCGAGTGTTGCAAATTGCAGCTGGCTTTGCTCCAGCAGAACTGCATCCATAGCCCACCAGGTTTGTTTCCCGCACTGGAACAAACCTTACATGGGCAGTTGGTGTCACAATCAAGAGGAAATAGAACTCCATCACAGTCAGAGCAATAATAAATACAATAATAACAATACATCATGGTTCAGGCAAATGACACCTGAGAGAGTAGAGTTCTTCTTGAGCTTCTGTAAGGGAACCCTCCAGCTCCTGGGCCCTGAGCGACTGCAGCTCCTTCCATTCTCTCTCCTTATTGGCCAGCTGAGTGGCCAGATCGTTTGGGACAATGGCCACTGCAGACTGCATGAGCATACCTGAAGAGACAGTCACATCATGTCTGCCTGTCATAAAAGGCAAAACACCCATGGTAGCTAGCTACTAGCTACGCGTGATTTCTTTCTACGTCCGAGCATAGACATGGTAACGCCCCGCCTGCCTCTGATTGGCCTACCGACAGTAGCTAGAAGTCTGAAAACCCAGTAAACCACCTCTTCCGACTCCATTTTAGCATTTGCCGTAGCACTTGCCCTGGCCTCAACGACCTTACAGGCGCATGCAAAGGCTCAATTTATGAAATGTTATGTAATTTAGATGTAGACATAGCACCCTATAGTGTATACGCATATAGTTTCATTATATAGCTGTGCCCTCGTTTTTTTTCTGCTTTTAACTGTGTTCTTGTACTGTTTTTAACCTGTACCTGTACCTTGAGTGCCCTGAAAGGCGCCTTATAAATAAAATGTATTATTATTATTATAGATATTCTACTGTACAGTGTATACGCATATAGTTTCATTATACAGATATTATTGCACTGTTAGACGGATGTCAGGTTCTTATAGCTTACGTATGATGCTTGATGATTATTTTTTATGTTTTTGATGTATTACCAAATCCATGTGTTGTTCTTATATGCTTACTGTAAATCGCTCTGGATTAAGAGCGTCTGCTAAATGCCTGAATTGTAATTGTAGCTATTTTAACAGGATTATTTTATTAAATGACTTAAAGTAATTATTGAGTTATGGCTGGCGTTGTTATGTAACTGTGATGAACACATAACACAGATAAAAAATTAAATAAATTCATGTAAATATAGATTCCCAATTAATGATAGACAGAAATAGCCTCGAGTGGCAGGCAATATCTGCCTGGGGAAAATATGCATTTGCAAACACACGGCTAACCGCCAGGCAGAACGGGGGACACTGTATCGTCGATAGCCGTGTGCTACTGCTAAATGCTAACTATTAACTAAGTCTTTCAAAGTAAACCATATTATTATTAATACATTACAAGTAGTTACCAATACATTCAAGTACCAGATAAATAAGTTCTTAATCATATGTTTATGTATAATTGAGGTTTAACATTACGAACTTTAAACTTATTTGTTCTTTCCCCCGCTCTTCCGTGTTGTTATGGTTCACTGCTGGTTCACGTTCTCGTTGTATACGGTTGCCATGGAAATTGTGCGTCTGGGAAAACTGTCCGTCGCCGATTGTGTTGTGAAAGAAAAGTTCCACTAACCAACAAACCACATTCAGAATGATTAATCGTAAGGATTTCTTGTCTGTTTATGTATGTAATAGAAATATGCAAAATACTCTAAATAGGCTAAATCACTCGAAAGCAGGGCAGTTTATGTACGTATCAACAGGCTCAACAACATTTTTCTCCTGTCCTGGCGCCAGCCGCCATCTATAATCATCTTACGGTAAATTGTTTTTTTGTGCAGTCCTCCTGGCTCCTGGTAGGCCTACCATGCTATCAGAACCAGATCAGTGCCACTGCCCGCATAGAGTTAGTGTGGCAGTTAGCCGAGGGGGCATTGGGGGCGCCAAGCAGAATGAAATTGCAATGCCACTGCATGGAACGAAGATGCGCTCATTTATGCGTAAGCAGCGTAACCGTAACAAAAATAACAAATTAACAATGCAACAGCGCATGCATGTGCTGTTGCATTGTTAATTTGTTATTTTTGTTTCAAACTTTCAATGCATGTGTCTTGTGCGTGGCGTGAGGGGTGCGTTCGGAAATAGCGCACTGAGCGCACTGTGCAATGCAAACTCACAGCCCTAGTTTAAAAAAAATCCACATCACACGCCACTGGTCACGTACAGGCAGGGTGACTGTCTCAGACACCAAATTGACCAGTCCATAATGAGTCCAGACTCCATTACAAGTGGGAGAGATGAGAGAGGGGGTAGAGAGAGAGAGAGAGAGAGCGAGAGAGAGAGAGAGGCGCTCAAAAGCAGAGAGGTGAGAGGATGTTATTTTCTGCGTGTGTGCCATGGGTGTGTTCTACGGAGGCTGGCTTGGTGGCGCGTCATCTAGTCCCAGTAGGTGAGTCAGACCCTCCTCGACCAATAGATGTGATAGACGGGACATCCCTATTCACTAGAATGCAGGACCACTGACTGAGGACGCGTCCACATGCGTTTCTTACTTTCTTCTTCATGCGAGAGCATCTGAGAGATACACAGACCAATGACCATCCCGTCAGGTATACCCTCTTAACATTGTTTTTGTATTGTATTTTAATACACGTATTTTAACATTATGTTAATACGCCATTCATTGCCACGTACAGTAGGCTATTAGTCAAATCAATTTGCGCGCAGGTTAAACCTTATTTAATATTAGGCTATAGTGTCAACTAGAGTCGTAGAAACGCATTTTCATCATAGAGTTATATGCAAACAACACGGGCACATTTTATATAAATGCGACCGCATCTATGGTTTTCCACCGGCGTACGATGAAGTATAAATGAGCCTATGTTTAACAGGTGGGTGGCATCACGAGTTCACGACACAAGTTAATTGTGGACAGATGGAACCCTATAGCTTGTTTTCATAAGCTATAGCGGTAGCCTACTGTTATCCCCACAGTCTTTTTTATCAGACTATCAGCAATTGAATGTTTTGCTTTTTATTACCTAGCCTACATCCTACAAAGGTCTGCGTGTAAGTAGGCTAAAAATAGCCCTATATGGACATGGCGTTCATGTCGATGTCACTCTGACGACACTGCTGCTTTACGTATTCAAACTCTTGGTAATGGTTAACTGCAGGCATCGCATGATTCATCATCATGATCACGGTGTATTCTGTTCTGTGGAAGTGGGTACTGGGTACCATGATATAGACATAACGGCGGGCTACCGTCCGATGATGCCATAGTCACAGATGGTCATGAGTCTGAGACTGTAGCCTACGTTCCTTTGCTCACGTAGTCCAGCAGACTAGCCGAGACTCCGGGCATCTTCCCGTGAGTCACCTATAGGCTGTGTAATTGTGTATGGTAATAGGCTGCTATGGTAGGCCTACTGGGGGGTGAGGCTACGTGCACGCTGCCGGGTCTGCTCTGCGGGGTTGTCTCATGGTTGCCTACGTGCGTTTTGACAGCATCCGTTTTTTTTTCCTTCCTCTCTGCATGGTTCTTCTGTCGCTCTGTGTTACACACGCCTCAGTTGCCAGTCAGGCTAGTCAGCACACATACACTGCCCGGGATTAATCATTATGTAACCCGATTTACGAAAACTAAAATAACCATAATAAACCAAGATTACGTTTGTAAACATGTGTAATTAGATTATGATATAGTAATTAGTACCATGGCACTTTAACATTCAAACCCATCCATAACACTCAGCAGGACATGGTGTCCCAGCTGTTCAGTGTTCACACCTCAGCTTCTGATCTGACCACCATGTGAATACTATAGCATAGCCTATAGTAGATGCTTCACAGGCACACTACCTACAACAATGGCTCTCAGAGTGGGGTCCAGGGATGGGGGACCCCCTGGGGTCCTTGAGGATGTGATCATCTACAAACTCGACATGTGTTGACAACATTTTAACAACACAATGGGGATCCCGCACAAAATCTTTTCAGATGGGGGTCCGCAGCCAAATACATTTTAATTTGGGGCCGGGGCCCAACTGAATTGAATACATAACAGGACCTCAATGGAAATAAGTCAGGTTTTTTTTAGGTTATCCTTTATCATCATCATTGTATAAATCTGTGCTTTTTCCCCCTTCAAACTGTTAAAGTATAAAAAAAAAGCCTTGACATGACACAAAAGTGTACTAACCACTGATCTAAGTAGTAGACTATATTCTTTTCACTTTCCAAATTGCATTCCTCTCTCTCACTGACTGCTTCTTTAAAGGTTTCCTGATATAAGGGGGTACCCATAAATATAGCAGAAAACCTGCAGTATATGGTGGTGGATATGTGCGCGCAGTCTGCACATGCACATCTCTGAGGCGTATACGCTTTGATCTTATCAAGTGTCCCATGTGCCTCAGAAGCCTCCCGTGCCATAACCTGTGAACTGAACATTCTGACAGGAGTCCTACTATCACCAGCCTTCCTAAAATAAGACCCTTTACATTCCACAACCCTCATCGGGCTGACATGCACACTCACCACTGCACTCTCTCTCTCTCGCGCGCATGCGCACGCAGTGCACGCATGCACGCATGCACACACTCAATCATAGTATTGGTGACAGGAAGAGTGGGCACCTCACTTTCATCCAGTTAAATTGGCATTTGTTTCCACTTTTTTGGGGGGGAACATTCTTGAACATTCGATTAGGCCTAATATTTCTAAAATGTCTACAAATTGCTATGGGCATAAACAGGAACTTGAACAGTACATTTAAGTCTTGTAATGATGTACCGTGCACCTTTGTCTTTCACCTTGGCCCAGGTGAAAGACACCTCTAACCCTACTGTAGGCCTACATGTCAGGGAAATGTTGAGAGCGGAATGACAACGGGCAAAGGAAGAGGTTACGCACTAGAGAGAGCAGAGAAAAATACTTTGTCTTGTAATGTAGAGTGTGAGTAGTGTGTGTGTGTGTGAGAGTCTAATTTCTGTTAGTAGTAGTAGTAGTAGTAGTGGTAACCACACCGGGGTCATCCCTATGTTCCCCAGGTTCAGTGTTTTGTATACTATATTGTATGTATAATTGTTTTTGCCATCTTTGAAGAGTCTGAGGAATTATGTTTTAGTTTATTTTATGCCAGTGTTCATTTTTTTATTGGCTAAGACTAGATAGTTTAAGTAGCCTAGGAAGACCTAAAGTTCAATGGATTCTTCAAAGACTGAGCTTAAATCAGAATTTGCTACTAAAAGTAACACTAACACTAAGTTGCTAAAATACTTTTAGTCTTGTAGAATTATTAAAATTATTAGGTTAGGTTTCTGCATGTTTAGGTTTATTCTAAGTGGGGAACAAAGAACTTTTTTTGCATGGTGGGGAACATAGAACCTGGGGAACATAGGTACACTCCCACTTTAATCTCCACCACA
Source organism: Protomyctophum bolini (assembly GCF_963924005.1). Taxonomy (NCBI): domain Eukaryota; kingdom Metazoa; phylum Chordata; class Actinopteri; order Myctophiformes; family Myctophidae; genus Protomyctophum; species Protomyctophum bolini. Next base: position 15,059,805 of record NC_137879.1, on the reverse strand, counting down.
GCAAAGGTGTGACACAGCTGTGAAGGTTCAACATCATGTTCAACCAACAGCTTTTACCTTGCCATCTACATTTAGACCATTGTCTTGTTCTAAACTTTTAATTGACCATACATTGGTTGGGAGGTAATTAAATGGCAGGCAATCGAAATGTGCCAGTTGATAAGTAGTCAAAGGAAAAGAGGGTGCTGTTTCTCCTTTATTTGCAGATGGGTTCTCAGATTGCAAGTGGTCTTTAACGGCACACTTCGTCATGCTCATGCTTCCTGCAACAATTAAGTGCGTTTTTCAACTTCCCCAAGTTGGTCAACACTACTATGTAATATCCTCGTGATGATCATAGTAGATTACAATAATGTCTCTTTTGCATAGACTACAGGAAATAGTCAAAAGATAAAGATTTGATAGTTCCATATGTTGTGTGACTGACCATGACCATCTGAAAGAGTTATTTTCTGCAAGAACCATGCAAATGCTTTTCACACCCTGCTGACAAGTCATATCCTGTCAATATACTACATACACTTGCACAACTGCACACGTACACACAAACAGGTGCTTCTTTCTCAGGAATAGTTTGCATGTCCCTGTACTGGAAACACTATATAGTCTTTCTCAGGGTCATTTTACACTATAGATGTTGCTCAAAATGTCCTCCTCTCCTGTACTATATATATATATATATATATATATATATATATATATATATATATATATATACGCATTATATCAAAGAAGGAATGGAAGTGTTAGGTTGAATTGAGTCATTTGTCATTTATATTGAAGTCAGTAATGCTATTTAGTTATATAATGGGAATCAATGTGCTGGACATGTACAGCCAACATCATGGCATCACGGTTAATGTAGCGGACCCAGCTGGCCAATAAGGTTGAAGACTGACTGGTGATTTTGACTGGTACTTTTTTCAAAATACACAGTAGAAATTGAGAAAAGATAAATATACATAACATAAGTAAATTAATAAATCCATAAACAAACACAGCAAAGGTTGAGACATATGCATATAGACGCCTAAAAAAAACAGTATAAATGTTCACAATCAATGTTAATCACTGTTCACTTTACTGTGAAACATAACTCAAAACCCCCTTTGTATCAACCATGACAAACCCCACAACAATAAGCCCATCAAATCCATAAGCAGTAAAAAATACAAGATATGACAAATATTAAAAGGATTAACCTTGTTCCCCTTCCAGCCAGGTGCTATTAAAGTGGCATGTGCATAGCAGTTTGTTACAGGGCTTGTGGTCAACAATCCTTCCTTGTCGGTACCGTCCGTCCCTTCCTTAACAAACATATTTCTCCATTTTGTAAGCCATTCCTTTCTTGTGGCAGTATCTGTTCCTTAATCTCACTGAGGTGGGCAGGTGGCAGTTTTATGATCTTCAGTGTGCAACCCCATCCTGGGCGTTGTCCTCAGTCACAGGTGAACTTGATCATTTAATTGATTTGTCACTGTGGGCAGGAAATCATTCAAATAAAAGCACTGGAGAACTGACTTTTGGGCAGGAAACGCTTCAAAATAAAAGCCACAAAGAAAACACATATTGACCCTGGAAACCTGTGGGTCCGTTACAGTTAACCCTCTGTCTTCTGTATTTGTTCCCCCAGCATTGACAGTCACTTAAAGTACCTCGACAGAGCAGCCAGAGGAGATCATGGGAGGAGCGGTAGTGGATGACGGGCCCACCGGGGTGAAGGCGCCAGATGGAGGGTGGGGCTGGGCGGTGCTGTCGGGCTGTTTCGTCATCACAGGCTTCTCCTACGCCTTCCCCAAGGCGGTCAGTGTCTTCTTCAAGGAGCTGATCAGAGAGTTTGGCGTGGGCTACAGTGACACCGCCTGGATCTCGTCCATACTGCTCGCCATGCTGTATGGCACAGGTATGCCTAAAACTATACTGTGTAAAAAGCATCCGCTGCACGGAAACATTTTAGAGTGATAACTTGAAGGGATTCTTTCCGAAAATACCATTTGCATTCCATGATAATGTTCAACACCTCATGATTATGCAGACAACGTTTTCACATATTTTCAACCATAAAGTTATTAATACATTTTTAAAGCTGCATTGTGTAATATTTGTGATAGTCACAATGCCTTAAAATAGTATGCGCTGTGTGACGGTTTGAGGTCTATAATGATAGAGACCCAATGCTACTGAAAACATATTATGTGCATGCACTGGCTGCACTGGCTGGCCATGTTGTTTTCCCCTCCTTTCTAAATAAAAGCATGTTGTACTAAGCTCCCCTCTCCAAGCCCCACAGAGTGGGAGAACTCATTTAGATTGTTGTATAAAACCTGGAATAATTTCCCTTGTTTATGGATTGGCAGCAAGTTGAATGCAGCTTTAAAGACTAAGAAAGAAAAGAAAATGCAATTTCAAATGTGACCTCAAAGAAGTGGTATTTCACTTTGGAATGAAAGCAACCATGAGAGAATATAAATATACAGTATGACAGCATATGGAATTAGCTATATCATAATGCTATTTTTGTCTGTGCTTAGGGCCTTTGTGCAGTGTGCTGGTGAACAGATTCGGCTGCCGGCCAGTAATGATGGTTGGAGGGCTGTTTGCCTCACTGGGAATGATCCTGGCTTCCTTTGCCACCAGTATCATGCATATCTACCTTTGCACTGGAGTTATAACAGGTATGGCCTAGTCTCAAATAATACACACAGATATGAATGCACAGACTCACGTAATCAAAAACGCTAAATTGGCATGCAACTGTCTTTTCTGCTCAGGTCTAGGCCTGGCTCTGAACTTCCAGCCCTCACTAATCATGCTGAACCGGTACTTCAGTGAAAAGCGCCCACTGGCCAATGGACTGGCAGCAGCAGGAAGCCCGGTGGCACTGTGCTGTCTCTCTCCGCTGGGACAGGTTCTTCAGTACAAGTATGGCTGGAGGGGAGGTTTCCTCATTCTGGGGGGCTTGCTGCTGAACTGCTGTGCCTGCGGGGCCCTCATGAGGCCCCTGCTGGCCCCCAAGAAGTCCATAAGCTCAGAGGAGACCCTCGATGGACCCTTGGAGGAGAAAAAGCCTCAAGCCAAGAAGAAGTTGCTGGATTTCAGCGTGTTTAAGGACAGAGGGTTCCTTATCTACACCATCGCAGCATCTGTTATGGTGCTGGGACTGTTTGTGCCTCCTGTATTTGTGGTGAGCTACGCTAAAGGGATGGGTAACGAGGACACAAAGTCGGCTTTGCTGCTCACCATCCTGGGTTTTGTTGATATCTTTGCTCGTCCTACGTCTGGCATAATAGCAGGGTTAAAGTGGGTGCGGCCCAGATGTGTCTACCTGTTCAGCTTTGCGATGCTCTTCAACGGCTGCACAGACCTCATCGGCTCACAGGTAAGATTGGAGCAGTCAGGATTGTGTTTACATCTCATTAAACACACAGCAAGAAGGTGTGTGAAATAATATCACAATTAAGCTTTCATCAAAAAGGGTGGAAAAACTGAAAGTTAATCATCTAATCACACCTCCATCTTATTAATGTACTATATGCTGTAGTATGTATGTTATGTTTGTCACCTTTTTTATTTTGGCAATAATCATACCTTCCGTCTGTGCTTTGTTTCTGACAGAAACGGGTTAGCACTAGAACTTGCTACAGACTCCACTTTAAGTAGATTATGGTCTATGTTAAACACAGAATTAGGAGTCCACATATCTATTTACTGGGAAATAAATATAAGCTTGAAAATGGGATGTGTGGGACCGTGACTAGAGCTGTCTCATATCTCTCCTTACAGGCCACTGACTACTGGGGGCTGGTCATTTTCTGCATTTTCTTTGGCCTGTCCTACGGAATGGTGGGAGCTCTACAGTTTGAGGTCCTCATGAGCATCATAGGAACAGAGAGGTTCTCCAGTGCCATTGGACTTGTGCTGCTTGTGGAAGCCGTCGCTGTTCTTGTGGGGCCTCCTGGAGCAGGTAAGATCCTAAAAGAATAGCTTTCTCTCCCTTTATTCATCATGTTTACTGTGGTATGAAATCCCATTACTGCCACAAAGTAACATTTTAAAGTCCCCTCTTAGTTATTTTTTGAGGGGTACTAGCCCCTCCAATGCCCAGGATTCCAGGTTTGTGTGAACACAAACATTGCTTGTGATTGGCTGATCACCCCCATAGCGATGATTTGATTGGCTGAGCAAAGTACATATTGAAGATAAAAGTGAGGGCAGAAAAGTGAAGACGCCAAAAGTGATTGGCCGGAATGACATTTGTGATGATTTGATTGGTGGAGCACGGAATGTGATGTATGATGATGTATAATGATAAGAGCGTCCCTCACTTCGCACAGGTGTGATTTTTTAAATGAATGAAATAGAAATGTGCTTGGTCGAGTTTCATGTTTATCATGAAAGTTCTTCATAACATTTACAAGAATCATCCTCTCTCAACCAGGTCGTCTGTTGGACGCCACGGGCCAGTACATGTACGTGTTCTTGCTGGCGGGATGTGAGGTCTGTGCGGCGGCTATCATCATCTCCCTCGGCAACTTCTTCTGCATCAAGAAGACACCGGAAGAACCTGAGGCCAAGCTGGAGATGGCCGTGAACGCCAGCGAGAAGGATGAGCTGAACCATAGTGTGCAAAATGGGGAAGACAAGGAGACTGGGGAGGAAGCAAAGACGGGAGAGAACGGAACGATTTCCGCAGGTGAAACGGGCCAAGGAGATGTGGTGAACACGGTGAAGGAATCAGCGGGCGAGACTCTTGATGTAAACACTGAGACTTCACTATGAAGTAGACATGAGTTATCCGTTTATCGTAGAGTGGAACTGGACGCCCTGTCAAAAGGACAATGTCCGGAATAGAGTACTCACAATCTGTCTCAGTGGACAGTGGAAGGAAGGCAGACAGAGACCAAGAGAGAGAGAGAGCGAGCTGGGACATTACTCTGTTCTACATGGACTGAGATGTATTCTTGATCTGCACTGAACACATTTTACACACACAAACACACAGGGCAGAAGAACAATCTTCAGTTGATTTTCTCATCAAAATGGTACATAAAAGTAAAGTAAATTAATTGTTATATTATGTAGCATCAACAATGAATGATCTTTTTGGGACTGTCAATATTTCAATGTACAACATGATTACGTTATTTGTATTTCATTGTATACTTCTAAGTATGTTTAGTATTTTTATTTGATGTGTGCTTCCATTCACATCGTTCAGCTGGTATTTCAATTTCCTTGCTTCAAACATTGTTTAACTTTACTTACTATTCTATGTTAAGGACAACTGGAATGTGTTAATCCACTGGTAATATTGTGCACAGATTACCTGTCAAAAACCGCAGGCATAGACCTGCTCTCGGGCATCTGCACAAAGTTCATTATTTGGAGTGTTTTGTCATTTCAAAAACGTTGTATATTGTTGCTTGGTTACTCATTGCTGTGAGCCATGTTGTGGCTGGACATCCGTTTATGTAATATCAGTAAGAAGAAATTGTCAATATGATTGAGGAAACCTTCTGGATTGTATAGTCAAAATGTGTTGTTGAACGTGCTCAAGCACAAATATGACTGTTGAGTGTACTTCATGTTTCGTCTTTGTCCTGTGAAGGCCAGCTTAGCACCTTAAAGAGTCACTTTGCCAATTTATTCTGTAAACCTTGCAATGTCTTCACCAGGTGACATATTTGACCATAGCCTTGCGGGAAAGCTTCCGAGGCACATGCCATTGGGAAGTTTTATATCAGATGTTCACATCCTCACAATAGAATAATAGGATACAGGTTAAAAATCTCAGTGTTATTGGTATTGTACAGTATGTGCTAGTGAGGTTCATATTTTACAGATGGCATCGGCAGCTGCTGCTGTACTGTATTTATTGCGTGCTTGATCCTCTGGGTTTAGGAGACCTTGCTTCAAAGCACCCGACAACAGTGTCCATATATTTACTGTACTACACTGTAAGAAATGTAATATATTTACTGTACTACACTGTAAGAAATGTAATATATTTACTGTACTACACTGTAAATGTAATATATTTACTGTACTACACTGTAAATGTAATATATTTACTGTACTACACTGTAAATGTAATATATTTACTGTACTACACTGTAAATGTAATATATTTACTGTACTACACTGCCTAATAAAAATGTAATATATTACAGTAACACTGCCTAATAGGACAGATCTAATCAGTAATAAATTTACTGTACTACTGTACACTGCCTAATAGGACAGATCTTTGATGTCAGGTTTTACAAATAAACTTTTTCTGTGGAAGATGACTTGCTCATTAATGCCCGCCCATAAAAAGCACATGTGGAAACAAATACAGGTATGTAAAGCATACATTATACCTTTGCTGTCGGGGAAGAAACCACCTAACTCTGACGTACAGGGTGTTTCATTACACTGATTTATGCAAAAAATAATAATAGTTAGGTGGTTTCCTCCTGACAGCAACGATATGAACTTTGATGTACGTACATACATGTCAAATTGAATTATAAAAACCTCAATACCTAATAAACAGACAGCATGTTTTGCATTAGATAGATACATCAGAGTTGACCGTTTAAGCTGTAAGGTATACTACATAAAAAATTATAACACATCCCATGTTGTGGCGGTGGGAACCCCTTTGTGCGTTTTACCCCTTCTGGACGGGAACCGCTTTGGGCTTCTTGTTGCTATGTACAGTATATTAGCAGCAATACTTTTGTAATTTATTAATAAATATTAGATTTTTTTCATAAAACTTAGAAGGCATTTTTAGAATCGGCCTTAGTCCCAATATAATGGGAACAGTGAGTGCCAGTCCAACCTGTCCAAAGCATTCATACAGCACCCTCTACAGGCCAACAAGATGAACCTTCACTGATGCTTCATTCAAATGCACATTTTTAAAACAACACCAAGTACAAGTACTTTCATTTATTTACAGTTTTTAAAGTACACAAATACAGTGGCAAATACAAATGAGAGAAAGTAAATCTTATTGAGGTGGTAGCTTAGATAATTACATAGGTGTTTGAGTGGCTGTTTGAGTGGCTGACCAAAAAGGCCACAAGTCAAAATCAAACAAATGGAGAAAATATGAAGTATGAAGGCTGAATTACAACAGGCCTTTTATGACAAAAGACATGGCATTAGACGGCAGCCATAGAAATACTCAGGCTGAGGACAAAAATGATTTAGATATCAAACCGCCCGTCCAAACACTAAATTGCTTTTATGAGTGAGCACATAACCGTAATTCATTCAATATCACCTTGAAAATGTATGAGTAATGTTTATTCAGTGCCTGTGCCTCCAAGGTTAGCCACATCGGTGCAGGACCATTCGATCTCGACATTGTCCACCTTTCATACGAAAAGTCTTTCACATTCAGTACAACTGCACCGCTGAAAGGCGGTGGTCGTTTAGAAGCGATCAACTTTTGGTCAAAGTTAAAAGTGTCTCGAGTCAGTCCTTGGTGGTGCGAGCAAGCATCTCTTCACGATCAATGATCCTGCACTTCATCTTAAGTGACTTTGTAAGGGGTGTACATGGTAATCAATACAAAAGAGCAGAATATACTGAGCATCCAATGATTGAACCCAGTAATTGCAGTTCAGCTCCTGCACCAACTTGAAAGGTCACTGTTTACACCCGACCCAAATGGATTTCTTAACAGAAAAAATGAAAAAAGTGAAAAAAATGTACACATCTATATTACAGGTATTTCACAGCTTAGAAATAATACAAATAACAAGGGAATGAAATTGTAGATCTGTACAGCAGTGAATGGACATCTGACAAAAGGTATCAAATGACACCCTTTATCCCTTTGTAAAGTGCACATTTTATATATATAGGACACTAGGAAGGGAAGAAGGGTTCATTTGAAGCTTAGCAAGAAAGCCCGTTGGTGAATAGACCAGAGGTATCTCTGACAGGGAGAGCCCCACTTCATAAATATACAACCTCCAGATCCAAACATAATGCAAAGAGTTGGTGTGTAAAGAATGGGCTCCGCTAGCCACAACTAATTCAGAACTTGACCAACCACAATTGTGGTCAAAACAGGTGGTGCAGTGCTAAAACATGCAAAGTAGATAGCTTTTAATACAAATGGCTATAGTTATTGAAGAGAGCCATCAGTGGCTGTAATCAATTAATTAAAAAAGAAAGAAAACTGGCTTGTGGTCAAATTAAAGTCCTCTGCAAAGACTTGAAACTGAAAAGCAAATGAAAAGCATCACACACCAAACTAGCCATATGTAAAAAATGAAGTTTCTAAGTCCTTCTACTTGACCTTAAGCTGATGTATACTTTTTTGTGCTTCAATGTCGCACACTAAAAGTAGCCAATATACAAGTTCAAGCTGAAACACATTTTGAGCTTGTAGAGCAGCCATTTTTGGTGTGTGTGACCCTGGTGCACAACAAAGTATAAATCAAGCCTTACTGCAGAAAAAAAGAAAAGAAAAACTAAACAAAGCTATTTTATTGGTTCAGGCAATGTAGCAGAAGTGTAAAGTGAATTTATAAATGTAGCATCCCTATAGACAGGAGGAGGAGCCGTAGCCATGGCAATAACAGTTGTGTCGTCAGCCACTGTCGTCCTAAAAAGGACTGTTGAGTTGCCACGGTTGCCAAAAACTGACGCAGTCCGTTGAGGATTTCCTCAGGAATAAGAAACAGTCGAAAACACAAGGGGCAGTGTGGAGGGTTGTGCAAGTGTCTCCTGATAAACATGGACACGGGGAGAAGTGGTCCAGTAAAGTCAAAGACTCTTTACCGTAACGTGTGTCACCGTTAAGAGGGAGGGGTGACGTATTCACAGACAGAGAGAGGGAGAGCAAGGGAGACATTTTGAGAAAAGAGGAGAGAGGAAGAGCGAGAGCCTGTCAGACGCCGTCGCAGAGTCAGTGGCTGGCCTCCGGTTGGTAGCTGGAGCATTCATAGTGGTACGTTTTATTTATTATTAGTCGTCATAGAGAGCTGATTTGCTGCCGAGTGAGCGAGGCTTGGTCCGCCAGGTGCAGGGTGGGGCTCATCGTGGAGCTACAGAGTGGAGACCACCAGGGGTCACGCCAGACACCATCTACAGCGCACACACAGAAGACAGATGGTCAACCAGTTGTACAGGACAACAATTCCATGCATGGTTCCTAAAGCCACCATCTGATGTAGATAATGTCTGTTCAATCTATTCTTCAAATCTAATCAAAATATAACTATGATTAGATTCCAAATCGTTGCATTACTTTACTTCTTCTTCAAGCTTCATTAACCACCTTATATAATTCATTGGCCAGCGTCCCAGAAGGGACTAAGCTTACTGGTAGTCCCATCTACACCTGATCTCTTAAGACGAAAATAGCCGACCTACACAAGCACACAAAGTTTCACATTGCGATGCGTTGTGAGCTTATAGATCTGCTTTTTTTAACTGAATGTTCGCCTATTATGACATGCTTATTAGAACAGGGAACCCTCATGTGGTTAACAAAACTGAACATCCAAACAACATAATTCTCACTCTAATCTAATGCATAGCAACATGTCGGACCGCTCACAGGAAAGCAAGGCTATGCAGATAAAGCAAGCTTGAGAAAGCGATGATGGGTGAGTCAGATGCTAGTTTTGGTCTGTTCATGTACCTACATTAAAACACTTACACAAGGAAAAAAATACCTTTGCTTTAATATAAGGGTTAACCTGTGAAAGTGTCATGCCTTCAGCTGCAGGCATGGGACTTCAAAAAGAGTAGCGCAAAATCATGCAAGGATTGAATGCAAAAGCCAGGGGGGGGGGGGGAAATCGCAAGAGGAGGTACACACACTTGACTGCACGTCCACTCACTAGGGCAAGGCTTGGGATCAGTGCTTTTTATAGGCTTTTGTAGCTAGGCTTGCATGCTGAGAGATGCAGCCTTAGGCAGGCATCAAACCAACAGTGCAAGCAAACAAGCCACAGACGTGGCGCAGCCGCAGAGTTGCCGCCACATTGGGAGAAGGTTGGTAAAGAGGGAGGTACAATCTAAAACTTTGATGCACTGTGATGCACCTTCCACTCCAGTTCCAAAGGGTGGTGGCTTTACAGCATAGAAAATATTCATCGTCTGACTGACTCAGAGTACTTGAATGAGACAGAGCCAGGCGTCGGTATGACAGGCAATGATGACACTATCACAAACATGGCAGGAAGAATGGTAATTGGTTTAAATTTGGCACACAAGATGAAGTGTAGCATTAAGCTCTCCATTTTAGGATGTAGGTCTAGGATACAAACCCTCATTCAAAAACAGGAAGTCAGACTCAATGGTTGATGACTGACCCTGGAATATGCATCCCTAGCACTGATCAAACATTCATATATGTATCAGATAAATTGACACCAGACTGGCATAAAGGAAGCATAAAGGAATGATATCACAACTTGAGGCTGAGTCAGTCAGAGTCACTTTGAGAACTGGAGTGGTACATCCTGGTGCCTCAGGGACGGGACTCACCCGGTGTGTGCTGCCGCCGTCACACAAGGACGTGGCGAGCGTCTACTTGGCGTGATGCTCGAAGGGAATGCTATTCTGAGGTTGGGGGGAGGGAGAGAGAAGGCTGTATACGTCAAAGTCAAAACCAACACCCGCTGCAACCCACTCCAGCAGATACCCGAAGAAGTCTAGCTTGTTATTGACACACTCGCTCTAACAGAAAACACAACTCTCCTGTGATAAATAATTACTGGGAGAGCTGGGAAAGCTCACTCATATTGTCTGGGGTAGAGCCCTGCGCGGGAGTGTTTTATTAATCCCATTCCTTCCGTTTCACATAATTATTGCTGAGAGTACACACAGGGAAAACAAAAGGGGTATAGAACAGAGAATGACCGTCATGGGGAAAAGAAACGTCGGTAAAACACACTTCTCACAGACTACTAATAATTTAAAGGTGCGGCCACGTTCCCATTCCGTACCTGCGGGGTGCGCTCATGCACACGCTTTGGGAGCGTGCCTGAAGATGTCGCTTGGAGAGAGCTGAGACTCCACATACCTACGGTGTGTTGTCCAGCACAGTAGTGGAAATTACGTTCTCAGACATATTCATAACTTGCAAGTGTATAAGCTCTGTATCCGTTTGTTTGCAAGAGGATGCGGGGGTTTTGCGGAGCCCGCTGGTTTCATCTTGACCGCCTGTTCGTGGCATTACTTAATTTGCTTATTTCATTCATTCAAAAGCAACATTGTATTTAAACATGACAGTAATATCGGGGCAAAATGGAAATGTATAATATAAAAGTTAATATCTCAATTAAAAATATATTAAATAGAATAACCTAATCTTGTTTACGCACACTCCTAATTGAGCCCTCACCGTTTCTTCATGAACAGTACTACCTATTTTGGTACACTGACTTTCCAGCATTCTACAAAAAAAAACTCTCTTGAGACATTTACAGGTTTTTACTGTGTCAACTAGATGATCATTTTATGAGGCATGTAGAAAGTCGCTTCCTTACAACGATCTCTGGTGGAGTAAAAACACCACATGGTTTATTTGAAGCTATACGATTAGGGGTTTTAAAGCTTCTTCTTTAATAGATTACCATAAAGCTTAAAGCACCGAGATTCCATTCTCTGTTGTCCTGAGTGTGTATACTATCATAAGGCTTAGCGTAAGATGTAATCCAAAGCGACCGAGCTGGGCCAGAGTCTTCCATATATTACATGTTTGTGGTCTTATTTCTGATGGTGTGACACTATGGCAGAGGTCAGCTGATATAGGAAATGGGTGGGGCTTGTACCTGTGAGGTGGACATGCGGGAGGTGTCCTGCCGTCCTGTCAGGTCTGAAGACGACACGTTGACGGGAGCGCCCCGGTGCAGGCGCATGCTCACCTTCCTCTCCCGCTCCATACCGGACACTTGCCGAGGGGACGTGTTTGCTACATGACCAATGGATGGGGAGAGAGAGAGTTGTTTGCACATTTATCCCATTGAGGACTGGAACGCATCTGTGTCACCTTAGCTTTTAACCACTTTAACCATTATTTCAAACTTTAGCAATTGAAAAAAGAAAAACGAGTGCCGTGCTATGAGCTTGTAGATCTGGGGGGGCCTGGAAGTACATCTTTTCAGACGGGGGTCGGTGGCCAATTACATATTATGTTTGGGGTTTTTGACATGCAAGTTTGAGAACCACTGATATAGAAACGGGTTTTTCAGAAAACGGTCAAGATTTAGAAGACATTTTGTCGAATCTGGTACTGATAGCAATCAGTATGCGAGTGTGAGGTGGGTGTGAGTGGGGACTGACCTGTGTGTGAGGTGAGTGCGAGTGGGAACTGACCTGTGTGTGAGGTGGGTGTGAGTGGGGACTGACCTGTGTGTGAGGTGAGTGTGAGTGGGGACTGAACTGTGTGTGAGGTGGGTGGGAGTAGGAACTGACCTGTGTGTGAGGTGAGTGTGAGTAGGAACTGACCTGTGTGTGAGGTGAGTGTGAGTAGGAACTGACCTGTGTGTGAGGTGAGTGTGAGTAGGAACTGACCTGTGTGTGAGGTGAGTGTGAGTAGGAACTGACCTGTGTGTGAGGTGAGTGTGAGTAGGAACTGACTTGTGTGTGAGGTGAGTGTGAGTGGGAACTGACCCGTGTGTGAGGTGAGTGTGAGTGGGAACTGACCTGTGTGTGAGGTGAGTGTGAGTGGGGACTGAACTGTGTGTGAGGTGGGTGGGAGTAGGAACTGACCTGTGTGTGAGGTGAGTGTGAGTGGGGACTGACCTGTGTGTGAGGTGGGTGTGAGTGGTGTGGCCGGCGCTCCCTCTTGTGTTCCGCGGGGCCGTCCTGACGCAGCGGGGAGTGCTCTGGCTCCGGGAGTCCTGCCGTGTCTCAGTCTGTCCTCTCTGTCCCTGCGGTCCCGTTCCGCCTCCTCTGCCGCACGATTGGCTCCCTAGAGGCATGAGTAGTTAGGATGAGACCGAAATCATACCACCAATGACACGGATGTAAGGAAAACAGATATGGCGCTGAAGGCAATTAACTGTATTACTGTCACGTGCTATGTCGATTTTATTCGCTATCCAATGATTCAACAATGTGTTCAACATCATCTCAAAAACACAAATCCAGTGTACATGATGTCGCTATTGAATAATAACAGTACAAAATAAATAAATAATACAATGAAAAATCCTATGGACAATTTCTGTAGGCTAGCTAGCAAGCAGATGTTTTCTCAATAGTTTGGTCGTTTTGCAGGGCAGTGGTTACAAACATTAACCCATTCAGGACGGGAACCTTTTTTGGTGTTAAGCATTGTTATGAGCTTATTGTTATTATATAATACAATGAAACAGTCTATACTCACAAATTTGAGCATGTTCCAGTCAAACACGTAGTCATAAGAGAATCCCTGTCTGTGAAAAAGGTTCCTGAAGAGCTGCCTCAGATACGAATAGTCTGGTTTGTCATCAAAGCGCAGCGAACGACAGAAGTTCAGGTACGTGGCAAACTCAGCTGTGAAAAAGATAAGATCATATTAACTAATATAACAGATTACATGCACTATATAGTATACAGATATATTTATTGGCATTCTTTTTTTTTAGTAGAAGACAGTTGCAACAGAAAGATATGACACGGAACAGTTCAACACCAGGTAGTTGTGGCTCTCTCAACAAACACATATACAAGGAAATCACAGCACCAAAATATTGCACACAATGATGTCCAACATAAATCAGTACTCACAGGGGTATCCCTTACAGAGCACCTCAATGGGGGTTGACATTTTCTTCTCGCTAATGCGTTCGTACTTCTGCCTCTTGGTGGCAGCCTTGAGTCCTTGCCAGGGTAGAGATCCCAGATTGAAGTACATGAGGACATAGCCCAAAGATTCCAGATCATCACGCCTGGACTGCTCTTTAGAGGGGAAAACAAGAGAAAGGTCACACCCAGAACAAATGAAAACATCCGTTTGCTCTATACAGTACATATTATATGTTACAATATAAAACCCCTTTTTTAGCCGGGGCGCCTGATGGAGGGGAAAGGAACTGGTTGGAATAAAGTGTTCCTTCCACGCGCTACGTCCAACCAGGGAAACTCCCCCATCAGGTGTAAAGGAGCAACTTGGACACTCAAGCATGAAGGAAGCATGAGTTAAGTCCGTTGCTCTCCCCATGGGCCCCATATATGGGGACTAGGTTGGCAGAGGGTGTGTAGAGCCCAGGATCACATTAGATAATTGACACAGGGGTGAAAAATGGGTTACAAAATCGTGGGATAAAAAGTATAGAAACAAAAAAGTATTATTATATATTATAAAAGAGCATGTGAGTATATTCATATAATAATATCCATATAATATTCCTTTTTCTGTTTCCTAAAAAGTTATTGTTTTGGAGATACAAGGTAGGTTTTTGCCCGATAGACAGCTTGCCATCCATCAATCAAGTGCATGTGTGTACCACTACCAACTTAGTACCAAGAAAGAATTTGGTCCAGCAAACCAAGTTATTATTAGGGGAGTTGTCAGAGTCCCAAACACAATCATATCAGAGCAATTATGTGTACTGCTCACATCAGGCATCTTTCTCCCCGAGTTTGCATGTCAATCATCACGGTTTGATGTAAAACAACAAGGTGGACAATAAGCCAAAGTTATAATATGCTGAAGCATCATTTAAGTGTGCCGTCAGTGAACATGGATTCAGCATTAACTACAATTGGGACAGGAAGAAGTGGTCAATAAAAAGATTGCTTTATAAGTTATTTAGACTGACATCACCCAGGCGTTTCCCTGGCAAGCACCAGGAGAGGACAGTCACTGAGGCAAAAACAACTTGCTCTCCCTGCAGTTTTAAAGCAACCACTCAAAGCTAGGTCAGACAGGCACAAAGCAATGACCAAACTAAGTCGTGGGTGTCGTTTATAGCAAAATAATAATTATAAATGTGTATAGGCCTATACATTGCATATGAAAGAAAAGCTGTTTATTTAGGCCAGGGTGTTTCAACTGATTGTGAGCAAGGGACCACCATCCTGACTATAAATCAACTTGGGAGCAACTGATGTGTCAGGTGGTGGGTTAACATTTGGGTTTTTCTTGAGCTATACAGTCTGTCCACCACTTGTCTGTAGTGGCCGACATAGAAAAAGAAGACTTATTCTTCAGGTATGCAGATGAGGAAAAACAACTATCGCAGAGATACGCAGTTCCAAAAGGGGGGGGGGGGGGGGGGAACACTTTCAGCCTGACAAGTGACAACTCATCCAGAACATCACATCTTGACAGAGTTTGTGGATCTTAATGAGCTGATCCTCTTCTGTAGTAGTCCTCAAATGACAACTGATAATGAGGGTAGTCCTTTTGACTAGTTATCTTAATAAAGTTTATTTTATTTGTTCTGTTGTGTAAAGTGACTTTGAGTGTCAAGAAAAGTGCTTTGGATGCATTATTATTAATGCGCAACCAACTATAAATTAGACTTGAGTGTGTTCCGTCTTACCAATCCCCAGGTGTGTGTTGATGGAGGCGTAGCGGGCTGTGCCCGTCAGGTTCTTGTTCTCGCGGTAGGGGATGTGCTGGTGTGTGCGTGCGTCACGGTATTTCTTGGCCAGGCCAAAGTCAATGATATACACCAGGTTGCCCTTCTTGCCCAAGCCCATCAGGAAATTGTCTGGCTTCACGTCTCTGTGGATGAAGTTCTTCGAGTGGATGTACTCTATCCTGCTGATCTGTAGTGCAGAGAAGGAGAACCGGAAGGAAAGTAGGTCATTACGCAAAGTTGAAGCTGATATGACAGCCGTTATACGAATCAGAGGCTGTGGGGACATCTCTGTAACGGTAATCGGCTACTCGTTCACTTCAATGTAACGAAATGAGACAAAATATATATATATGGAGAGAGGCAGACAGATAATAGAGAGGCAGAGAGATAGAGAGAAAAAAATGCTTTCTATTATGGAGCATTAATCAGTGTGTAATCATGTAAAAAGGTGTGACCAGGAATCGATGTCTCACCATCTGATCAGCCAGCAGCAGTACTGTCTTAAGGCTGAACTTGCGGGAACAGAAGTTGAACAAGTCTTCCAAACTGGGCCCCAACAGCTCCATCACCATCACGTTGTAGTCCCCCTCTGCACCGCACCACTTTATCGTTGGGATTCCCACTGCACAGAAAGAAGAAAAATGCCATTAATTGCCTGCCTGACACATGGAAAAGAAACTAAGACCAAAGTAGTAAGATTTCACCTCAATGAAAATAGCTATGCCAGCCCAGTATAAGTAATTGATTTTGTTTTATGATTAACCCATTTAGACAGGGAACCACTATACATACATTACATGTAACTATAACTTTCAATCAGGGAACAGCCCCTTCTGGGGTTCCCAACATACAGTAGCAACATATATATTTTAGATTTTTGATATTTGAGGTTTTTTAGAAAACATTGGTCAGGATTTAGAAGGCGTTTTAGTATCAGCCTCAGGTCTAAATGGGGTAAATGCCGTGATTCAATGATGTTATAATAACGCGGCCGTACTGTACCAAGGCCAAGGAAGAATGTGTTGATCTTGTTGGCATATTACACAGATAATGAAGGGGCTGCGCCGGCAGGGTATCTACCTCGAATCTAATGAATCTCAATCAATGCATTGAAAACCAATGTCAAACCAATCTATTAACTCACTAGCATTAAAAGCAAATTTATACTTTACACAATAAACATTTAGAATGTTTATTTTATCTCTTCTGAGGGAGTAGCCAATTGATTAGCAGTTAAGAGGCAATGTGCATTCAAATATTAGATAAAAATGCAAAATAGAAACATTAATGGAGTCTACCCAAAACTCTAGTGGTATACCTTGCTGACACTAACACACAGTCTGCATTGGTCAGACTAATGATGTCGTGTTCATGGCAAACCTTCCAGGCACTTAAAGACAAAGTGGTGTGTTTTTAACTAAAAACACTCCACTGTTTATACTGCAGCTCACACCAATTGAAATTGAATCACTGGAGCATAGTTGGCTTTAACCCATTCCCACCCGGACAACATGGTTTCCAGTTGAGCAAGTGGCTTGACCCACGTGAGTGACTCATGGCAATTTTCAGGCACCAGTTGTGAGCCGATTCAATGTTCCAGTCAGTCCATTTCTTTCAGCCTGCTGGGTGACGCATGTGGATCACCGGCTGACCCAGCAATGTGTGCATCACATTTACATTGGAGAAGGAAAACAAGGAGGGTGGAATGAATGTTTGAAGAAAAAAAAAGAATTCAAGTACTTTCAAATACAATTTACTGTTGCACTTGTAACATTTTACATTACAGATTTTTCAGAACTATGAGGGCAGTGTAAAAAGAATAAAACAATCCTTCATTAATCGTAATCAAAGCAAAAGTTTAAAATAGTCGACTCGTGATACTAAATTTAAGTGATATAAAGCAGTGCCATATATATTTATCACCAGATCGCCCACCCCTACACAAATGCAGGAAATCAGATAGTAACCTATGTGCAATCAGGAAGAGAGCTTTCAAAGTGTGGTGATGTGATGCCTCACCTCCTCCCTGCATCATCTTGTATATCTTGCTCTCGATGTGGAGTTGGGGGTGCTTGGTCTTCACACATTCCAGCTTGATGGCCACTTCTTCACCCACTGAAATATCCGTGCCTATGGGAGAGGAGACAACTTCATTTATGAATGTCCAGAGATCAGGGGTTGACACTAAGGTCTCAGAGATGTTCTACTTGCCCAAAGGTCATGCCCACTTGCCGGAAAGGTAATCGTCCATAATAAAAAATATAGGTACATTTCAGGGGCGCTATGCCCAGCTTTGTGGATTTGTGTGAATCACAGCGATGATTTGATTGGCTGAGGCTGATCACCCCATAGCGATGATTTGATTGGCTGAGCAAAGTACATATTGAAGATAAAAATCACACCCGTGTGAAGTGAGGGGCGCTAATATATTAAAGTTAAAATTAGGTGATGTAATGGTGATGTAAAACAAACAGTGCCAACACAAACATTAAACGCCATTAACAATAAAGAGACAATATGCCAATGAATGGAGAATTTATGTATGTAGATTAAATTCCCATCGACAATGAATGATGATGTACGATGAGAAGAGCACCCCTCACTTTTTTATTTTATATTTGTTTTATGAGTGTACAATCAGTGTAAACAGCACTTTATAGGTAAAAAGTGCTCGGGCAATCAAGTGCTCTTAGTTCTGCTCTGGTTTTGGTCAATATTAAGTAGTTCCGGTCATTTTGTGGGGGGCACTGGGGCCACACAGTAAAAGTAAATGAATCCACAAAACTAACGTCATTTGTATTGTTGACCTATTTCCAATAGACACAAAAAACAGTTCCGTGTGGTCAAAAATGAACAAAAGTCGCACTAATATTTTAGAAATAGGTCAACAATACAAATTAGTTTTGTGGATTCATTTACTTTTACTGCATAGCCCCAGTGCCACACACAAAATGACAAAAACTACTTAATATTTCACCAAAACCAGAGCAGAACTCCCACCATGGGACTCAGGCAATCAATCAATACAGTTGCAACCACTATATTATTGGCAAGTATTTCATACAGCTTAAGTTAAAATAAATCTGAACTATCCCTTTAAGTTTGTCAGAGCTATGAGCATGGATGTGTGACAGCAATGGAACTATGAGTAAGTGAGAAGGCCTATTCAACCATTTTGCTGGACAAAAATACAAGTTCAATTTTTCCTTGAGAGAGTACTTTCTTTTCCACACTGTACAGCAAAACAGAATGGCATGGAACAGTGAGAGTGACTGAGCAAGTCCAGGCCCATCCTAGCCAAGAAGCAGCAATAAAAACAATGCAGGAAGCCAACTTCCACAGCCAGAGCCTTGGACTGCAGAAAGGCCAGAATATACTGTATGGTTTCAGTTTCACACCATAGGAACAGACCATTGCATTACATAAGTCTGAAGCTTGAGTGTAAACAGGCACCTCTGGGCTACTTGTGCTTCAGGACAGCGAAGCGACCAGGATCAGTGAGTTGAGTGATTTGACTATTTGCATGAACACTTCAGTTGAAAATATGTAATTTCCATTATGCAAAAGGATTATCATGCAATAAAGTATCATTCATTTTGCCTTTACTCACTAGATCAGGGCTACTCAACGTAAGATGGCTCAGGGGCCACTCAGCGAAATACCAAGAGTCCAAAGGCTGCAAGCCCAAATAACGTTGGTTCTATATTGGATTTCTTTGGCAGTGATTTTCTAACACACTACGAGTACGGTAGTCTAAAAATTGAGGAAACAAAACGGCCTACATTTCCATCTAGGAAAGGCCAAACCTCATTGAACAAAATTATTGTTATGACATGGAATGATTAATAATGAAATTAAGTTACAAAATGAGGCTTTTATTCACAAAATGTGAAGAGAACATGAACAGATTACTATACTGTTGCAAATAAATCAAATATCAGAGGTAGACCAAGAGGACAATACTACTGAAATGAATAAGCCATATCAGTCTTATGGACAGATACAAATAACATACCTATACATTTAATACAGTTTTGGAAACAAACATATTTTTCCTAATTAATGGGTTCAGTCTCTCTGGACATAAATTATTCCAAATCAAGAAACAGGCTTCATTCACCAAATGTGAATAGTAAAAGTGCAACAAATAACAATGTAACAATTGTAGCAATAAGAAAAAAGGCAAAATACTCAAATTAAATATAGGCCTATACTTGAAAACATCTGCCTACAGCTGGCTTGACAAACACAACAGAGAATCATGAATATCTTCCGGTGACATTCAGTCACACTTTACTTTACTAATTACTGTATACAAATGAAAAAAATAGTTTCATAAATCAGTTAAATCAGGTTTGATTTGAGCGACATCTGTTAAAGAGGAGGCAGGAGAGAGACGACATACATCGGGGACGGTAAACAGTAAATGTCACAACTACGTGATGACGAGAGAGAGAGAGAACAAAAATATGTTTTATTGGTATGACCATGACGGGCCGCACAGACATGTTGCAGGGGACGCATGCGGCCCATGGGCCGTGGGTTGAGTAGCGCTGCACTAGATAGATACATACAGATTACCACTACACTGTACTTGAACGTTTGTTGACAACAGAAGCATGTTGAAGATGCATGAATAATGTGTCGGCTTGTGACTTGCTATGCAAAGACAGACACTACCAGGCAGCTAGTTGCAGTTTTTGACGGACTGCCATCTCCTGAAAATACACTTGACACCTCCATGCAGAAATACACTCCACAATCAACATGCTGGCTGCGTGATTCATTACGCTTCATATACATGTGCAT
This sequence comes from Protomyctophum bolini, assembly GCF_963924005.1. Taxonomy (NCBI): domain Eukaryota; kingdom Metazoa; phylum Chordata; class Actinopteri; order Myctophiformes; family Myctophidae; genus Protomyctophum; species Protomyctophum bolini. The sequence goes on along the minus strand of NC_137879.1, from coordinate 15,039,460 downwards.
AGAGTTACATAAACTGTGTGTGTCTACATTAGTGCAAGGTAGGGGGAATTATAATAAACTGGAGCTTCCCTTCACCTGTTGTGTGTGTGTGTGTGTGTGTGTGTGTGTGTGTGGGTGTTTACTGTGTTAGTGTTACTATGCAACCTAAGCCATACACGACACCACCTCAGAGGACTGAAACACACTTTTCAGTGCTTATTATGATGCTATTGAGGGAATAGTGACACTTTGTGTCAAGATTAAATAATTACTATATAATAATAATAATATAATCCCAGAGGGTTCATTCAGGAACCAAAGTTACAACAACAGCAAAGAAAAGTTGAATACATACAAACTACAAAGACAATTCAACATGAATTATCTGCAACATCGAAAATACAGATTATAAAAACTAGCCATGGATGCAGAATATCAACGAGTCCAAACTGAGAGAAAGTGTCTTGAAGGAGTAGGCCTTCTTAATGTTTCCAGTATGTTTCAAATGCAGACCCTGGCCTGTTATGCAACATGCTTTAAAGCAGGGATAGGTCTCTCTATAAAACTAAGTATGTGTAGTGTGTGACGACTGTATTTCTGGGCTGGAGTGAAACCCCAGGGCGCAAGGTGGGGTGAATGACCTTATGAAAACCACATGTGCGCTATTGCCAAGGGCTTAGAAACCTCCACACAGACGCCCTGTACGACTGGGGTTGGCTGGGGGTCGAGACTCGAGCCCATTACACATTGTCACCATTTGAAAGAACAAGCCTAAGGATTTCTGATTACCACTACACGTTTCACATAATAGAGAGACATAATGCTTCTCTCATGTTATCCCAGTGACAGTAGCACACTAAATGAATGACACAGTACACAGTGTACCATTGGGACAGGGACACTCACTAGAAAACATGCACAAACACACAGCTTTGTCAGTTGAGCATTGTTAACCCGTCTTCAGACTCAACACATGACAGATGGATATCACTTAAAGTTTTGGTGCCCAATGTAACAAGCCATTTTGTTCATCAGAAGTTGCTCCGTAACACAGGCAGATGAAATAAGATGATAAGCAGTGTAGTGGAGACTATTTCCCCCTGTGAAAGTCCATAATCAGATACTCATCTCCAGTTTTCCATATCAACTTGGAAAAAAAAACATAGGAAAAGGGTAACTGATCTCGACTTAAAACTCCATAAACTGGAAGGGCCAGGACAACCAATTCTTGTTGGCACAAACGCACACACCATTGAACATAAAAGCAATACAAATGTAATGTCATCAGTGAAAAATGACAAGCATCTGACAAGCCAACTGTGTTAGACAATAAATGGGAATTGGAAAACTGGTTCACTGTTTTTCCTGCAATATGGGTAGCTAAGCTGTTATAGCCAGGAGGACAGAACGTTACTGCTGGGCTGGCTAGTGGCTAGCTAATGTTATCTCATGCCCAGCCCTTCAGCATTGGAATTAGTTGACAGATGGAAGGAACCAGGCTACTGTAAAACTATTGGCAAACAACTGGTGGGTCTTAAATCTCTGCCTCCCTGAGTCCCTAGATTTCTAGTATTCACACTAGCCAAACTGTAACCTATGTGGTGTCTTACTTAGTGAGTAACAATTAAGATAACAGTCTTTTTTTGTCAACGTGCTCAGTACATAAAGTTGTTTAGATCTCGTTTATGACAAATGTCTGCCTCCTCCATTGGTGTCAGACTGTCATATTGGCTGTCGTATCACATAACTTGAGGTTTATCGCACTGGACTTCGTGGCACAGGAAAGTCAATTTTAAGAATTGACATTTCAACTGGACTTTTAAATTCTTTGAGAAATCTGCGTTAGTAATTGCTGTGGTGTTAATTTAGACAAAGGGAAATTGTGCAACGTTTCACGGTATTATAAACATTCCATGGAACTACAAACAATCAACATCCCTTTCTTCCCCCAGCTTTGTCCAGCTGCGTTGCTGTCAGACAGTTGACATACTTGGTATGATTGACAGCTGAGAGCCATTTTATTCTAGTGACAGTTTTATCACAGCATTGACAGACTAATCCCATCGGTTAACCTTTAACTATCATACCAAACCAACATTTAATTTCTGGCTTGGCATTGGCAGCTAGCTAGCAGCTAAATGGGCTATAGTGGTTAGCTAACTAGTACTAGAAAGATGACATTAGCTAGCTAGCGGAACGTCATTGAGATTAGGTGATCTAAGCTTGCTATATTAGCTATAATAATACAACAACACTCGCATAAAATCTGGACTAGAAATAATTTTATGAAATGTTATTTACTCACCCAAATAAATGTCTCCAAAAGAACCACTTCCGATTTTTCTGCCCAGTCTGTATCGGTTCCCCACTCTCAGTTCCATTTTGCTGTTTTTGGCTAACGTTACTTAGCCTTTCGTTTATCTCTGTTAACCGGCGTCACCTCGTCGTAAAATAACAATGATACACGTTTTACTGTTGTTAATGTGGACAGAGTAAACAAATATTTCACCTCCCTTTACTGGTGCACTCCCCCTTCTCCCAGAACCCCAACCAGATTCAGTTCCTTCCGTGACAATCCAACTTTCACCATCCCTTTTTTATCTCCTCAATCTTCAAATTGCTACAATATTGGTATTGTCCGAAAGCTCTGAATGTGAAGTTTATGCTCTCAATGTTTCGGGAGTCATAATTTCCCGAATAGCACAGGATGGAGACGGATTTACTGCGAGTTTTTCTCCTGAAATCGTCCGCTTCTTCAGCTCTCCACTGTTGTAGGATTTCTGCTGCTCCACTGTGAGAGCTGTCATAGGCTGGTGACGACACTTCCCGTAGCAACCGCACGCAGATCGCAAAGGGCAATGATTTGGACAATTAAATGTTATATTGTGACAGGGCATTTTGTTATAGGCCATTGATGCATTTATTTTAAAATAATTAAATGGGTTTATAAAATCATATTGGATTTGCCTTGCACTTGCCAGCCCATAGAGCCCCATTGTGACATGTTGACTACACCAATGTTTTATGTTAGAAATGTTGAGTATATATGGGTCCTCAGCATTTATAAACTGTCAGATGCTAACTTGCATATGTTGAGCAATTTTCATAATTGGCATAATATGGATTTTGTTATATGGCCGTTTTTAGCCCAAGGAGTGTTTTTTGTGCAAATCTAATGCTTGGAATGGATTCAGCATCATCATAACCCCCTACTTTGACACGTCATGCTACTTAAAGCATGATGAAATTTAGAAAAGAAAAATCCCTTTAGGTTTGTTAATGGTATGGTCACATATTATGCCAATTATGAAAATTGCTCAACATATGCAAGTTAGAATCCTATATCCGGCAGTTTCTACATGCTAGGGACCCATACTCAACATTTCTAACATAAAGCTTTGGTGTACTCTCAACATGCTTGGTTTCACATTCTGGCAAGTGGACTATTAAGGAATATGATGACAAATAATTCTATTCAGGCATGATGACATGTTCCATTCTGTCACTTGGAAAGAATGTGACAAACTCGAGAACTGGAAATGCCACACTGAATAAACGACAACAGATACCATTGCAAAGCATTTGTATGAACAATGGTGTTGAAAAAGACAAAAACAAAAGAAGTCTTGGTAAAAACATAACCAAACCAAACATACTCTCCACCAGGCCCAAAATGTGTGTGTGTGTGTGTGTGTGTGTGTGTGTGTGTGTGTGTGTGTGTGTGTGTGTGTGTGTGTGAGAGAGAGAAAGAGGGAGAGGAGTTCATCCATAATGCAGAGACAAGCTTTAGCTTTTTTAAGCTTTTTTCCTCCAAAACCAAAATGTTGGCTTTTGTGTTTGTATAAAGGACTCTGACAGTGTAAGAAGGGATCAGGATTGCAATGTGTCTTTGCTCTGGCTGGATGGGATAGTTTTAGTCTTTTAGAGCAGTGTAGAATGTAGAAATAGGTAGAAATGGGTTTATTCAGCATCTTTCAATCAACACCCCCATGCTCAATCCCTCTTCATCACCTCTCCCCGTCTCCCTCTGCCATGCAAACAGTTCTATAGGGAAGTAGGCCACGCTGCATTGCAAGTTTACCCTTACACATTATATGAAGGGATGTATCTTAGATAAAAGAGTTGCAATGGCCATGGCATATGTCAGGACCAGAGTGAGTCATGTTCAGTTCTTATTGCTATATCAAGCAATTAAACTGAATAAGTCAGTTACTACGTCATGCACACCTAATAATTTTGCTTAAATTGTGGTGCGACTTGGATATAAGTGCAGACGTGAAGTGGAGAAAGAGAGAGAGAGAGAGAGAGAATATCCTCTCTCCTGGTTAATGTGTGTCAGTGATTCAAAGCTCTCGGAGCCACGCCTTCTAATCCAAACAAGCTCTTGTGATTTTTCTGATTGGTCACATATGAGCCAATCACTGGAGCGTTCCGACTACTCACATGGCAGCCTGTTGTTGTTTAGATTGGGTAATCGGCTCTGTCTGCACGTGTTGGACCATGCTCTGTGTAGTGTAGTAGAACATGAGGAGGGGCATGAGGGAAAAACCTCGAAAAGAAGTAGAGTAGAAGAAGTTAAGAACATAAGAGTAATGTTTGAATCTCCGGGCTCATGGCTAGCTTTATTGTCTCCACCAGGCCGAAGGCATGGGGAGAGAGTATGTTTTGCACTCCGTCCGTCCGTGTGTCCGTCCGTCCTTCTGTGAACAGCTAATCTCCGGCACCATTAACCCGGTCGATGCCAAATTTTGCACACACACTCCCTGGATGCCAATGATGAACCTCTGCCCCAAAATTCCCAGAACGGCCTGTTATAGCGCCACCAGGAGGTGATATTACTCCAGATTCTGTCCAAAAATCCCGCAAAAACTATCTCTATAGTCATGTGTTCAAGATGGATCTGTCCGATATTTCATATTCCATCCTAACATTGGCTTTCAAAGTTTGCAGGATTGGCCCTTTTGAAACAAAAAGCCTCAAATGATGAACACAGCGTGCAATTTATGTGAAATCTTTCACAGACTTTCCTACTAGGCTGAGGAATATATCCCACCCTTTTCACATTGGCCTGTTATAGCGCCACCAACAGGTGGATTTTTGCAAAACACATTTTTGGAACAAAATGCCTCAAATCATCCAATTGCCATCAATGGTGTATGAACAAATGGCACCCTTTTCACATTGGCCTATTATAACGCCACCAGGAGGCCACAACCTGACCTGGTGGAGACCTGTGCCCAGAGGGGCACTTTTTCGTTTTTCTAGTTAATATTATCATTATCAGACATGAACTGTTTAGCGTGTTGGTAAAACAAACAAAAGCGTTATTGTGATATAATTCAGAATCAGACAAGTGCACAAAACTAATCCAACACACATTAGGACAATATGTGATAACAGCTGGCCTTAATATGAAGGAGGTGTTTGTCTCTCTCTCTCTCTCTCTCTCTCTCTCTCTCTCTCTGTCCCTCTCTCCCATCAAAACAATACTGGTGCAAACCAAGTAGCCTGTTAAGAAAGAAATCAGGGAGGGTGTGTGACCTGAATGCTACCCCAATCAGCATCAGCTGCAGGGGTCAATAGTTCGTGCTCAGACACACACACACACACACACACACAGTCACTCTTGTGACTGCTCAAAAATGAAGAGGGCTTATGTAAACTATTGTCTCTATGCCAAACTGAATTAGACGCCAACGTGGTTTTCACATTATTTACAAAAACGGACTCACGGCTCAAGCCTGCAGAGAGTGCAACCCGAACACATTTATTAGCAGTCTTTGTTATTATTAAAACTTTTGCTTGTTGGAAACATTCAGTGAACATGCTGCTTTTGAGCTGTATAGCCCTATTCTGTTTGGTGTGTGCAGATGCTCGGCAGTCCGCAGTGCTGAGCACAGGGGAAGCATTCATCTGACCTCGCTTGGCTGCCACATTAGGCCTGGAGAATTAGACTGAACCACAGGAGACCGTTCTAATGTCCAAATCTCCACTGGTCCCAATAAGGAGTGGCTTGATCATCCGAAGACTTCAAGTTCTCTCTCACAAGCAGCTGCAAAGTACATTGACTAGTAGTTACTCCTAGTCAGTGCAAGTGTGTCAGACACAATATGCGATACTTTTGTGACAATTTGACAAATTAAATGACATTTGCTTCCCTTACAGACAGTTTCACTATTATATTGGGAGAAGGGGAGCCTTCAAAGCAATGGTGACACCTAGTGGACACTGGATCGTTCTAGAGATACTTTGACTTTGACTTTACTACATTTCAAAGACAAATATTGTACTTTTGACTCCACAATATTTCTAGGAAGGGAAAAATACATTATGAATTAACCACAAACATAAAAAAAATCCAATAGTGAAAAGCAACCTTTATAGCTGAGAGTAGTATTTGACCAGAAGTATACTTTGATTATACTGCATTTGAGTACTTTGTCCACCACTGGTTCTGTACTAGTTAATACCCTGGCAGAAACTTTTATTTTCAAGCTAGATGGTCATTGACTGGATATGTAAACACAGATCAAGTGTTAACTGTTTGTGTCATGAAACAAGGCATTTATCACTGCGTCTGTTCAAAGACTCCCCGACACATCTTTCAAGCCTTCTTCGAGGTATAGTATATTATGGAGGGACATGTTTTCCTGTTCCAGGCCTTTGGACATGCTCTTACAGTCTTTCAGACACCCTCAGAGCAGACCTACACAGATATTCACATACACTGCAGAGGCAACAGCAGGCAAACATTCCCCAGTGTTTGTTTCCTGCTTTGATAATGTTTGTTTATGTTGGCTGAGAAATTGCTCCAAACGGAAGCCGTGACCTGGCATGCTGTTATATACTTTACACCAGAAAGGAATATAGGATACTTGGAAATATGTGTCTCTGTAACTGTTTGCTGAAGACAGAGTGGACAGTATGCAATCATGCATTACATGCATATTTGCATAATATACCCACCTGCACATACAGTCCAATATCCCCCTCATGATCAATGGGACAGTTTCAAATACCTCGGTGTGCACATCAGATGGACAATGCACATGGACATTGTGGCCAGCCAGCAAAGCTGGACATCGCTTGTACCACCTCTCTGACCAGTGTTGCCAACTATTTGCCAACCCACCTCCAAAAACAAGCCCAAAACAAGCCAACTCTTGGCGAGAGAAATAAGCCAAATCTTCCCTCGAAAAACAAGCCAAAACAAGCCCAATAATATTGCCATATACTAATGCATTTATCATTATCAATTCTATGTATATATATATAATTATGAATGTTTTGGTCATTTATTATACTATTCCACACATAGTTGAGACACCAGACCGATTATGTCACTTAATGTGATTCATACTCCCCCAAATTCATAAGCCCCCAAGGCTTGTTTGATATTCAAAACAAGCCACAGAACCGCAACTCTGGAAAATAACAAGCCAACTTTGGCAGGAAACAAGCGGACTTGGCAACCCTGCCTCTGACAGCTGATAAAGCTCAAAGTCTCAAATAAGGTACTGAAATCCTTCTACTCAGCTACCACTCAGGTCATCCTGACAGGGGTTATCACCGTTTGGGATAGGAATAGCCCCTCCTGGAACCAGTGAGCCCCCTGGTGATATACTTGGTCGAGCATGTGTGTTTGACCAAGTACATCACCCTCCCTTACGGTGTTTGAGCTGACTTTAAACAGCAATTTCACTTTAAAACACCTTTGGGGTCATTTTAACACCTACTTGGGCTTCTGTGTGCATCCCAGGCAGTTGCTTGATTCAATATTTAGATATTTGATATTCATTTTATCAAACACAGCCCCGTCTTGTATAAACTAATGATCTTCAAACTCCTTTTTAACCAAGTTAGACTAATTGAAAACACACACATCTGGTTCTGCTGCATGTCCGTCTAATGTGGGTGAGGGGCCCATGAGCAGAGGTTCTTCCATGGCCTCCTGGGAGTATGCGCATAAAGTTTTGCGCTGATTGGTCCTGCACAGATTAGCTGCTGCTCACAGACACACGGACGGACACACACAGACAGACTTCACACGCGACACAAACATAGCCTCTGTCCTTCTGCTGTCCGGCCTGATGGAGACAATAAATTATCACAAAATGAGCAAGAGACATAGTTAGTTAGTAACTAAGACAATTGTATAAAACATTGGGTCCAAACAATAAAAAAAAAAGCCATGAATAAAAACATTAAAGGTACAATACATAAAATATATGTTACACAACATCCCTTGAGCTTTCTGTTGCTCCAGAAGTGACAGACGGGCACGTAGCATACACAAAGTTCCTCTGTTAGTGCCCACAAAGAGTGAGCTCAGATCAATGAACTCAACTCATGTCCAAATTTCCCTCTGATGTTTTGTGTGAGGGCTGAAGGGACACACCAGCATGTGCTGTTCGTTTTGTATACCAGTCTGGCAGTCTCACATTGACAAATACGCTGGTATGCAACTGCACCTTCACATTCCCCATGCATACAGTGTAGAGCCAAAAAAAGGATGAACAAGATGATATAATGATTTGATTTGACAAGTTAACGTATTTATATTTCAAATTTAGTTTTCTCTTAACCTCATCAAGCATCAAACAATCAAGAAAAGCATGCAGAAGATGTCAGATTTGAACCAAGGTCTCTTACAGTACTAGTTGGATATGGTAAGGCCCACTAGTATTCAGACCAGTTCATTATACATGTCACACACTACTAAGCTCAGGACCACATTGTCTTTGGGGAGCCAGGTGTCAATCAACTGTAGTCAACCCACCAGGTAACTTCTGAGAGAGGATGGGTCGGATGGGACAAAAACAGGAGTTAGACTGAGAGACAGTCCGTGAGGGAAACAGGTGGCACAGGCCAGGGATCGGCATTCGAACCTGCAACGCACTGTCAGGCTACATTGTAGCCTAGCTGCCCAGACCATTATGCTAGTTGCTAGCGGAAGGCAGGCAATTGGAATGTGATCTCTATTACATGACCCGAGAACTAATGTGTATTAGTGAATTTTGAACAAATGTGAATCAGCCTGTTATAGTGCCACCATCAGGCATTTCTTCCTTGGCCTAGTGGGAATGTGCTGCAATTGGATGTTGCATTCAAAATGTATGGCATTTTGTGCAAAATGGGCTACTCCTGCAAACTTTGGAAGCTTGTAGCCAATTGTAGCCAATCAGGGTGAAATATGGAAAATCCAGGCGGACAGACGGACGGATGTACGCACTTAGCCCTCCGACCTGGCGGAGACGATAAAATAAAACAGGAACCAGGGACATGTGTATTCAAGAGTCTAACATGGTTAACCCTGCATTCACTTCCAGTACCACACACATTATAATGGTGTTAACTTCAGCTGTTCAGTACCTGCAGTGTACTACTGTTCAATAATCTATGGCTTATATGAAATTGAAATAACATTCTCAGTGTGAGAGCCGTCTGCATGGTTGAAATGGTGGTGAGACAGACAGAGGGAGAGGGAGGGGGCGGGAGTCATGTTGGTTTCATGGTTTCTTGTAACAGCTAAATTCAGGGCATTTTGTTGTCGTTTATGGCCCATTTTACCATTTTTATAAGTGAATAAATCAAAAACACTACAAACCACCATGAACTCCCCCCCAGAATAGCATCAACAGCAGATGTTGGTACTTAGAGCGTGGTTTATAACCGGTTACCTCACTAAGCCTCTCGTAACAAATTACCTGGTTCCTGTTGGAAATAACTCAAACAAACAAAACCTGCCAGCTTGGATATTAGTGGCAGACAGTTGTTTTCATTGTCTGTACACGTTTGACTGAACTAAACAGAACTCAGCAACACTTCAACTGTTTGGTTGTTATTGTCAATAGTTATGGACTCGGGGGGTGAACCCATTAAGCTAAGGGATAAACAGTAAATGAACCACAGGACCTGCTCATCAACTTCTACCGCTCTAGCATTGAGGGTATCCTGACCTAGCCTGGGTAAACCCACTCCCCCTGCTGGACAACATTTCATTCTGCCAGGAGGGTATGCAAATCTGGCGAGGGGGGAGGGGTTTACCCAGGCTAATCCTGACCTATATATATAATCCTTGTACCCTAATTGAAAAGGGGTGCAAAGGAATATGGAAGTTTAACCGTTCCTCTTCTTCTACCAAACCACTCCGTTTGCACAAATCTCTCCATGCACCAATACTACTGCAATGCCATAGGAAACAACACGCACTTGCATTCTTCCAACTTGCATATTTACCGTACAGTTTGCATTTGTATGACATACTATGTCATTGCGCAACATTTTGCTGTGATGCAAATTACATTTAACACATCCACCGACCCTCCCATTTTCACACATTTTGTGGAAATGGACAACTGGGCACCTGGATGAGTGTACACCTGGACAACTGGGCACCTGGATGAGTGGGCAAAAAACATCAACATCTCTATTATTCTGGGCCAAACCAAGACAGAAAGAAAGACAAGGAGACAGCCAGTTGCAGAATGTCATTCTATTGAGAGAATAAATAGCAACGACATCGTCAGGGTGTTCTCAAGTGTTCTCTGGGCTTAAAATGGAAAATGCAGGCTGTTTTAGGAACAAATGTTTATCATCTACTGTAGTCTGTAGTTAGATGATGTTTTACAGACGCCATGAATTGTAAACAAAGACAGAGTTATTATACAAACTTGTTATGTAATTAGGGTTATATCATTACCACGTGTCCGATTGATTGTCACCACTAAAGTGGTGATCGTATCACGTCGAGGCACCCTGTCAAGCCTTTCAACAGAATCAAACTTACTGTGTGTGTGCAGACAGACAGACAGACAGACAGACAGACAGACAGACAGACAGACAGACAGAACCTCATTAATCCTGGTATCATGATTTTGGGCATGTCATTATATGTGATTTGTTCTTTTTTGAGTGCTGCAACCACTCCTACAACCAGCAATGTCCGTATGTATCTATGTATCAGTGGTCTGTCATGAGCACGAGTATGTGACTTATTAGTACCAGTAGGGGGCGCCAGAAACAGAGAGAGATAGTGATGTGCCTGCTGCCTGCTAATGAGAGAGAGAGAGAGGGGGGGGGGGGGGGGGGGGGGGGGAATTGCACCACTCAGTTCACACGGGTGTGATTATTTTTAAATAGCTGAAATTGCAGATCTACAAGCTCATGGCACACTGCATTGTGCCAAATGAGCTTGTAGATATGACTATATAAGGCTTATTAAGTGGTTAAATTATAAACTACAGTAGAAAAATCATTAGCTCATACATATTGGAACGCAATCTACAAAAATGCACATTTTCCAGGACATTGTTTGACATGTAATTAATCAACGTGTCAGCGCATGAAGAGATATTGTTTTGTCAGCATCCCTGACTTCTTGGCACGCTTCCATACCTGAAAATTAAAACGTCAGTCTGTTGAATAGCAAGACCCATTATCATTACTCTGAGGCACTCCATCACACGCTTTGGCAACCCAAGGGCACATGAAGATCAGGACATGAGGAGAAGTGTAACATTGCAATCACTTCCATTCAAACTTTCAACAGGGCTGTTGAATGTTGACAGAGGCAAAGCTACTGTCTCTACTCTCCCTCCCTCCCACACACACACGTGCACGTAAGCATGGCCACACGCATGCATGCACGCACGCACACACGCACGCACGCACACACGCACGCACGCACACACGCACGCACAGCCCACTCATCTGTTCCTTCTCTCCTGTCGTTTTTGTTATTTTTTCTTTCATGAGTCTGCTCCTCCTTCCAACTGTTCAACTATGCTTCTCTCTCTCACGGTCTCTCTCTCTCTCTCTCTCTCTCACTCTATCCAACCACCCACTCCCCTACCACCCACCCCCACCCTCTGCTCCCCCGCTAGGTAGGAGGAGCGGGGCTCCCGGCAGACGCGGCGGCGGTGTGTTTTGAGTTTGAGGAGAGAGTGAGAGGAGAGGATGACAGCAGGATCTGAGAGGACACAAGAACAAAGATCAACTCAACACAACGCAGAGACTACAAACAAAGCCAACCAGACGAAGTCAGCCTCGAAAATAAAGACATGGACTCAGCAAGGATATTTTTTCATCACCCGCGGACAGTTGTTGGACCAGCGAGAGTAAGTGTGTCCTCTTATTTGAAGAGTGTTTTCTGCTCTGGGGAATGAGACAGATGACAGGCTATAGGCCAGGTGTGTTTTTGTGTTGAGTGGCTGTTGAATGAAATGTTCATCCAGTCATGTGTCTTGCAGGGTCCTTTGTGAGAGTGCTGTGTACCGGCACGCATAATCTTTTGTGACTGGCCTTAAGGGTATTCACTAAGTCCCACACGCAAGCGTGCATGCACGAATGCATGCATGCACGAAAGCATGCACGAATGTCTCTGTGCATGCAGAAACACATACACATGCTGCATTTGCACCTCTGGGACAAACCATTCCCAGATGTGGGACCCAGAATGCCCTGTGCGGGGTGACCCCTTTCACAGACAACATGACGAGAATGAACAATCAACACGTGATCTGTCCAGAGCACCGGATCTGTTGAAGTGGGACATGATTTTGACACACACACACACACACACACACACACACACACACACACACACACACACACACTAAAATGATACTGGGAAACTCATTATTTCAGATAGGTCCTTGCCCTATAGACAGAGAGACAGGAAACCAAGGAGAGAGATAGTAGAGACGTGCAGAACAATACAGGGTCAGATTGGAAACCAGGTCCTCGCAATGACAAGGAGCATATGGTCTTCAGTCTGCACTAACTGGCTGAGCCACGAAGCATCCCAGCCACAAGTGCTTTTGACACAGCTTTTGTTTTCTCTTGACGCAACGATTAGGCGATAATAACCGTTTGTGCTTGGCGGCATGACAGCATACTTTACCTTACCTCACCCACTCCCGCCTTGTGTGACAGGAATACCGGCCGTGATTGTATTTGGGACACAAGACGGAGGAATAATAATGACACAGCGAGGCTTGTAATTTGATGGTCTGTCTTAATAAAAGGTCACAGAATGCGAGAAGAGCACACTGTGGAACATGAGATAAATATCAGATAGGAATTCCTTGGGCATGCCATCACAACGCCCAGCAGAAGCGTGTGTGCGAGTGTGTGTGTGCGTGTGTGTGCGTGTGCGTGCGTGCGTGCGCATGCGTGCGTATGTGTGTGTGTTAAGACAGAGAAAGGCAGGGAGGGTGAGGTTATTATGAGGGCTGGAATAAATTAAAAGTGGAACAAATCAAAACTCAGCCAAAAATGACATAATAAAACTGTTATGGTTCCATGTCCAGATCAGGCCAAACATGTACCTCATGCTCTTCCCTGGACCTTACACTATGCTGTGGGTTTGAGCCCTGATGTTCATGTTAAATTAATGAACATGTATCTATTGTTAATGAACATGCAGGCCTCGTGCAACAGGTGCAAGCATGTGACATATGAGTGCATATTGTGTGTGATTAATGGCCCCCATGTCTCCAGGCGATTACATTTCACAACAGCGCAGACGCGTGGCAGCCTGGTGGATTTTTTTTGGATGAATGTCATCATAGCAACCACTACTAAGGTCAACATACGCCCATGGTTCATGCTTCATGGTACTGGCAGGACAGGAGTAAAGCTGTGTTTCTCACAGATTCTTTTTTAATTTACTGTTGAAAATAGGTTATTTTTGTCCAGCAACAATATGCCATTATTGTCGCTATTGTGAACAATATGACACTTTGCTGGGTATAGACCTGTCTAGTGCAGTGTTCGATTTACATTCAGCCTTCTTCTTTTGTACATCAGATTATTTATATTAAAAGGTGGGACACTTTCTCAAGGAGAAACTCTCGTAGCCAAACCTCTGTTCTGTCTGTTCTGTGAAGAATCACCAACATGACTTAGATTGTCTTCGTTGATATTCTTGCGCTTGGTTTTGATGCTACACCAAACCAAACCCTGTCTTTACTTATAACAAAGGCGCTGTTGGAACACTGTGCGTACGTACACAGCCCAGGGTACTGGGGCAGTTTCAACAGATGTCTGTAGCCGGCCGGAACCAAACCCGGTGACCCACCGGCCTGTCAACCAGTAGGAGTAACTGGGGCATGAACTGGCATGTCTGGCCAGGATGGTGAGGCGAGTGCACACACTCTTCACATAGCACACACACACACACACACACACACACACACACACACACACACACACACACACACACACACACACACACACACACACACACACACACACACACACACACACACACACACACACACACACACACACACACACACACACACACACACACACACACACACACACACACACACACACACACACACACACACACACACACACACTCTCTCTCTAACACAAACAAATGGGGGCTTAGAGAATCCCCAAATCTAAACCATCACACCTGGCATTGCTTTACAGAGGGGCCTTACGTTTAATATCTCTCCTGGTCTTTACAGAGGGGCCTTACGTTTAATATCTCTCCTTTACAGAGGGGCCTTACGTTTAATATCTCTCCTGGTCGTGCGTGCACGCAAGGACGCACACATGTATGCTCAAACAATCATTACACTATATTTAACAGACTCATACAAGCATTAAAAATATGTTGACATGACAAGTAAGCAGACACTTAAGCACGCGTAGACATGCCGAAACACATGACTGCACATCTATATTCTATGCATGCACACACACCTGCATGCAAGCGTGCACACACACACACACTTGAATCATATTACGCCATGGGCAAGACTCAGCATGTACTCATAAGGCTGCATGAGAATAGGTCTTTTAAATGCAACATGGCTCCATTGTTGCTTGATGCTATGACTATGAGGTTTAATTGGTGGGTTGGACCAGAGACTCTTATTTCTTTTTCTTTTTCTTAAACGGAGGAGAGGTGGGGGAAGACATACAGCAAAGTTCGTCGGGATCGGGACTCGAACCCGCAACACACTGTCATGCTGGATTACCAGCCAAGGTGCCTGGACTGCTAAGCGAAGACCTATGGAATGACTGAAAAATGTGTGCTCAATCATTTGAATTGATTTGTGCATCATACTGCAATGTTGTTGTTGTTTGTTTTCTATTATTGTAGCTTAGACCAAATGCTCACCCATGGGTTTCTAAATTATTGAGGGTGCTAACTGCTAAGGATAGATGTGAATTACGTTAGATGGCTCCCAGTGCAATGAGGGCGGAGAACCACTGGAACATTGTTTTTGGGACCTGCTGTAGTTCACATTCATCTGTGTGTGCAAAAAGGAGTGACAAAGTCAAAACAACTTTCCTCCGTGTTCCTAAGAAATGTGGGTTAGCAGTGAGATTTGGCAGGAATCCAGGCCAGCTCTGGTTTCTGTGTTGGCAGGAGTTGTATCTCACAGACAAACAGGCAGCTGGACTCAAGGTCTCTGCGGATGCTTCTCTGCGGTCAACCTCTCGTCTGGTATAGAACACTCAAGATGAATAGTGTAGACACACAATGCCAAATGCATTCAGGGACGTTCATATCGGCCTAGCCACTGTACACATTGTCCAGATACGTAACCAAGCAACCCTAATCTGATCGGTTGGCTTGACAATATGCTCCATCTAAATGTGCACACAGCACTGCTCCAGCTGCCGTCCAGTGTGATCAACAGAGATTTACCTACTCATTGTCCAGACGTAACCTAGTAACCTTAAATCGGATAGGTCGGCTTCACATGAAGCTCCAAATACTAAATGTGCACACAGAGAGCGTACTGTTCCAGCTGCTGTCAGTATGATCAACAAAGATTTAGGTCTGCTGGGACTCATCCTTTTGTAAGACCGACTCTCAGGCTTAAGTTTGTTGTCTTAGAACCTTGACTTTGACCCCAGTGTCTGATATGAGCGTCTTAGATCTTTTAAAGCCGGAACAACCACTGGATGCGGATATACCACAGATACCCTGGAGAATAGCACGTGCACACGCACGCACGCACACACACACACACACACACACACACACACACACACACACACACACACACACACACACACACACAATGTTTACTACAAGCCAAGGAGAAGTTACTGAAATTGGAGATGGTGTTCCCAAACTAAACTGTTCTGGTCAGGAATGACGTACTAGTGCAGTTCAAACAAACCGAGCTCACCGTGCTGCACTCAATCTGGAGACAATAATTCAATTGTTTTGATTATACATGTGTGTGAGTGCACATGTGTATATGCTCCTCGTGACTTCTTATGTTTTCACACGTAATTAGCTATAGTGTAAACAACCCTTTGGACTTGAGAAGTTGAGATCCACAGGAAGTTTAGGAAGGGTCAATAGCGTGAGATCGGACGTGAGACCGCAAACATACCATAGCCTAAACAAATAGGAAGAATTCAAAGGGGAAAGGGGGGGGGGGATAGGCAAGTCATTACAGTGTAAGTAAACATCCACATGCCTATTTTGAACCCATTTAGACTTGAGGACGATTCTGCAAATGCCTTCTAAAGCCTGACAGTTTTCTGAAAAACCCATGTTTCTATGTTAGTCGTTTTCATGTGAAGGACACCCAAAAATATATGCAATTGGAAATCTCTCCTGGTTGCTCCAGGGACCCCCCAGAAGCAAAGATTTGAGTTTAAAGAATATATTATTCTGAAAGAATATATATTCAAAGAATTGCACACATTTTCACGTTAAAAAAAAAAAATAGCAGTTCTACAAGCTTGTAGCACGGCACTCGGCGCCACGCTATATGAGCTTGTAGATCTGCTATTTTTCAATAGCTAAAGTACAACATAATGCTATTGTGTATATACATATGCGTAATTAAAATCTCAGACAATAACACCTCATGACAAGCAGCTGGCTCCAGGTCACGCTTTGGTCACGAGGGTTAAGAATGGAGTTTTAAATATTGCGCCACTGAGTGGAACAAAGCTTGTACATCTTTGAACATTAGGCAGACATGCCGTCTTCAAAAGCTTTAAGTGTTCATTGACTTGTCTTCCGTTATCTTATCTACAGATTAGAGAGGATGCGTGTGTGTAAAAGTTTACAAATGTGGACGTTTCATCTCAGACTCCATGTCAGCCTAGCTGGTGAAGTTCAAAGGCTCCTAGGGGCAGGGTGAAATCTTTAATCCCTGCTTAATCTGATGTGTTCACTCTCCTGACCTCTGAACCTGTCCCTGACTTAACCACTTAAGCCCCATTTTGTAGCAAAAATAGACAATCTACAAGGTCACAACACAACGTTGTGATTATACTGGTTACCCTATTTTTGCATTTTTGAAGGAAATATAATGGAAGTTATTACAATTATTTAATGAAATGCCCAAAATACAAATGCCTGGTTGAAAGTGGTTTATATGGGTTATACCATTCTACATGTACATTGTACAACATTGTACATTGTACACGCACCCCCACGCATGAACGCACGCACACACACACACACACACACACACACACACACACACACACACACACACACACACACACACACACACACACACACACACACACACACACACACCAAAGTGTCATAGAGCACACATTACGTTTGATGCTTACACATCTCTTTATCTTATTCATCTCATCTTCTTTGTTCAAGTTGTTATCCATGCCCTAACATCACATGGCCCCCCTCGCTCTTCAGCTGTTTATTAACTATTTTGCTATTCTTATTTCTAGGCTTTTCCCATATTAGACAGTGGCTGAAGACCATCTGCCAGTACAAACAGCCTCCAACTCTCTTTTGCGTAATAATAGGTTTAATTTATTACAACTCGTCCACACAAAAAAGAAGGAAAAAAAGGCCTTTCTTTCTTTAATGGGAGTTGAATGATTGGTGTTTTTTTTCCACCAGCAGTGCAGCACTGCAATTCAGACTTCAAAAAGGAAACCCATTACCCTCCTAAAGACGGAGCTGTGCTCTTCAAGCAGTCACTCAATGGTGTCTGTGGCTCTGTTTTGGAAAATCTTTCCCGGCAGGGCAATCACTGACTGCATCATGGGGAAAGGAAGAAAGATAGATAGATACTGCACCAGAGAGAGAGAGAGAGAGAGAGAGAGAGAGAGAGAGAGAGAGAGAGAGAGTGAGTGAGAGAAAAGGTTGACTGAAAGCAAATCAAGTGAGCGATTAAGGCTTAATAGTCTAATTGAACTAGAACAACAATCAGCAGTGTCTTAACGACCTCCTCTGGTCAGATTGGGGACATGTGGTAGAAAAACAGGGGCCCCCACTTTTGATTATAGTCAGCTCCTTTGATAGACAAGAGTTAGCTTAGAGTTAGTTCCTGCCTGTCAAATTACAAAGGAAGTCATTACTTTTTGTTGGGTTTGAGGATTTATGTGTACATAGTGTTTCATTTGCTATTTTGTAAATTAATTTAGTGTTCTATGCCTTTTGGGATTTTGGCATCATAAATTGGGCTTTTGTTAGAAGATTTTCAATAATAGAATTGCCATGCATGACATACCATAGAGATTTGTTTCGTTTAGTTTTTTGCCACAAATCAACATTTACAGTCAGTTTCCAATATACAGTAAGTATATAAGTAGTATACAGTTGTGCCTTTGCATTTGGTGATATTTAGAGACCTTTAACTCAGACAGTTAGACTAACTATTCCCATATTCATAGTCCTTGACAGAAATGTTTTGTGGAGCCGCTATAGAGATGGTTTCTTTTAAAACACTTTTATACTAATTAGAATCTTGTGTCAAAAGGCATTCTTTTGCAGTTCTTTCTCAAGTAAACATGTCATACAAGAGCTCCGAAATGAAACCAACAGCTTATAAGCTTATATTCCACAAACTCATTATAGCAGGAAATCATCACCACATATCCTGTTTAGAGTGCCGTGTTCTGCAATCATCACGGAGAGGTCTTTTTTTGGAAAAGTTAAAACACTGCATGCTGATCTAATTACAGTTATAGCATGTAATTATGGCATGACTGAAGTGAAACAACTCACGATATTAACTGAGATGAAAAATACTGTTTTCAAGTATTTCAGCAATGTGAATTATGTGACCATAATTCGCATTGCTGAAATACTACACTCATTTTAAGATCTGGCTTGGGCTCCACAAAGACGATTCCACATAGTTCCGTCATTGCGGTGATGTCAATGACTTCAATGACGTGTGCGCTGTGGATGTGTTTCACAGATGACTGTGCTCAGTGTGTGGGCTCTAGTGCTCTTCTGTGCCTGTCCGGCTGAAGTCTACCGCACCCCCTACGATGATGGAAAGGACCCAGAACTGATCAGGGATCAGCTTGACCCCCAGGATTACCACAGAGATGCAAGGTTAGCTATAACATAAGTGTTTCTACCGACGATACGAATTTAAGTATCCGTTAAAATCTGGTTAAACAGAGTCATGGTGCTGCTATTGTGCATGTTGACCCACCAGTGGGTCTCAAAGTGTCCTTGAGTGGGTTCCAAATGGCCCCGGGTGCCCCGGTACGGGTGTGTAACTCTGAGATTGTACAAATGGAACCAAATGGACCTGTAACTTAAGGGTCCATTTGGTACCATTTCTACACCCTCAGAGTTATGGGGG
Source organism: Protomyctophum bolini (assembly GCF_963924005.1). Classification (NCBI taxonomy): domain Eukaryota; kingdom Metazoa; phylum Chordata; class Actinopteri; order Myctophiformes; family Myctophidae; genus Protomyctophum; species Protomyctophum bolini. The sequence continues at coordinate 15,019,904 of NC_137879.1, read as the reverse complement.
TCATTAAAATTAAAATAGTTTGAGAACCACTGTACACTAAATGGAACAGAGCCTTAAATAGCATCATCGGAAACACCGATCGGAAGTCGGAAGAGGCCCGGAAGTAGGAAGAGTTATTTCCAAACGGCGTATGCACGTGGAGCCTATTGGGGCACGACAAACTACAGGTTTAGAATACCATGATGGATAGTCACATGCCTATACAGAAACGATATGCACTGTTGCAACCTTATTTCATTGTGAGTTTGTGTGTGTGTGTGTGTGTGTGTGTGTGTGCGTGCAACCATAGGGAAGTGAGAGAGTGTCGTCGATGCTGTGACCCAGGAGAGGAGCCGCCGTCCCCTCAGTATGCCAACCCATACTACCCCCAGCAACACCCACAGGTGGTACCACTCATCAACATCACCATACTCAAAGGTATGGACAAAAACAATATGCACCGCACGGCGCACGCACTCACACTCACACTCACACTCACACACACACACTACACAAAGTCATTTGAGGTAAGGTTGGGGACTGTCCCAGCCCCTTGGGGAAAGAAGATAGATGGAGGACATTTTAATAGCAGAGGAACCAATCACAGCTGGAGAAGCTTGGGGGGTTGGTTGTAGTATATGAGGGGACAATTTGGGGTGTGTGGCTTAGACCTCCTCAGGGGTCAGGGTACACACATAGCTGTGTGAGACCCAACCCAAAATGTTGTGGTTTACCAAGCCAAGATGAAACCATGTATTGCAATGATATTGTATTTGGTTCTGTGTATCTACTCTGTGTACTACTGATTTTTCATAAAACAAAGATTTGACAAAGACAAAGAGGATAAACCAAGATATCTGTACAGGTGCAAAACTGGTTTATTTTGATTTGATATAACCAGATAGGACTTTTCTGTTTCACAATTGGGCTGTCAGTGGAGCCTATTGCAACTTAGATGCAGATCGTATCCAAGTTAATTGCAGCTTAAAAGGCTCCCTAGGTTCACTTGTGACTACATTTTGAATCGAAACAAATCTAATTTAGGTATAAGGTATTTACGTATATATTTTGGTTAAAACAAACTGCGACCTTGTGATCTTTCAAAAAGAGTTCATAATCACATTAGTTCTCCACAACTTGTGGTCTGATATTCATTTCACGCTTCATGTTTATGCATCCTTACACACAGTCTTGACAGAGTTCTGTCTAATGTTTATGCATCCTTACACAGTCTTGGCAGAGATCTGTCTGAATGTCTGAATTGAGTCAATCTGAGCAGTGTACCACACGACACCACACATGTACAGAATTCTGAAAATGGCAGATCTACAAGCTCACAACGCACAGCGATGCGACACGTGAGCTTGTAGTCAGATATTTTGCCCTATATTTAGTATGACAACATATGGCCTTTGGCGGTTAACATTGGCTGACATCCTTTCGGCCGTGCCTCTTCCAGGTGAGAAGGGAGACAGTGGTGAGCGAGGACCTTACGGCAAGCTGGGCAAAGCGGGCCAGATGGGTTCACGGGGCCACGCAGGAGGTAAGGGCTCTAAAGGCAGCATCGGAACCCCGGGGGAGCCCTGCAAGTCCTACTACGCTGCCTTCTCCGTGGGCCGCAAGAAGGCCGTGCACTCCAACGACTACTACCAGACACTGGTGTTCGACACGGAGCTCGTCAACCTGTACGGTCACTTCAACATGTTCACCGGCAAGTTCTACTGCTACGTGCCCGGCATCTACTACTTCAGCCTGAACGTGCACACGTGGAACCAGAAAGAGACATACATGCACGTGATGCACAACGAACGCGAGGTGGTGATCCTGTACGCGCAGCCGAGCGACAGGTCCATCATGCAGAGCCAGAGCCTCATGCTGCAGCTGGAGAGAGAGGACCAGGTGTGGGTCAGACTCTTTAAGGGCGAGCGGGAGAACGCCATCTTCAGCGACGACTTTGACACCTACGTGACCTTTAACGGTCACCTCCTCAAGCCCAAAAGTGAGATATAGTATAGGCTGCAGTGCGTACGGGGCACGTGCGAGAGAGGACAGCAACAAATAAGGAACACCTCCTCTGCGTGGAAAGGATAGTGGCAATGAGATGCGTGTAGTGTGCTAACTGGCCGGTATGAAAAGTGGCATGAATGTTACTTTGGAGAGGATGTTGCTGTTGAAACAGCAGATACTGGACACAAAGGGCTTGAAATCTCTGGTGAAACAATGTACACTATTATTAATGAGCTTTCAACCTGGCCATGAAATCCTTCACACAAAGAAAGTACAAAATATAAAATGATAGATAGCAGATACAATCTCCCAAACAGTTTTGAAATAGGGCTAATTAGTGGTTAATTATGCCCCACTGGGTTTTAGCAAACATCTGTTTCAGACAATACAACAGTGTTTCAAATGTATCTCAAGATTAAGTTATGATGTTAAATTAGACCCATTATGAAGATAATAAGGGACACAGTTAGGCAATAAATAGTAGTCATAATTTCATTTTCAATATAGTAATGATGTCTTGTTTGGTCAATAACAATTCAATGTGCCTAATCGAGCCCTGGATTCTCAATTTGTATTCAGTTTCCACTTCCAGTCCACTCAGCGCTCAATCTATACAAACCATATGGTATAAGTAAATCATTCTGAACCCTGACCATTGCTGTAAGAGCTACACATAGGTAGGTCTTTGCGTTTGATGCTTTATCTTTTTACGTTTGCAATTTAACCAGAATTAAGATATCTATTATAATGGGATCAAAGAAAAAAACACAGGCAAATCATATCAGGGATTTCGTTCTTTCCTTATAACAGACAATGGGATGGATATATCCTGCAACCATGCAAAAATGTATAAACGACAATGCTTTTCATATTAAAGTGCATACTGAATTAAAGACATACTGGTGCTATTTAGATTATGAGTAGAGATCTCTAAAAAACATTTTGTGTTTTAGAAAGGATTTTGTGTCTCAACCTAATGCTTACCCTGTTTACATTTATTTCACCTCCACAAAGTTGTACAAATTCGCTAGTATCTTTATATATGTATGCTATGGCATTTATCATTATGACAAAACACACAGTCACACAATACTCAAAGATAATACTGAAAGGAGTCTAGGATATGATCCTGGATATGAGTAAAGAATGCAGTAAATCGGTTTGCATACCAGTACATACATTTCCTTTCAAACCAGCCGTCCAGTTGGGTTTTTGACAACAGCATTATTTTGGGCTGAATCTAAAGACAGCCAATGAGATTAGACACTCCCTAGGGATGCTAAAAGCCTGGGATCGTTCCAAAGCTCCATTCCAACCCCATCTATCCTGCATTTTATAGGCCACAAATCATTTGAATTGTATTTGTTTAAAGTGATATAAATATTGTCTCGCCTGCTATATTGAGATGGATATACACACAGTATTGGGAGTGCACATGCGATCTAATGAGGGATATGATATGAAAGATGGGCTCAATCAGATCTTCAGTGTGATACGTTTGGAATTAAGCCTCAGGAAAAGGTTCAGTTTCAGTCCAGAGATGCCTTGACAGGAAAAGGCTTCGACTGCCTGCAGATGTACATGTTATGCTAACAGGTACTTCTCTGCTGGCTGACTCTGTACGCAGCTTGTTTGATAATATTGTTCAGCATGGATACAAATCTCCCCAATTAAAATCATGAAAGTCTGGATGCATCCAGTGCATTGTGTGTGTGTGTGTGTGTGTGTGTGTGTGTGTGTGTGTGTGTGTGTGTGTGTGTGTGTGTGTGTGTGTGTGTGTGTGCACACGTTCGTGCGTGTGTGCGCGCGCCCGTGTGTGGGAGTGGTGGGTGTGACACTGTTTCTCCTGGATGTGTTTGATGGTGTGTGTACTTGCCAAATGTTCACAGAGGACTTGGTGGAATGTGCTGGAGAGAGAGAGAAAGACCCAGATCCTGGTTCAGCCTTCTTCAAACGCACAGCCACTCTGAGTCTGAAGACACAGATCCTGGTTCAGCCTTCTTCAAACGCACAGCCACTCTGAGTCTGAAGACACAGATCCTGGTTCAGCCTTCTTCAAACGCACAGCCACTTTGAGTCTGAAGACACAGACAGAGAATAATTATTATGCCTCTTATTCTTGTAGACACCAACACACACACACGAACACGAACACAATAAACATCAATAAAATAAAATAACCCATGCATTAATAGTTATTCTAGAATTTCTACAGAGTATGCATCATGTTGAGTCTCATCACATGCAATGCAATTAGCTCTTTTTGGCAAATCTAGCATGTAGAACAACATAGGAGGAATATTTAAGCACTAAGAAAGTAAAATATAACAAAAATATATATGGTTCATAATATTCAGTCCATCATTTTGGTGCTGTAGCTGTAGCACATGTCTATTGCCCTCTGTTGCCCAGTAGGGACTATTGCACATTAACAGCTTATTCGTTATTATACAGTATTATGCAGTAGCACTGTTAACATACAGTAAGTGGAACCTTACATACTGTACATATGTATACATACTGTATAGATAGAACATGTAAAACCAAAACACTACTCTAATCTTTGTTCTTACACAAAGTTGCATTCGATCGCTTTTAAGTGACTAAATTAACAAACTTATACAAATGTGCTAGTGTACGGTGACTTTCAAAGACACCTCCACATTGTTCAGACCACCTGCAAGAACATGTCTCCCTCACAAGTCTGCACAAAGTCACACTGGGCTGTTGTTAAACGAGAGGACCTCCTTTGCTAAGGGAGGCGGCTTTATTTCTACAGTGCTGCTGAGCTAGCAAGATTTCATAGAACCTACTCAGAAACCTTGTGGTCATTCTTCAACTGACTTCACCAATCCTCTCTGGGTTGCCCTGAGCCAGGATGAGGCAATATGAGATGGTTGTGAGCAAAACTCCAGACCTGTCAGCACAACAGAAACCTGAACCCTGGCACTCAGCCATTCAACCACTAGCTGGAATGAGCTGCAAATAGGCCTGTACACTATAACATAGTCCCTTCTAACGCACACATACAGAAATATATGACACTGATATAAGTGATTCTCTTTCTCCTTTACTCTCTCTCTCTCTCTCTCATCCCTTGATGAAGATACTGTAATGTGATTTAGAAGGCTTTTCCCCATGGGGAAAAGCGCCAGCCTGGATGGTAGGGGTATATAAATAAGCCATGAGAATAGATTAGTGCATTGGGGCTAATCAGCGGAAGCAGGCCCCTGGAAACTCCCCAGCACAGCAGAAATGCACCCAGGACGGACGGAGGGAGGCTAAAATGGCTGGGAACAGCATCAGCAAGTCTCTGGTCCTGTATTGACCGCATCACTCTGACTGATATCGCTGTCTATCACCAACACCATCACTTTTCTAATGTCCTCTCTGTATGAGAGAGAGGGAGAGAGAAGCTCTTACTCTATACAATGTGTTACTGTATGTACTGTAACCACCAGCATTTGTGTTGATGGTCCTTAATATGCTAAACTTGTAGTTTAGATTTTTGAAGTAGCTTATCCAATGAGGCATAAGGCGTGATACAGCCAATAATATGTCTTCTGAATAAGAATGCTGAATACTGATAGTTCCGAGTGCTTTACATACATGTCTAATCTGTATATACACACGGAAAAATAAAGGTGCCAACCAGAAAGAGTAATGCCATAGCATAGGCATTACTTAAACTTCTAACAATTATTTTTTACATATTACATATTACTTAAACTTGATGTCATAATATAGGCAAACATTTGGCAAAAATAGCAAAACATCCAGTGAAAATAGCAGATCTACAATCTCACAAATGAGCTTGTATTGGTGTAGGAACAAAGAAGGCGGCCGAGTAGGCTACTAGCCTGGAAACCAGACCAATCTGCCGAAGCTAGAATTAGTCTGGCCATGCCCGAGTACATAGTACAGACCTCTGGGGGATTCCCAGGTCAATTCAACATATTACATAGGGTTTAAGCACTATATCCAAGCTCACTGCACGTCTGGATGTGACACGCTGTGAGTAGACCTGTTATTTCTTTATGTAGAAATAGTTTATTATGACATTGACATGCCCACATTAGGGACACCAGTTTGAAAGTTGTTTAGGACTTTGATGCGTTTTGTAACTCTCTGACACGGCTGACCACCTGGTTGTACTTTGGAAAAAGAAGGTAGAGTTTGTGTCAACGAGATAAAGAGAGAAGAAATATGCCGCTCTCCCTCCCTAAATGTGCTGCATTTTCAATAGCGTTCATTATTCACAGGTTTGATCGTCCCTGCTCCATCTTCATGCAAAAACAACACATAATTGTCTTCACACTACAGGCTAAATGAGAAAATCTGCTCCTCTGATTATATCTGGCAGTCGACACAGTGATCATTAAGTGGTAACAATCATTTTCAATTTGTGTGTCCAGGCAGAGAGATGATTTACAGGCTCTCATGCAAGACTGATTGAGAGTATACACATTTTTATTGTTCCGTTTGCACCATCATCTGTTTGAATTGATTGAAATGGACAAATTTAAACTAAGAAATGTAACTACAAATTTATTTTGTTTCCTTTTTTGCTAAATCTTGAACTGATAGCCTATCTGATTATAAATACATCAAATATATAGTAGCCTATAGTTTTTACTATGGTGTCTATTAACTGTGTTGTTTACCTACTGTATAGGGTATTTTACTGCATATCATCCAAAGCTAAATGCAATTCCCTTGTGAACAATAAAATGCATCTAATCTAATTTGATCTAGGCTAATCTAATCTAATCACTTGACAGCACTGACTGACCCGTCTGACCAGTAAAATCAAAAACTAATCATATTGTTAAAAACATGATTTACATCTTTCACATTTTATTATATTCCTCAACAGTTTGTGACATTGCGGAGAATGCAGACACAACACCACCTGTTCTGAACCAATGAATGCATTAATATTCAGTTCATGTTAGTTGTTACAACGGCGCGGCCAGCGGTAATGTGGCAGAGAGACCACATGATGGCAGACTTGACTGCGCTTTGCCCTGTCTGACTGGCTGCTGCCTCGGCATGAGTGAGTCTGCAGTTGCAAGGCGAAACTCTATGGGCGAGACTGTGTTCAGATCAGTTGGACATTATTTGGTACATTAATAACTGACAGCCTGGGGCTTAAACACTGTTAGAGAGAGTCGGTTAGAAATAAGGATGTCAGCTGAGCAGACACAGGAAATTGAACTGCCTCAGTCATGCTATTTTACAATGCCCATTAGCTACACAACATCCCCAATATGCTGTCTGCGCGTTACAATACGGTTGTCTCAAACAATCTACCTTTTGTTGGGACTTGCATGGAGCCAGAAGAAGACAAAATACGGTGGATGCATTCCTCATCAGTCATCAAACACAGCTGTAGCCATGCACTTGAGCAGCAATGACGGTTCCACTTCCTACTCCTCCTCGGCTCCTCCTACAAAAGCACAGTAGGCCTACTGATTTTCAAAGTTTCTTTACTAGTGGTACTAGGTCTGATACCCCCCACTAACCTACTTTGTTTTTTTTCATCCGAATACCCCCTTTACCAGCACACAAAAAGTAATCCTCATGTTCTATTCTATGTGGCCTGTCTTAGTTTGCCACACACTCTTTCTTTCTTTCTTTCTTTCTTTCTTGAAACTATTTGAAATCCCCTCAAGCCAGGTAAAACAATATATAGGCTACCTTGTTCTTCAATAGCAGATAGCGCATAAGGCAATTGGGTTATATTGAAAATGTCATGTAAAAGATGTAACATGGTGTAAGTGATTGTTCTTAAGTATAGTGTTTGTTTAGTAACAGGGGTCATCCATGTTTCTCGCGCTATTTCATATTTCTTTCAGGTCAGGACTCAGGATACCAATTTTATCCAATCAGGAGAGAGAAGTCACACAGACAGGATACAGGATGAACAAGTGCAATGGAAATGGGTAAGCATGGGTGAATGAATAGATTGGAAAGTGCATTGGAAAAAAGGCGCTAAACGAATGAATATACCATTGAGAATTTACAAGAATTTACTTCTTCTTTCCCCTTTATTTGATTCGTGCAGCTAGTCTGTGTCATGAAGATGGGAATGCTGGGATGAAACGCTGTATAGAGGAGCAGTCAAAGGGGGCATGCCATGGACGGTGGTGTACAGTAGGTGAGGGGTGGGCCCGTCTAATCTTACCTGGTCATTAAAATAGATCAGTCGTCCACCAGCCGGGCCTGTGTCCCGATGATGAAAATAACCACTCGTAGTTACAATGATCAAACCGCCTGTCAGGCTTCACGACTTCATCTCAAGGTTACCTCCTCCTTTACTAATCTACCAGATAACGGCACCAGTCACCCCAGCCCACCTCTCTCTCTCTCTCTCTCTCTCTCTCTCTCTGCTCCTGCTCCGGCATGGGAACGTAACGCCAGCCAGTCATCCCCGTCCCCGGGGGCCTGTGGGCGCTCATGAAGTACAGCTATCAAGGCGCACAGGATATGCGATTCTATATGTGAGGGCCACAAGCAATATCAATTTTTAATTTGGAGCACACTTTGAATGGGCTACACACATGGCGGTGCCGTCTATTTATTAGCATATGCCGATACAAGGCCTACTAAATAATCAACCTCCGAAGGGCTACCGGCGAAACATTAATATTTCATGGGAGACATTGTACCTCAGTGTATATATGCTGCATTTTTAAACATAGATTCCCCCGGTTATAATTTTCATCATGGTTTATTAGGTATTAAAGATTGAACTCCGATTCCCCTCTGCTATCCAATGAGCGTGACTGGAGTGGCAGGACGGACAGAGTCGCCATGCATGCCTCACGGAGCGAGACTGATAGACAGTGGCTGGCTGACATGATAGCACCGCCTAGGAAGGAAGGAAGGAAGGAAGGACGGACGGAAGGAAGGACGGACGGAAGGAAGGACAGACAGACAGGGAGGAAGGACAGGGAGGGGGAAGGAATGAAATTATGAGAGAAGGGAGGAGAGGGATAAAGGAAGGAATTTAGGAAAGACTGAACTGCAGGTATAGGAAGAAGGAGAGGAGCAAGGGAGGATCAGGTGCACTGGAAGGATAAAAGACATAGCTAAAGGATATTGAAAGAAGGAAGATATCGGGCTCTATTTTCGTCCATGCATTAGGCCTATCCCTAAACTACTTTGCCTTTTCTTTTTATTATTTTGAAAAACATTTTTGAATAGTTAAAATAGCTATCTACAAGCTCATTATATACTCACACTCGTGTAAAGTGAGCGGTGCATTTGATTTTACCACATAGACACACAGACACACAAAGACCCACATAGACACACAGACACACAAAGCCACACGTTGGAGCGGTTAGCAGCACCGCTCAAAAATGGAACCAAATGAAACAGTGAGAAGTGAGAGTCTTGCAGGGCGTATTCTCTCTGTTCATGCAGCCCACCCCTCCAGCCCACCCCTCCCGCTCTGTGCAGTGTGATCCCAGCCTGCTCGTCCCAGCGGTGGTAGGAGGATGAATCCAGAGGTGGTAAGGGTATCACTGTGTGGTCGTTTTGGTCATATTAATGAGGAATCGATACGGCGCACCCCGAGACCTGGCCACAGAGCCCTCCACTGACACCTGCTGCCACTGAGGCCCATTAAAATGGGTGGGAGAGCTGCTTCTTTTAGCCCCTATACCCTCCACAGCGTGTATCCCCCAGACTCCTCTCTGATTCTCTCCCTCCCTCTCCCTTTCCCCTCCCTCTCTCTCTCTCTCTTCACCCATTCCAGCCAATCAATGATGGGACAGTGGTAGCTGTGTCAGCAACCCTTCACAGCTACCCCATGTCAATGCTACTTGTCAGGCGTGTGTGTGTGTGTGTGTGTGTGTGTGTGTGCGCGTGCGGGCGTGCATGCATGCATGTGCGGGTGTGCATGCATGTGTGCGCGTGCTTGTGTGTGTTATAGGGGAGCTGAGAAAGCTAGACGTTAATTTTGTATCTGGGTAACTTCTTTTTAGGCTATTCAGCCATTCACATTCTCTCTCTGTCTCTCTCTCCTCTGTCACTCCATGTCACTTTCTCTCCTTCCCTCATCTTGTCCTCTTCTCTCTCTCTCTCTCTTTCTCATCACTGTCCCCCTCCCCTCCTCTCCTCTACTCCTTTAACTCTCCTCTCTTCCCCTCCTTTACGTCTCCTCTCTCCATTATCTCAGCTCTCCCTTTTCTGCTCCTCCTTTATCTCTCCTCTCTTCCCCCCCCCTTTCCTCTCCATCAACCTCTTCCCCATCCTCCCACCTTTCTCTCTCCATCTCTCCTTTTCATCCTTCCATCAATTGTCCCCCCCACCCCCCCTCCCTGGGTCTTCTGCTCTGATTCTATAACTAAACTAACCTTTCTTAACGCATACACCCTTGCTCGCATCTCTCCTCTCCTTGTCCTTAATATCTGCTCAATTGTAGTCAACCCCCCATATACCTCCTCTGAAACTATACCCTCTCCCTCCCATGTTGCTGTCTCTCCTCTGTTCCAGACAGACCTTGGTGTGAAATCACACACTACACTTGTTCTGACACAGCGAGAAAAGGTCTGCAGAGACATGACGTTGGTTTACGCAATCAAACCTCACCTCTGAATGCTCTTTTTCCTCTCTTTTTGGGGGGTTTGTTTCTTTACGCTGAGGTGAAAATCTGCTCTTTTCTTTCAGTGTGTACAGTAAGGTGTGTGTGTGTGTGTGTGTGTGTGTGTGTGTGTGGAACAGAAAGTGGCTACACAGTAAAAGAAAAAAAAATCTGAGTATACAAATGGAACAAGGGTCCATTTGGTTCCGTTTCTATATGTCCAGGGTGAAACGAACACTGATAGTTTTACAGTGTATATACTATACACGTAGCTAAAAATTGACTGACACTGTGACAACAAGTTAGACCTGCTGGCTCAAGTTGACTTGACCTGACCCTCTCACTCTTTTGAATTAGTGGCTCAGAGAGAGTGAGTGTGTGTGTGTGTGTGTGTGTGTGTGTGTGTGTGTGTGTGTGTGTGTGTGTGTGTGTGTGTGTGTGTCTGACTCACCAATTCATGTCACCTGGACCTCAGCTGATGGCTGTGTGTGTGACACTGATTGTTGGCCGATTCCCTGACACCTCCTCACAGCGAGGAAGAGAAGCAAAAAAAAAGAAAAAAAGCCCCGTTGACAACATGAAATAATCATCACCTCCCTTCTCACCGCGCCTGGGAAATATGAAACATTAATACACACCTCCTCCCTCCGTCTCTCTGTCTCCATCCCTCACTCATATCTCTGGGGAGAAAAACTAATAAAGAGGAACAAAAATGCAGGAATGATTAAAAGTTGCTTCTATGCAAGAAAAACATTAAAATGAAAGGGAGGTGGGTGGGTGTGGGTGGAGGGGGCTGTGGGAGAGAGAGAGAGAGAGAGAGGGAAAGAGAGAGAGAGAGAGAGAGAGAGAGAGAGAGAGAGAGAGAAGCATGGAAGGCAATGATGGAGTCAACAGAATGCTGAGAGCAGATTGAGAAATGAGTTGCATGGATGAAAATATAGTGTGAAAGAGAGAGAGAGAGAGAGAGAGAGAGAGAGAGAGAGAGAGAGATAGAGAGAGGTGGTATAGGTAGATGAGGCAAGGTGTGTGCTTCTCTCTTTGTGTCTGTCAATAGTTAATATTCCATTGGCTGCCTTGGCACCTGAACCTCGTTTCTCTCAGCAAATATTTACACTGGAGAGCTCTGGCCCCCTCTCACACATACACACACACACACGCACAAATGCACGCTCCCATGCACACAAAACAAGCACCTCTTGGCCTGTATTTTAATTGTGGATGGATGCAAGTTCTTTTCCGCGGGGAAGATTGCATGTATGTGTCAGTGTTTATGCCCGCCCGGGCGCACACGCCACCTGGGCACGCACGCGCGTGTGTGCGCATGCACGTGTGGATGTGTGTGTGCCTGCATGCGTATGTCACTGAAAGTAAAATGATGTGGGCTGGGAGGATCTCTCCAGTGGCCCTGACATCATAAAGCATTTATTATCTGCTTTGTTGTCACAAGTGTGTGTGTGTGCGTGCGTGTGTGTGTGTGTGTGTGTGTGTGTGTGTGTGTGTGTGTGTGTGTGTGTGTGTGTGTGTGTGTGTGTGTGTGTGTGTGTGTGTGTGTGTGTGTGTGTGTGTGCACAGTGCGTGTGTGTGTGTGTGTGTGTGTGTGGGGGGGGGGGGGGCACAGAGGAAGTACACTGTAGAGGAGTGTAAAAGGGGGGGTGCTTCCTGTCCGTTTCCAGTGCTTAGTTTATGGGTGTTAAAACAGCAGAATAGGCTTTTAATGGCGGATGAGGCCAGATGTCGCTGTCATTTTGGGATGCTCTCTCTCTCTGCGCTCCCTGCATGTCTCGTATTCTTCATTAATTGGGACATTAAGAGATTTATCCATGTTCCGCTCTGTCATTTTTCCCCCCTCCCCTCCCCTCCCCTCCCCTCCCCTCCCCTCGCCTCCTCTCCCTCCCGACATCCCTGTTGTCCTCTTTTGTAATTAAACGGTTCAGGATGCCGCCTCGTCTGTGTGTCTGGTGGCGGCGGCACCGTGCATGTGTGTGTGTGTGCGTGGTGCTGTGTGTGCGTGGCGCTGTGTGTGTGTGGCGCTGTGTGTGTGTGTGTGAGTGCATGCAAGTGCTTGCACTTGCATTACTTGTGAGGGCCAAATGTCCCCGCAAGTATAGTGGAATTTAAGACGTACAGTAGACATTCTGAGGGCATTTTCCTGGACCCCTCGAAGGAATGTTTTATGGTTTAAAGTGTTAGGCTGACAATTAGGAAAGGATTCAGGTTGGGGTTAGAGTTGGAAATGCACCTAGAGGTTACGTTTATTATGGCTGTGGTGGGATTTATGTTCAATATACTGTACTTAGCGCCATGGTGTCGTGCACTGAAAATAGCAATGCGTCACAGCCCGACAATTTGTGAGCTTCTCAGCTTGTATCGCTATATTTCTTGTGCGCCGTACTGGTTTCTATGGCAAAAAGAGGTAAATATGGCATTTATGAAAATGTTAATGTCCTTACAAGTATAGAAATACCATAGGCTGTCCTGTGAGCGTTAGTGTGTGTGTGTGTGTGTGTGTGTGCGAGCATGCGCGTGCATGTGCGCAGTCGGGAGAGAGAGAGGCGCACTCACTGCAGATTCACTCCCACTGCAGCAGATGCTTCTGTTCTGCCTTAACGGCCAAGGATTCCAACTTAATTAACACTAAATAATTAACTAAGTAAACACGCTAAGCACAGCAAATACACACACATACACACACGTGCACACACACACACGTGCACGGACACGCACACACATGCATGTGTGCGCTCACTGCACACACAGTGTACATTATCTCGTGGGAGCTGGTCAGTGAGAACAGAGGTAAAAACGGGTAGCCAGGCCTGTGGTAATGAAACAGGCTCATTGTCTAATCAGCCTGGTAATTAATGTGCTTAATGCTGTCATTAATCATGTTCAGGTGAGCACTCTGATGATGCTGCTGCTCTATCCCTGACTGCTGCCCGTCTCTGTGGTCAGCAGCAGCAGTGTGTGTGTGTGTGTGTGTGTGTGTGTGTGTGTGTGTGTGTGTGTGTGTGTGTGTGTGTGTGTGTGTGTGTGTGTGTGTGTGTGTGAGTGCGTGCATGCTTGTGTACGTGCGTGTGTGGTGCAGGCGGTATTTATTTTGTGCAATGCTTATTTGTATGATTCTATATGTGTTTGTGTATGTGTGTGTGTTTTCTGCGATTTTGTTGGCTCTGAATTGTTTTTTTATGGGAGTGAGTGTGTGTGTGTATCTGCGGCTGCGCACGTGTGCGCGCTTGTGCGTGTGTGTGTGTGTGTGTGTGTGTGTGTGCTCTAGGGACCTGGTTCATCGGAGCTCAGCGGAGTGTGTCAAGCAGTGATGTGATCTGGTCCATGGCGACATGCCCTCTCTCCCCCTTGACACACATGTGTATACACACAGACAGACACACACACAGACAGACACACAGTCTCACACTCACACTCACGCACACGTCGCACACGCACACACAGCCATACATCGAGACACACCCATTCTGAAGAAGGCAAACAGTAACCCCCAGCACACACACACACACACACACACACACACACACACACACACACACACACACACAGAGCTCTGCGTCAGTTTGGCCCAGAACAATAAGGGCTCATTTGGTGAAATGAATCTGTCTGCCACTGAGGCTCTTCCTCTGAGGGGCCTAATCGCTCTGAAATAAATGACTAAACATAGTGTGTGTGTGTGTGTGTGTGTGTGTGTGTGTGTGTGTGTGTGTGTGTGTGTGTGTGTGTGTGTGTGTGTGTGTGTGTGTGTGTTTGTTTGTGTGCACGGGCGTGTGTGTTCGTGCGGACACAATGCGTCAGACGGCGACCGAGAGATGTGAGCTAGAGAAGGATGGAAGATGAGAGAAAGACAAGTCCTGCTCTCGTGTTGCACATGAGCTAATAGTCTTTGAAGCTCTCGTCTACGCTGTAAATTCCAAGCTTCGGGTCCATTTCCACATTCTCTCAGTTAAATGAACATTTCAGACTTCACTGTGTAGCTGCTGCTTATAGCCTCTAATTCTCCACGACAGACCACAGAATCACTTGAACCCCAGTATGCATATTCTCTGGGGAAACACTAGGCAAAATTAGTCGATCTACAAGCTCACAATGCGAAGTGTGGCAAAGGGATATCGTGTAGACTCTATACACTTTGTGTGTGTGTGTTGTTTCTCTACACTGTAGAGAAACAAGAAATTACTCAAATATCAGCTTGCATTCCATTCTCTTGCATACTGTACAGGGGGGCAGTCAGACAGATATTTTGTGAAGCCACCAAGGAAATCGGGATTTCCTGAAAGTTCATATAATGGCCTGTTGTGGCGCTGTCATTGGGCCCAAAAAACCCCATAGCCCCATAGAAGTCCATGTATTTGGGCCCAACTTCACCTAGACTGTATTACCTTAATAAACATGGTCATGAATACTTTCTGCTTCAAGTCACTAGTTTAAAGTCTCATTTCTAATGTCATAATCTTCTTTTTGGAAAATGATGGTCCCATTTATTAAAAGAATGACCATAAAGTCGCGTATGTTCTGAGGGGCGTGGCTACCGTTACAGTCTATGATCGGGATTCCCCACCAACTCGAGTCAAAATAAAAACCAACTAAGAAGAAGGGGGGAAGTCCCGCCTCGTTGTCTGGGCCAGCCAATGGGCCAGCTGGGCCCAAACGGATCTAGAAAGATGGCGATTTACAATACAAGGACTGACAGGCTTCATTTTACGTTCATGTTAGACCCGGGGAACGCTTTGTCCATATTTTTTACAGTCTATGATACTGTACCTTAGTGGGTCTTTCTGTAGTCCCGTTTGCAATTTGCATAGTGCGGTGGGGGTGGTGGGGCTATAGTGTCCCATTGGCCATAATATAGGGGTAGTCTCCCATTGGCTTAGAGGCCAGCCAATCATGAACATCAACAGGTGACTAGACGAGAAAGTAAACTAAAAAAGCACTACCCAATATTGGGTATATCAATTTGTGGGTCCTTGACATGAAGCACACTGGTTTAAATCCCCCCTGGCCATGCAGCCATCAGCGCACAGTCCCAGCCCTGCAGCCCTGAAGCCCTGCAGCCCACTAGCAGCCACAGTCCCAGCCCTGCAGCCCTGCAGCCCTGCAGCCCACTAGCAGCCACAGTCCCAGCCCTGCAGCCCTGCAGCCCACTAGCAGCCACAGTCCCAGCCCTGCAGCCCTGCAGCCCACTAGCAGCCACAGTCCCAGCCCTGCAGCCCTGCAGCCCACTAGCAGCCACAGTCCCAGCCCTGCAGCCCTGCAGCCCACTAGCAGCCACAGTCCCAGCCCTGCAGCCCTGCAGCCCACTAGCAGCCACAGTCCCAGCCCTGCAGCCCTGCAGCCCTGCAGCCCACTAGCAGCCACAGTCCCAGCCCTGCAGTCATGCAGCCCAATAGCAGCAGCCACAGTAGCACCAGCGCTGGTGGTGGTGGTAATTAATGGATTTACACATTGAGCTCTTGTCAAACACATGCCAAGGGCAGAGAGCTATCCCAGCACACCGCGGCGATTAACTCCACAGTCACACACACGCACGCACGCACGCACGCACGCACGCACGCACACACGCACGCATGCACGCACACTATCTCTCTCTATCATGCACAAACTGGCAAAAATACAGCGCTTTGGTCCCCCGTGTAGAAGCACGGAGAGCAGATACACCAAGATGCACTATACTGGCTCAGAGTGCGTGCCAACACGCACGCACGCACGCGCACACACACACACACACACACACACACACACACACACACACACACACGCTGCATACAAGCTATTACAGCAGCCCAGGGGCCTCTCACTGGAGCAATGAGATGGGTAAGGGGGACATTTGAGTGTGTGTGTGTGTGTGTGTGTGTGTGTGTGTGTGTGTGTGTGTGTGTGTGTGTGTGTGTGTGTGTGTGAGAGAGAAAGAGAGAGAGCGAGCGAGAGAGAGAGAGAGGCAAAGACAGAACACCAGAGTGTGTATTTCAGATCATCTCATGTCTAGGTGGCAGCAGAGACCCTCATCCTTATGCTCATCATAAGTGTGTGTATTCTCCACAGAGAAACAGTGATGGCACCATCTTACACCTCTAAGGGTGCCCGATCAATACTCACAGCAACAGGAGCACTGGTAGCAGCAGTCACTGATGCCTCTAGGTGTGTCAGCTCCAGAAATTGTGGGGAATCTGGTGCCTCCGAAGAGAGTTGAGGATGACCTTGGTGGGCAGGCATATCTTCAGGTGACTCTGGGGAGAAGGTAGTGGGATGATGATCATCCAGCCGAGGGAAATCCTCATAACTCAGGATGTTGAATCTGTTCGTCAGTTTCACATCACTCTGCTGAGGTTGATGATGAATGTTGGGTGAACAGGTGATATTTCCTCTGCCATGTCTGCGACTCTGGGCCTGTATCCAAGGCTCCAAACAGGGTGTTGAGGTGTTTTTGGGTCTCGCCCCACTTCGGATCCAGGCTTGTGTATCTAGCCCTGGTTTAGAGAGTGGGGGGGGAATCTGGACAGCGATTGTATCTTCAAGATCCCTATCAGGCCTATTATAGGCATTGACAGATCCCCTATAAAGCTCACAAACAGTTTCTTCAAGAGCATTTAGTCTGATAACCATGAGGCGACGCTGCTCATCTTCCAGGCACAAACAATTTCCACAGCCTGAGGAGGTAGGGGAGAACTGTGGCATAATGCCTTTGTCTCTTAGGCTGTTTCAAGCACAGCCGATGAGTAGGCCGGGGAAGAGTGTATCCACCAAATATCAGAGGTTGCAAAAATAATCCACAAATGCTTGTTGCCTGTGCCCTTGGCTTGTCACTGACTTGTTGAGTAGCACTTTAAATTAGATACTTTAAGATCTATAGTATAAAAATATAGTTAAAAACAAGTTGGAGTGTCAGGAGTCCAAACACCTCCAGCTACAGTGTTGCCAGGTCCACAGTGTTGCCAGGTTGCAAAAAACAGCATTTTTAGGATTAATTTTTGGCCCTCCTTATCAGTATGTATCTTTTTGCGGCCCTTGAAACATACCTGGCCATTATTTTAATTCAGGCGGGTTGAAAAGGAGAGAGAGAGAGAGAGAGAGAGAGAGAGAGAGAGAGAGAGAGAGAGAGAGAGAGAAAAAATAAAAAAATACAAGTCTGTGCAGGGAACAGTGTGGTAAATAGAATTGGAGGAGGAGGATAGTGTTGTAAACACAATCTGGTATCCCACTCCGATTGCATTCCTCCATTTTAAATACCTGCCACCACACAGCAGTCCACCGTGTGGTCGTGTGCATGTTTGTGTGTGTGTGTGTGTGAGTGTGTGTGTGTGTGTGTGTGTGTGTGTGTGTGTGTGTGTGTGTGTGTGTGTGTGTGTGTGTGTGTGTGTGTGTGT